>NC_086339.1:2231223-2549969 GCF_032445375.1 Bacillus rossius redtenbacheri | reverse complement strand
ACAATGAAAATTAATCCACGATGTTGTAAAAATGGCCTTGAAAGTCAATTTTTTGCTCCATTGTCTGAGTAGATAAAACTAGTGACACAAAGTTTTATTCCTGCAAGCACCCTGCACAATTTAGTAAATTCTGATTCGTTACGAATGTATTTCAGTTATTTTCGCTCGTTAGTTTTTCTTCTCTACCTACAGAATATCTGCACTCAGTCAAATTCAGATACTGGTGCTACAGTTAAATTACAAACACAAATTCTTAAAAAAATAATATAAGATGCCTGATTTATAAAACAGTTCAAAATACACATTCATCAGAGGCTAAGCTTCACCGTGTGTTTGAGTGGAGCAAACAAGTTCAAGATCTCTAAAACCGGATGTTGTAACAAAACGTTGCAATACAGTTACACATTTGCCTCTTGGGGCCCAGTTCACTAAATAACAAGTTTGTAACTCACGAGAGAAATTTCTCTAGTTTTTTTAAATATGCCTACGTTTACAAGTGTTTCACAAAAATCACTCTTGTAAACGTGTATTGACAAGTGAATTTTCATGATTCTACAAGAGATTTACTTGTAGGTTGCCTAAACCCTGCGGAATATTAACAATTTATTATATCCAACAAAATTGTAGCTGACACGTGTTGTCGACTATTAATTTTCTTCCTACTTCAAAAGGTAAATGGTTTACAATTACAAGTTTACTAGTGATTCTCCTAAAAAAATGTTGTGGGTTGGTTTCTTTCCGTTTGAGTTAAAATTATAAATACAATCGAACTTAAGTCTAAAAAAATTCATACCATATCTAACAATAATAACTGTTACCAGTGCAATAATTAATTATCTTTATGGTGCCATATTTTATTAAACTCCACTTGTCATACACAACCAAAACTTTTACTTGTTGGAGACAAATTTACCTCATCGTCTAGCGCATGGGCGTTAAAAGGTTGTAAGTTTTACCTTATCTTTGTCAGTGATATGGAATTGGTTGTTTAATACATTCGCCGAGCTTTTTTTTTCTTTTCTGAAGAACATTTTTTTTTCCAGGTGCTGTGGCGTCATCCTGAATGACCTACTGCTGCGCCGTTTGAGTTCTTGGAGACAACACTCATGAACATTAACAAGAATTTTGCTAATAAAAATATAGGTATGAGCGTCAGACATAAACCTTTGTTTCATTCCAGTGAATCCAAAGTTGAATGTATTTGTTTCGAAAGATGAAATATAAGATCTCCCTTTTCTATAAACACAATGACATTATGGACATATTGTATTATGAAATTTTACAATAAATTAGCTGTGTTTATACGACTAAAGGTTACGGACAAAAATTGGCCATTGATCAGTTAAAACTTGGTTTATGAGTAATTTCGCAAATACATCCCAATGTGTAGTTCAACACGTTATTTATTGACACTAAATACTGAACCCTGTACCACAATTTGGTTTTGTAGAAACAAATTGTGTAAAGTTACACGAACTGTATCTACAAGTTAAATTACAAGACAAAAAAGTAAAATGACTATTTCACGAAAAATGTTACAGTGCAATGCAAACAATGACGTCTAATACACAACAGAGGTTCTGATAACATGTCATTATTAGAAGATTGTGGAGGCGGGCCGTTAGTAAAAATGTCGCACTCACTGTACTAGACCACTGCTGTTCGGTGTTATCATTACTCGGCACTGAAAATCCCAAACTTGACATACCTACTTAAACATACTTTCACTGTTGAACCTTCTCAGCCACACGCAACACAATATTAAACCGAGTACCAGAAGATCTACAACAAATGCTAGGTAGATGATTACGACAAACCACGCCCAGTCGCTCAATGTTTGTCTCAAACGGCAGTGTTGGCAGCGTAGAAGTGTTGGCAGCGTAGAAGTGTTGGCAGCGTAGAAGAGTTAGCAGCGTAGAAGTATTGGCATCGTAGAAGTGTTGGCATCGTAGAAGTGTTGGCATCGTAGACGTGTTGGCATCGTAGAAGTGTTGGCATCGTAAAAGTTTTGGCATCGTAGAAGTGTTGGCAGTGTAGAATTATTGTCATCGTAGAAGTGTTGGCATCGTACAAGTTTTGGCAGTGTAGAAGTGTTGACATCGTAGAAGTGTTCTCGAGTGCAAATTCTTTCAACCGAAGTTCGGCAGTTGGCTTGCAGCGCCGTCTATTTCGAGAGAATGACTCTTTCCCCAATTAGTAGAGGGTAAACTTTATTTGGCAACGGGATAGTAGATTTGTATAAAAAAAAAACTTTGTAAGCGTCTATGAGGACTTCGGACAGAAGTGAACACTTAGGGAAAACTATAAACAAACAGTTGTTATTTTTTGATATCCAAATTAATTGTATGATTTTAAATTTAAGCTTGTAAATCAAAATAACTATTATTAATATCAATAATAGAATTAAGAAAATACAAATATAATTTGAAATAAGAAATACTAACTTTGTAAAATATACTTGTGTAACATAAGAAAATATTTTTGATAAAAGAAAGAGACTTTTTCGCAATTTTTACGAAAAAATATTATCACAAAACAAATTTGTTTTATCACGTTAGTAAAATAACTTCTTAATAACTATAAGATACGCATTGCATAGTAATTGTAGGTATTAAAAAATAAATAATGATGTTCTTCATTTTTAGGTTTCGCTACAAGGTCTCCGTTATCTTCGTTATTCAAACTATATATCTATATGAGAATATTAATATATTTTATACTCACTTTTTACTGCACAGTAATCGTATACTTAAGATGTAAAATAAAAATTGAACAAAAACACAATTTGAACACTAATAGGAACAGATATAGTGTTATCGTTAACACGTCACGTGACCATGTCGATGACGACTTACATGAATTTACTCCCTATCCAAACCTTCCCATAGAAGTTTTCACTTCAAAACAGCTAAACACTTTATATGACTGTGATCATAAGGTGAATATTTATTATCTTTGCCGAGAATAAAATAAATGTGCTGAACCTATGTATTGAGAGTAATTTTAACAATTGCTTTCTCTAATTTTCAAAAATTTAGTCTTAAAAAGATCCGGTTGTGGAAATCGAGCCCAGAACTTAGCAGTAGACAAGATATTAAGAATTTTGTGTTATCAGTTATATCATCCCAGGATTTCAACGAAATTTTAAGGTTGCTGTTATTTCTTTTGGTATTACCATAAATATTCAGGATTTATTTTACTCACCAATACGCTTGGTACGGTGGTCGCTTGTGGGTACTTCAACCAGTTAAACTTCCGTTGCAAACTAAATTTTCACTCTCTTAAAATCAAAACAAAATTAGAAACGAATGTAATACTATATAAATCTCCACGTGCAACTCACACACACAAATTCAAAAATGTGTTCTCAATATTTTATGCACAAAAGTTTAATACATTTTTACGTATTTTTTCCCCCCCATTTGAGCTTTATTTATAACATGGTGTGATGATAATGCTACAATTATTTTTTTTACAATAAAACTAACATTTTTTTTTGCAAAACTCCGTTCCCCCGGAGAAACCCCCGGAATGGCCACCGCATGGGGAGCCCAAGAAAAGAAACGGGCTCCCCATTCGGAAGCCACCTGGAAGGTTTTTTTCTGTTCCACCCACCGTTTCTTTGGTAGCCTGACTTGTTGCAAGGGATTGTGTTCACACCAGAGAAATACCAACATTTCGTCCGGGCAATCCGCCTTGGAGGAGCCGGGGCGCGAACCCGGGTCCTACAAGTCACAAGGCAGGCGCTCTACCCCAGAACCAGAGTGGTAGAGCGGATACTTGCAGTCTTCTTAACACTGACAAGATGTTATTCCACGAGTTGACTGTAGTTTGATTTTTCATTAACACGTGCTTTCTTCTGACAGTTGATCTGGAAATCAACAATGTACCTATGTAGAGTAGGGTATCAATAAAAAAACACGTGAGCGAGTGTTTTAGTACTTACTCGCCAGTGATGTGTAATATCAAACCTCGGTACCTAACGACTGATTTCATGTACACAAAATTTAACGCAGATTTCTTTAAAATACTGCCGGGCGTGACAAATATACTCAAAATGTGTTTACAACTCAATGTTTGGACGCGAATCATAGGTAGTTTCCTCGCATGCCGTTAGAATTCGCTGCCGGAGCAGATACGTCGACTATCAAAACATTCATTTTGCAGAGATGAAAAAAAACGGCTCCGATAAAAGCGAAAAAATAAAAACCTCGTCTATCAACCCATATTGTTAAAAAAATTAAATATTTAATTCTATGAAGTGGTTACACATTTCCGTTCTAGTCACGAAATTACAGCTACCAAATGCCATATGCCGAGAGCTAAGTAGTAGGTATATATTGATATATCCGGCAACTGGAGTATGGAGCCGGAGCCGATATCCGCCATCTTGGATTGTGAAGTTACGGCGGCCATCTTGGATGACTTTTCCCTTTGACATTGACTACAAAATTATGCCAAAAATCCCAAAAAATAAGAAAAATCAAAAATTTCCAAAAAATCTTAAATATTCAAGGTTTTTTAAGTGAAAAGTCCCCCAAACATTCACAAAAAAAAAAAAAATCAAAAATTTCCCATTTATGTGAAAAATTCCCGTTTTTATTCCCAAAAATTATAAAAGAAAGCCTCAAAAGACTTTTGCGTTAGAAAAAAAAATTCCTAAAGACTCCTGAAAGCAAGCCGGACTATGTAAGCTGCTGAGACCATGACCTTGATCTCGGTCGCTATCTTGTATGACTTCACGTCCGCCATCTTGAAAATACGTAATTATTACCAGAAAATTAAAAAAAAAAAAATTTATAGCCTAATAAAAATTAAAACAAATATTTCACTATTTTAAATTTGTATGCCATCCTAAATATCTGTAATTTTTAAGCTATAAATTCGGGGGAAAAACCCTTTAAAATTATAAAATCCTATTTAATTACATTTTTAATAAAATTTTAATTAAAACTTTACGTCATGGAGCTCTGAGTCCTCGACTCGAACCCAGTGAGAGCAAAAAAAGGTCGATGTATCCCTCCTCCGCGGAGTCCACTAACAGACTGACCTCCCACCACAAATGCAAAGGAATGTATTGCGTTAGCCAATGACATCACGTCCGCCATCTTGTTTTCGTCTGCTGGAGGTCACCACCTTGGATCCGACATATTGTTTTTTTCGTCTGCTAAAGCTATGCTACCACCATGTTAATTTAATTTTTACTCACTAGAGTGGAGTAATTATTTATTGCCAGGACGCCCGCCATCTTGTTGGCCGTCTTGGTCGCCATCTTGGAAATCTGTATTTATTAAACTGGAAATTTGGGGAAAATTCCAAAATTCATCAAAAAAAAAAAGATTGATTCTATCTGTATCCATCCTCGGTTTGATCCCTGGACGACGCAAAAAAAATAATTTTAGGTAAAAAAATATATATTTATTCAATAAAATTCAGTAGAAACTCGATTACCTGTGACCCGATTAACTGGGCATTCGGTTAACTGGATTGTCAATTAAAAATCAATCATATTTTATTTGGGGGGAGAACAATCCGCGAAATGTTTGTTGATTCAAGTCACGTTATTAATTAAATTGCATGTATCTTTGAATATAAAACTTGTAAATATAATTAATATTTTTTTTATCGAAACTGTGTCTTTTAAGTAATTGCAAATAATTTCATTCGTAGAGGAAAGTAGACAAATATGGAATAGGGTTACAAATATGGAATATCGCCGTTACGGATGATACAAGAGTTGCCATCTAGCGGGAATCGGTGCAACTTCTTGTAATCGAGCATCTAAAAGCATTTCTACAGTTTGTGAGTGCGCTGGGGTGAACGAAACACGTCGAATTGTAGACAACGTTTATTTCAACATATTGAGAAGTCAACAGGTGAGTTTTATAACATTCATAATTATTAAATGTCCCAAGATTTAGCAATTTAGTTCATTGTATGGCAAAGCTTACACACGCATCTACCTGTAACATGCTATTCGTTTCTCTTTTTCGAAACTAACGAATTATTTTCAAGCTAAGTATTGCAAGATGGCGAAGACAGTAATATGGAATACCACTGGTGGTACAAATATGGAATACTATTCCATATTTGTGCTTCATTTTCTAATGTCATTAACCGAAGCAATTATTTCATTTGTAGCCATTTTGAGAGAGATAATCTTATCTGTATCTTATCGAAACTCAGTTTCATGACTCGTTGACATAGTATTAACACAAACATGTTGATATTGCAAATTTATAATTGTTGACTGAAATTTAATAAATTTGAGTTTCATCAGCTAGACTTGTCAGCTGGTATAGTCTGTCTGATTTGTATTTATACCTAAGTGGTGTTGCAGGCATGTCTCATTTAGATCGTAAACATAGATACTCGGCACACTTAAAGTTTCTGAAATTAAACTATTTCTGAAATTGGCAACCATGTGTTATGTACAGGCTAAAATAGATGAACATAAAATAAGTTCAAATACAAATGAAAACTACATCAACCTATACAACATTCATTCAGCTTATATTAAGCTATAACATATTTAATAGTGACGCACTGACCAGATTAAGAGACCATAGTAGCAGTGTGTTCGCCTCATACCATGGCGATCAAGGCTCGATCCTCGGTTGGGTCCGGCCTAGTTACCATTGCGACTTGACTGTACACCCCAAGGTGTCCAATTACATTTACTGTCCAGCTGTAGAAACCAGTCACCATATAGTTTATGTGGTAAAATATTGCTAGTTAATTTTTTTTTTCTGTTTACAGATGAACAGTAAACTATGTCAAGCAAACGGAAAGCAGGGGGAGATCGGAGGAAGCTGTGGGAGGAAGACAAAATGGCTCAAGCTATAATTGCTGTACGGGAAAAGAAAATGGGGTTTCTAAAAGCATCGCAAGAGTACGGTGTACCAAGAACAACACTTTTCCGCCTTTCAAGAAACGAGTCAAAGGATCCTCATGAGGCAGCCACTATAAAGCTTGGAAGGAAGACTATTCTCCCACCACATCTGGAGGCAGAGCTGGTAAGATACTGTATAATAATGGAACACAACTTCTTTGGTCTGACAAGAACAGATGTGCGCAATATGGCTTACCAGTTGGCTGTGTTAAATAACATTCCACACCCATTTCGTGTTCTTGGTACAGCTGGAAAAGGTTGGCTGAAGCTGTTTCTTAAACGCCACAAATATGTTGTGTCATTCCGCAAACCTGCAGGAACTTCATTTTCAAGGGTTTTGGGATTTAACAAAACATCAATTGATGCGTTCTTCAGTATGCTTGAGGGTGAAATGGACAAGAAGAAGTATACTGCAAGAAGAATATATAATGTCGATGAGACAGGACTGTCTGTTGTCCAAAGTAAACTTCCTCATGTAATTTCTCCCAAAGGAAAACGTCAAGTAGGCGCGATTGCTTCAGCAGAGAGGGAGTCATTGATTACTGTAGTTTTGTGTATGGGTGCTGGAGGATCATTTGTTCCACCTCTCATTATATTTCCACGAAAATTGATGAGTCCACTTCTCATGAAAGGTGCGCCTCCAGGGTCCATTTCAGCATGCCATCCTTCAGGATGGATTCAGACACACTTGTTTACATTGTGGTTTAGGCACTTTCTTCAAAATGTAAGACCCACTGAAGAGTCTCCTGTTCTGTTGATTTTAGATGGGCACAATACCCACACCAGATATATAGAGGTAATAGATTTGGCAAGTGTGTCAATATTATGTTTACCTCCCCACACCACACATAAGATGCAGCCACTTGACAAGACATTAATGGGTGCTCTTAAAACCTACTTTAGTGAAGAAGTGCGTACCTGGTTGCGTCATTCTGGCAGGCCTCTGACTCATTTTGATGTTGTTGAGTTGTTTGGGCGCGCATATTTGAAGGTTCAATGTGGAGCAATCGCAGTGAATGGTTTCAGGGCGACAGGGATTTTTCCGGTTGACAGGAATGTATTCAGTGACCATGATTTTCTTGCCAATGATGAAGAAAATGGCAATTTAGCTGGCACTTCAGAGGAACGTCAAATTGATGGCACATTAGGTCTCCAGCATCAAGGCGTAGGTCTTGGTCTACCACCTAATCCAAGGGAAATCGTTCATCCTCATCCAGGCCCTTCTTGTAGCAATGAGACTAATCAGCAAACCACTTTACCAGAAAATGTCCCTGTGCTAGTTGAATCAGTATCAGACACTCCTATCAGTCATAACATTTGTCGTAATGTTCCTCATAAGAACCTCGGGAATCCCAGTTCATATAGTTCTAGGTTGATTGTCCCAAGTCAAATTTCTCCCATCCCTAACATCAGGTCTAGAAAACTAACTTCCAGGCGTGGCAGAAAACCCGGGACATGTGCATTGATCACTTCTTCGCCCTACAAAGAACGCATTGAGCAGGCGTCTGGAAAACGTCTCGCGTCACAAAAGAGGAAAGAGGTGAAAAGAGCGAGAGGCCAAAGGAAGTGTACAGTTAGCAGAGGAAGGGGCGCAAAACCTGTTCACACTAGACCTATAACTAGTGGAAGTGCATCGACTGAATATAGTTCTTCTGCTGAAGAACTGTCTCTTCATGACGATTCCAGTGACATAGACGTGTAGCACTGTGGAATCACTCCCGATAATGCTGATGCAGTGTGTTTATTCTGCGAATTAAAGTATTCGGATGATACACAAGGTGAAACGTGGATTCAGTGTGCCATTTGTAAGCTTTGGTGTCATTCTGAGTGTGCTGGCTATGAGTGTGGAGCATACGTATGTGATTATTGTAAATAAAATATAGCATGCCAGGAGAATACATCGTTTGGTGTACATTTGATGTGCAAAACAATGAACAAATACAGTGATTTCACTATGGTGTAACATGTTAGACAGCATATTATTTAATATTGATCCAGTATTCCATATTTGTCACCCTATTTATGTAATGGTGTTTTGTGTAATATGGGAGAACAAATAATTTCCAAGTTTTTCTTTCCATAAATCTGGTTTAACTTACATTATAAATTATAAATAAACCTCACGTGCTTATTCCTGCTGTTTGTCATTGCTGTCCAAATAATATTTAAAAAGTTATTAACAAAAATGGAGTTGGTATTCCATATTTGTCTACTTTCCTATACATATTTAAAAAAATTAATAATTAGTGTTAGTAACACTTGTACATTTGTTTTGTATAAATTACTTAAGAAATTTTGAAAAAAATTAAATACATTTGAATTTGATTATCCGTAATTTTCACTTACCCATGCTGACCTTCCCTCCCTCCTGGTTAATCAAGGTTCTACTGTACGGCGAAAAATCCTTAAAGCAGTTTAGGTTCCTAGACTACCAGCCTCCAGTAAGCCAATGACGACATATTGGCCGCCATTTTGGAAATTCGTAATAATTAACCTAGAAATTCCAAAAAAAAAAACTTCTAAAAATCATCAAAAAAATCGTCTATTAATGTAAGATTGACCCGATGGATTTCCGTCCTCAGTTTGAATCTCGGCCAAGGATGAGAATAACTAAAGCTTAAAATAAATTTTTAATTCTGTCTCCTGTTACCTTTCGTGAATTTTATTAATCAACTTTCGAACAAAATATTTTGGCAGTACTTTTGGGAAGTCTAATAGCTTCCAAGGTAAATTAATATTTTTACATTAAGGGACTGTGATCATCAATTTTTCAAAAACCTCCTGTTTTTCTTTCTTTGTTAGCTTTTTTCTTATTAACGATTTTATTCGAAATTTTCCCTCTCTTTAGGTTATGTATCAGTCTGGAATTAATAAATGGAAAATTATGGCAGTTACTATTTTATTAAATTTTTTATATATATTTAAACTATTGACTTGACGATGGTTTTGGAGTCTAGCGACCATGAAAAGAGGATGTATTGTTTCGAGACGAATCAAACCTTTTCTACTTTTTGGTGGTAATTATTACATATCTATTGAATGTGAACTGAGAGTACGGTTGGAGTGTGTGGGTGAGTGTGAAAGTACAGTTGGAGTGTGTAGGTGAGTGTGAGAGTACAGTTGGAGTGTGTGGGTGAGTGTGAGAGTACAGTTGGAGTGTGTGGGTGAGTGTGAGAGTACAGTTGGAGTGTGTAGGTGAGTGTAAGAGTACAGTTGAAGTGTGTAGGTGAGTGTGAGAGTACAGTTGGAGTGTGTGGGTGAGTGTGAGAGTACAGTTGGAGTGTGTAGGTGAGTGTGAGAGTACAGTTGGAGTGTGTGGGTGAGTGTGAGAGTACAGTTGGAGTGTGTAGGTGAGTGTGAGAGTACAGTTGGAGTGTGTGGGTGAGTGTGAGAGTACATTTGGAGTGTGTATGCGAGTGTGAGAGTACAGTTGGAGTGTGTGGGTGATAGTGAGAGTACAGTTGGAGTGTGTAGGTGAGTGTGAGAGTACACTTGGAGTGTGTGTGTGAGTGTGAGAGTACAGTTGGAGTGTGTAGGTGAGTGTAAGAGTACAGTTGAAGTGTGTAGGTGATTGTAAGAGTACAGTTTTGGTGTGTGGGTGAGTGTGAGAGTACAGTTGGAGTGTGTGGGTGAGTGTGAGAGTACAGTTGGAGTGTGTGGGTGAGTGTGAGAGTACAGTTGGAGTGTGTGGGTGAGTGTGAGAGTACAGTTGGAGTGTGTGGGTGAGTGTGAGAGTACAGTTGGAGTGTGTAGGTGAGTGTAAGAGTACAGTTGAAGTGTGTAGGTGAGTGTAAGAGTACAGTTGAAGTGTGTAGGTGAGTGTGAGAGTACAGTTGGAGTGTGTGGGTGAGTGTGAGAGTACAGTTGGAGTGTGTAGGTGTGTGTGAGAGTACAGTTGGAGTGTGTGGGTGAGTGTGAGAGTACAGTTGGAGTGTGTGGGTGAGTGTGAGAGTACAGTTGGAGTGTTAAGGTGAGTGTAAGAGTACAGTTGAAGTGTGTAGGTGAGTGTGAGAGTACAGTTGGAGTGTGTGGGTGAGTGTGAGAGTACAGTTGGAGTGTGTAGGTGAGTGTGAGAGTACAGTTTGAGTGTGTAGGTGAGTGTGAGAGTACAGTTGGAGTGTGTAGGTGAGTGTGAGAGTACAGTTGGAGTGTGTGGGTGAGTGTGAGAGTACATTTGGAGTGTGTATGTGAGTGTGAGAGTACAGTTGGAGTGTGTGGGTGAGTGTGAGAGTACAGTTGGAGTGTGTAGGTGAGTGTGAGAGTACAGTTGGAGTGTGTGGGTGAGTCTGAGAGTACAGTTGGAGTGTGTAGGTGAGTGTAAGAGTACAGTTGAAGTGTGTAGGTGAGTGTAAGAGTACAGTTTTGGTGTGTGGGTGAGTGTGAGAGTACAGTTGGAGTGTGTAGGTGAGTGTGAGAGTACACTTGGAGTGTGTGGGTGAGTGTGAGAGTACAGTTGGAGTGTGTAGGTGAGTGTAAGAGTACAGTTGAAGTGTGTAGGTGAGTGTAAGAGTACAGTTTTGGTGTGTGGGTGAGTGTGAGAGTACAGTTGGAGTGTGTGGGTGAGTGTGAGAGTACAGTTGGAGTGTGTGGGTGAGTGTGAGAGTACAGTTGAAGTGTGTAGGTGAGTGTGAGAGTACAGTTGGAGTGTGTGGGTGAGTGTGAGAGTACAGTTTGAGTGTGTAGGTGAGTGTAAGAGTACAGTTGAAGTGTGTAGGTGAGTGTAAGAGTACAGTTTTGGTGTGTGGGTGAGTGTGAGAGTACAGTTGGAGTGTGTAGGTGAGTGTGAGAGTACAGTTGGAGTGTGTGGGTGAGTGTGAGAGTACAGTTGGAGTGTGTGGGTGAGTGTGAGAGTACAGTTGGAGTGTGTGGGTGAGTGTGAGAGTACAGTTGGAGTGTGAAGGTGAGTGTGTGAGTACAGTTGGAGTGTGAGAGAGTGTGAGTGTGTACACGGGCTAGCGCGGGAGACCCGTAGCTCGCCGTGAAGAGCTACCCCGGGTGGTTGCTGTCCGGCTGGCGTGACAAATGGTGTCACAATCAGGAGCGGCGGTGCGAAGTCATCCACCCCCACCCCCTCCCCTCAGACACCAGACAGCCGCCCGCGAATAACAGTCCTCCCGCCTTCTCTACATTGTAAACCTTTCATACTGTCAACGGAACTGAAATAATCGTGTAAAATTACAGATATTAGGAAATACTTACAGTCACACTAAAGCAACTGTATTGCTACAAAAAAATGTCCGTAGTAAACCCGGGTTCTTATTGTTGCCGGGGTATTTGTGCTTTAGGTTTGTCCCAGTATCGCCAATAGGTAAAGTTATTTGCAAACCGTTATTTGAATAGTATTTTCAGTTTTTACTGCGAACATTAAATAGCATAATATAACAAAATGAAAGTCAAAATGTTGAAAACTCGAGTATATTTTCAATTGCTCAATAATGTATGCTTGTACAAAAGATAAACCAAAATTTATTATTATCTATGCGCCAATTTGCGTAAGCGCTTCAACAAATACTTAGTCTAATAGGTTTTATTAAAAAAAACGTATTTCATAAATGCCAAAATAAGTTTAGAAGTGTATTGTACAAATTTACAATATTTGTATTGTACACTCTAATTATTTTGTAATGGTTTAGAAATATTATATATATATATGTAAATTTGTGCATTTACATGGAAACAACTGCATCACTAAAAACTGTTCGCAGTAATACTAGGTTCAGATTCTTTCCCGGGCATTTATGCTTTGTGTTGTCCCAGTACCTCCAATAGTTAAAGTTATTTGTAAACCGTTCCCTGAATAGCTTCCCAGTAATAACTATGCACATAGGAAGCAATACAAAAAGATAAAGTCACATTATTGAATATTCGATTATCTTTTCTGTGGTTCAAAAAAATTGTGCTTAAACTAAATATCAATTAAGATATAGAAACATGTGCCAATTTCTGTACGAAATTCTCAGTATTTTCTCGAAAAACGTATTTCATGTATATATGCAAAAATAACCATAGCAATTTATTGTACAAAGGTACAATATCGTTCTTGTGGTACCTATTACATACTATTTCTTGGCAAATGGTTTACTTACCCGTATTTGAATAAGTACAGAAAATATTTTTTTTGTGTAGTTAGTATTACAAACTATTACTAGAGACCTGAAAAATTTGCTGATTCATTTCGTGTTATGCTAAAATTCAAATAATTATACCTTAGTGCTGCTTCTGTCATTGGTTCGCTGTTAATCTGGAGTAATGAGGGCCAATTAGAGACCCTCACTCATAGAAGTGTCGAATCACAGGCCACCCAGTCGAGACGACTCACAAGTCAGCAGCCAATGAACAGGTGGCATTTGCCCGAGTGTGTAGAGGATATTGGAGTCCATCCTGAAGGTCATTGAACCCGCGAATTTTTCCTGTCTCTAACTATTACTTGGTAACTGATTTCCATATGAATATGTTGTAAAAGTACAAAAAAATCTGTGCAGTGGGGAAACGAGGCTAACGTTGCTGGGATGCAGCTTAAGCCATCCCTCTTCCGTCTCTTAGGCCCTACATCTCCAAAAAAAATATTTTGTACTTTTACAAATATAGTCCTTGAAAACCCTTTTGCCACCGAAAACACTTCTAACTTCTTCTTGCAATGCAGGGCTTTGCACTTTATGCAATTTTACAAAACTCTGCCTTGAATTTTTACAAGTGATGTCGTTGGCAACTGGGTTTCCAAGGATGTTCCTTGTAAAAAGTCAAAAAAAAATTTTTTACAGTGTCATGTCGTTATGTCAACCCCAACTCATCCATTCTAACACGCCTGCACTATGTTGTTCGGAGATGAATTATGAATTATGAATGTTTTTTTTCCCCCATGAATCTGATGTTTTCAAGATGTCTCATTTCTAGAGGGCCAAACTCTGGGAATCAATTGGGTGGTTCAAAATCAACCAAACAAATGGCTTGAAGAATTTCTGTTTTGAACTTCATCCAGAAGATATTTCACATTTGGTATAGGTATTCTCTAACTTTTCACTACCATACCACATAAAAAATTACTCTAAACTACGTTAAATTTCTTGTCCGAGTTTCGTATTATGAGTGTATTTCCAACATGAGAACATGAATTTTCTCGTTACTAAGGTGAGATGTTACATCTCTGGCGAGTACTGGAATACCCGCTCATGCTTTTTATTATCACATTAGCCAATGCCTGGCATACGTTTCTTTTTGCTGTTTTAGTTAATTTGTCTATACAAGGCATTTCTCTAATTCTCTATATACCTATAGGCCTGCATGTCACTATATAGCAATGCAAATATTTAAAAAATCTTTTTTTACTTGTCTATATTTTATCTAGATTTTTACCTGTTACTATAGTAGTAACTGGATATAAAACTTTTTTTCAGTTTTATATTTAGTAGAAATAGTTTCATGCAATGAGCATTAAAAAAAAATTCAAATAAAGTTGTATTACTGTACATACATACTGTATAGCTGGGAAAGGCGTTTTTTTTTACACACTTTATATTAGCTTCACCTGCATGTTTGTTTGTTTGTATGTTTTGTAACCGACTCCTTCGGGTGCGATTTTGACCCACTTTGAACGGCCAGATTTCGTTCAAACTTTGTAGATTTATCGAGGACCGACGACAATACACTAATTTGATAAAGATTATTTGCTCCTGCGAACATCAGACCAATTTGGGCGTTCCGACCATGATGGTCCTGTCCCGTCGTGGTCGGACATGGGAGGTTCTACCTTTGAATATATATACTGTATAGAAGTCGCGAGTGGATAGGATTTACTCTACGTTTTTCAGGAGCGTATGATGAGCAGCTTGGGAACTTCACCGCTGCAGTGCGCTGCCGTAACGCCCTGTATCGTCTTAGTTGTTATTTACACGTTAGAGCGCAGCACTGTCGCCCGCTGTCATTCCCCGCACCCCTCTACCATCATTCACTGCAGCTCGAGGTCGTTCAACGGGAGGGGGAAGGGGTGTTTGAAGAGTTGGACACTTGTCCGCTAGGGACCACCACAAGTCGATGCCCTAGAGATGGTGGCGATTGCGGCGGTGAATTAACCAACTACCTCAAAACCGTATTAGAAATTTTAACCTGGGCTGGCGACTTCTATACAGTATATATATTCAAAGGTTCTACTGTAGATATTATTGTTTTGCAGGTGTTCGATCTCCGGGTGGCTCCCCGGGGGGGGGGGGGGTGTTCCCCTCGAGGCGGCGATCTGCATTCTTGATTGGGCCATCGGGCTGACTGCGCGCCGTGACAAATGGCCGCGCTGGCATCTGAAGGCTTCCTCGCACCCAGGACAGACCAGCTGCGTCACGCCGCCCGTCGAGAAGGCAGGTACCCGTGGACGACCCTCCCCCTCCCCCGCCCTTCCAGGGCTGGACAACACACGAGTATTAAAATTTAAAAAAAATCCTTACCACGTGCGTCCTGGAGAGAAGGTGGAATTCGGCAGCTACCAATGAACGTGAAGATATCTACATTGTTAGGTATGCACAGTATTTTAGCTTGTCGACCGTTATTTTTGTAGAATTTTTAAGGTAGTGTTGTCCGTAAAGTCGGTTTACGGACTATATAGTTTAACGTGACAAACGTCATAACTAGAGACCTGAAAAATTCGCGGGTTGATTTCGTGTTATGCTAAAATTCGAATAATTAATACCTTAGTGCTGCTTCTGTCATTGGTTCACTGTTAATCTTGGAGGACTGGGGGCCAATTAGAGACCATCACTCATAGAAGTGCTGAATCACAGGCCACCCCAGTCGAGACGACTCACAAGTCAGCAGCCAATGAACAGTTGCCATTTGCCCGAGTGTGTAGAGGATATTGGAGTCTATCCTGGAGGTCATTGAACCCGCGAATTTTTCCGGTCTCTAGTCATAACAAAATATTGATGAAATGATTGCATACTTTTATGAATAAAACTGAATCATTTTTATTGAATTATAACTATTTTGTATGGATACAAAGAAGGAGTGAAATGAAATCTACATTTTAATTGATAAATTTACTTTTATTTGCACTCATTAATTCAAATTAATTTATTGCTTTAACGAAGAGATTATTTCAACAATAACTTTTATACATATTTTCTATTTAACTTCTTCCAATCTGTGTTATTCTGTTAAGGATAGGACGATGATAGGAAAAGTACCTAGGAAACGAATGGGAGTGTTTCAAGTCAAATCGATGTTTGTTCCAATCGAGTGGAAGAGAGATAGATGCGGCGCAAGCGTACAATGAGCTTAAAGGGACAATGAGCGTAACAGTACAATGTGCGTAACGGGACACTTTTTTGTGCGTGCTGCCGGCGTTCATCGATTTATTAGACGTTCTCACGTCAAAAAAAATTCATTTCCCTCGAAATTAAATTAAATTAAACTCAGACCAAGCTTCGCAGCGAATTTTCCAAAGTCAGTTATTTCACAATCCCCGTTAAGGAGGTTAAAGGGGTGCCTCCA
Organism: Bacillus rossius redtenbacheri; assembly: GCF_032445375.1. Taxonomy (NCBI): domain Eukaryota; kingdom Metazoa; phylum Arthropoda; class Insecta; order Phasmatodea; family Bacillidae; genus Bacillus; species Bacillus rossius. Next base: position 2,533,600 of record NC_086339.1, on the reverse strand, counting down.
ATTTCAGGTCAAGATTTTATATTTACAGTAACTACAGATAAACTTGTAGACTTTTTCAATTATTTTTTTACTTACACGAAATGAAAAAATACGAACAGCGCATACTTTTTGCATACTCAGCTGCCAATGTAACATTTTGTTACGTTTTTGGGTTGTACAAATAAGGAGAATTTAATTTATTGCAAAATTGAAACTTTTTAGGTTTAACTGCAATGCCACTGGCTACTTAAAGAAATGGTTTGAATTTCTTTCAGAAAATATTAATCAAATTTACCTGGCATTTCAGAATTCTCAAATTTGTTAAACATTTGACAGCCAAGTAACATTAAATGAGTTTTTGAGATAGAAATGCAAACCATGTCATGAAGTAGCCAAATTGCATTGCAATTCAACCTAAAAAAGTTTGTTCTGCAATAAATTAAATTCTCCTTATTTGTACAACCCAAAATTGCTAAAAAAAAATGTAACTTTGGCAGCTAATTATGCAAAAAGTATGCGCTGTAGCCTATGTATTTTTCATTTCTCGAAAATTAAAAAATTTAAAATGTTTACAAGTGTATATGTAGGTAATTACTGTAAATAAGTATAAAATCTTGACCTGAAATGGGAGGCACCCCTTTAAGGGGTCGTATTCAGCGGCCCTGGGACTCCTCGCGGGCCCAGGGGTTTCGGGTGCTCGACCCCTGGGTCCGCTACTGGCGATGATGACGTCCCTGCTGGTCAGTCGGCAATGGCTGCTCGGGGTCGCCTCATCCAGCGACTGATCTGAGCCGTCGAAGACCCAGCCCGAGAGGGCAGAGTTGCCGCTGTCCCGTCGTTGTCTGTGATGTCGGTAACCCGACACGTGTTTCTCCGCGTCGTCTAAGATGCAGCATTATTCACTAACCATTTTTTTTGACAATCCCGTCCAGCATTTTTATTACGTTAAGCATAAGCCATAAAAGGGGCGTACGTCCAACATATTATGTTAAGTCTATATTCGTCCCAAGTCTGCGAAATTCGATAAAACTGTCCGAAATGTCACACAGGGTGGATGGTACGGGCCTACTTGTAGGTGATGTAGAGGGTTTATTGAAAGAAAGACGGTCAGATGACTCTACTCTCGCCAGAGCAACCCGGGTTCGAGTGCCGCAGAGTTGAACCGTGGCGGACGTCGCCGTGTTTTCCCCCCACCACTGCCCGAGGTTGGCACGTGGTTTAATGGCGTGTTCGTTTGGCGACAGGCTGATAAGGACATGGCTTTGCTGTTCTCCGCCCCCAACTTCCCCCTTCTCCATGGCCCAATATCCAGGCAGGAGTTATTATTTATGTAGAGACCTGCAAATTTCGCGGATTCATTTGGTGATAGGCTAGAATTCAAACACATATACCTCTTAGATAATTTTGCTATTGGCTTACTGATCATCTGGACGAATCTCAACCAGTTATAAACCCTCAACCAAAGAAGGATCGAATCACATACAAACCAGCTGAGACGACTTACAAGTCGGCAGCCAATGAACTTGCGTTATTTGCCCGAGTGTACAGGGGTATGTGCAGTCTATCCTGAAGGCCATCGAAACCGCGAATTTTGCAGGTCTCTATATATTAGGTGTAGGCCTACGTATATTGCCAGTCGGCCTGCCGTTAAAGAGTTGTATTTCATTTGCATTGGACGTAAATAATGCTATACATAATCCACTCAGCGAGTAATTTAAGTAAATATATAATTATTACTTATAATTACCAGCAGCACGAAGGAAAAAAAGAGAACCCTTATGGTCAGTTCTTTAACGCTGAAACTACAACGTTCCCTCAGACCACCCTAAGTAATAAAATTAGATTACATTAAGTTATTTTGTGAAAGAAAATAATAGGAACGATTTCCGGAATGAATGGACTAGGCCTACCGGAAAATGATTTAAGTATAATGAATTAAATAAAAATTAGAAAGTATAGGCCTAGAGATATTAGTAATTTTCTTCTTCAAATTTAGGTAGGCCTATCTTGTTTGTACGTGACTATTCATGAAATTTTAATCTCGCTAGTGCTTTTACGGAAAAATTTTATCTCTGAGGTCCATGGTGGGTTATTTGACTGTGCCAATATTTTTATGTTTTGATTCATCCAACATATGTTCTATTGTATAAGGATCACTTTCTGTTTTGTTTGAGATAAAAATTTTTTTGCCAGATCTGTGCTACGTTTACTGCATGCTATCAGCAATTTGTAATATTCAGGCCGGAACGGAATTAATGGCATAACTATATTTCTTGGTTTGATTTGATGGTATAACGGTGTTTTCGCAACTGGACAATACCTACAAAAATACTTTCGGAACATTTCTTCATTAAAACGATCAGTAATCAGTAGGGACTGGAAAAATTCGCGTTTTCGATGACATTCGGGATAGACTACACAGTCATCAATATACTCGGGAGAATAACGCCTGTTCATTGGCTGCTGACTTGTGAGTCGTCTCAACTGGTTTGCCTGTGGTACGATACTTCTTTAATTGAGTGTTTCCCATTGGCCCAGAGTCGTCCGGATGAACAGTGGACCAATAACAAAAGCAGCTTAGAGGTATTATGTAGGTATTTGAATTTTAGTGCGTCGCGAAATGAATCCGCGAATTTTTTTTTTTTTTCCCGGTCTCTAGTAATCAGCAATGGCGGGTGAGGGTCGGGTCTGAGACCTAACTGTCGCGCTGGTAGCGGCGCGGTACAAGACAGCTCCGGGCAGACGCATTCCTCGCTATTGATTGCGCGCGGAAGCCCCGGAGAGAGAGGAGTGTTTGTTTGCGGGCCGGCTGTCGGGGGTGGAGTGAGGGGGCGAAGAGTGCGCGCGCACGAGCAAACACACGCGCAGTTTCCCCTCCCGCGGGAGGGTGTGAGAGAGAGAGGGAGGGGGAAAGAAGGAAAGAACCCTTTTTGTTTGTCGTTACGCGACCGCAGCGGCGCGCGGAGGGGAAGCGACCCCCCCTCCTCTCGGGGCGAGGGAGGGGATCGCGCGGCGCCCATTGGCCCGGCGGGCGACACGTGACCGCCGCGCCGGGGAGGGGCGGTAGGGGAGGGGAGGCGTCCTCCCCCCCTCGGCCCGCCATTAGCGGCTCGGCGCCAGCGCGCGCGCTGCTAGGGTGTGCCTGCGCCGCGCGCACGTCTGTGTGTGTGCGCGCGCGTGTGTGTTTTTGTGCGTGTGCGTGTGTGTGTGTGTGTTTGAAAAGTTAGGGATTGCAGTGGATCAATCGTGGTCTTATTTAATACGGTTTGAGACGGTCTAAGCTCCTCTGTAACAGGCTTAAGGCTTGTTTTATCTGGAAGGCCTCCGCATTCACTAACAGATTTCTGACAGCTTAGGTGAGTTTATTGTGTTTTATCTCCTTTAAATGTTCAAACACGAGGAGGGAGGCGGGAGCGCTTGCTTCGCCCTGCCTCGGGCCGTCTAAGGAGATTACCAGCGGGCCGCGGATCTTGGGCCGCGACGTGTTATTGGCGATTATTAGCACGGGCGTGTGTGGAGTCGCTGCAGAGAGGATATCCGGACAACGGGGCGCGGCGCTCTTTTCTCCGGGCCCGAAAGAGCTCTTAAGTCAGTGGTCGGTGCATGGCAAGCAAGGAGCGGTGCTCTGTGCTCTGTGCTCTGTGCTCTGTGCTCTGCAGACGTCGCGACATGGAGCCCTCGGAGGCCGCGACTCGCATGCGAATGCACTCGAAGGTAACCGTGCGTTTGTTTACGATCGATCAACTGTGTGATGTTCGCGTGTTTTAAAGAACAGTTTTGTATCGTAAAAAAATAGAGCTACTTTTATTATTTTTTCCATGAAAAAAATACATTTAAAAAAAATAAGTGACTGTTTTGAAATAAATAATTTAGAAAATACATTTCCTTAATTTCTGTGCATTCGTATGTGAGACGTTCAAGTGAAATGATCCCTCAATTTTATATAAACTTTGTTAATACGACGTATCGGTTCGTAAGATCAATCTGAATAATTATTGTTCTTAGACTATACTCTTAAGTCTGCGGTGTTTATTTTATCTAAGCTTCTGTATGAAGTGTATTATAGTAAGTATTTGTACTAATAATTGGGATATGCCTAATATATTTAATTAATTGTGTGGATTATATTTTAAATGAAAATTTTATTACCTGACGGGTAACAATTTATAGCTGTCGAAATTTAAAAAAAAATTGTAGGCCTATGAGAATAAAAAGATAGTAACATTTTTATTTCATTAATTCACGAATACGCCCAAATCTCGCAATTTTAATCAAAAATATAAATTTATATAACATTAATGTTTAAAAAATAGACGAATTTTGTGTACAATTATAAATAGTTGTGATGGGACAGAAGAAACATTAAAAAGGAGGTTTTGAGGTAAGGATTATTCTACCCGAAGTGTCTGTAGGGTAATGTGGGGCAAGAGTCCGCACTTAAGGACACAACTGTAGTTTTATCACCTCTGTTGCAAATTTTAGAACTGAAACACACATTATCATACATCTACAGCCTTTAGGAACAAAAATAAATATTTATAATTATAACTGGAGGTTTTATGAAGTTTTAACCTAACAAAATTCACAATCATGTAAATTAGGAAACTTGCCCCACATGAGGGGCAAGAGTCATATTACTGTGAGGTAAGAGTCCTACTTGCACACATCGCATGTAAGTGTACATATCATGTAAATGGAAACCACACTTTAAACGCATTTGATCCCATATCCAGGATAAATCATTTTCGAATGTTTTCACTAAAGAAAATAAGAATTTTGGGTTTTTCAATTGAATTTCACGGTTTCTAATCAATGTTTACAAACAAAAATAAAAACAAAAAAGGAAATGCATACTTTTAAATATAGTTTTAGGCATTAACTTGAATTTTCAAGACAAAGTGGCTATTCGGAGCAAGAATCCGCACAGAATGTTTTACGGACTCTTGCCCCAGGTCTCTTGCCCCATGTGTAACAAAATGTTTCATCCACTGGCCATTATTTACCCGTTAATATAAAAAATAATTACCCACACCAGTAGATAACTTAAAACTTACTTCTAATGTCTATGTACTTTCCGCAAAATGGTTTGAAGATTTCATGCAAATCTATACGCTCTTCTAAATATAATAAATAACACCACACACTGCTTAAAACAATAAACTGCCAGCACTCACACTGAAATGGCGGGAGTACCCTGACAACCAAGCCCAGTGTGTAGAAACGCATTCGAATGGAGCACATGGACATGCCAGTGCTATCTAGTGACACTGAGCGTAACAGCTACGAAGTAGGACTCTTGCCCCGTGCGGACTCTAGCCCCACATTACCCTATTTGAGGTTAATTAATCCCGTTTGAGGTTGTCATAATTGTTGTGACAGTTTATTTTATGTAGATGGGGAATTATTCAAGAGATCATCGTGAAAGTTGGGTGGGATTTTATGAACAAATTTCTGATCAAAATTTGTATGTTTTATACAAATTTGAGAACATTTGACAATCAGTGAGTATAAAGAATAATTTTTGTACGGGCTGATTTCCAAGCATTTAGACACAATAATTAACTTACAGTCCATGTTCATCAGTAGTGAGGTAGGTACAGATCTAATATATATTTTGTATTTTTTACACAATGGGTCCATAGGTACATAAAATATACCTAATATAGACAACTTTTTTTTGTGGTGATAGGTACCTACGTTAATTCGATGTTTTCATGCGCTAGGTATTTATTGTAGGTCCATTATGCAAAGCAAGACGGCCACTATTCTAAATTTTGAATTTCAATATAAGAAGGAATTTGTGTCGTTATTAGATGGTCAGAATTTCTAATCCTACCGCCATGTACGAAGATATAGGTAAGCATTTTAAGGATGTGGTATACTAAATTATTTTTCTTCTAATACACTGTGTTTTTTTGCAAATTTTAAAAAAAATATATTTACAACATAGGTAAACATATTTTATTTTTATAAGAGATTTTCTACTAAACAACTCCTTTTTAAATGTTTTCCATGAATTTAAAGGCAGTTTTCAATTTCAGTAGTATCGTAGCATGTATTGAAAGCATTAAATCATGTGTTATACAGTATTGGATTAACGGTGTTTATGTAACCTTCGTCTTAAGAAACTTTATTTTTAGTATCTTATTCATAAATCAATAAAAAAATTAGGTTTTCCCAAACCTACAAAGAACTCCGGCTCTTATGGCTTTAAGAAAGGGTAATTTTAATTTATTTAATGAATAATACTAAAAATAATGTGTTTGAAGACGAAGGCTATGTACAAACGGTTAATCAAAACTTTATATTCAAAGATTTTGTGCTTTTAGTACATGCTAGGACTGACATAAAAATTTGACTTTTAAGCTCATAAAATCCATTAAATAAGTAGACTACTGGTTTAGCAGAAAATATATTTTATAAACTATTAAAATTAGCATAGCTTATTATGACTATTCAAATTCATGTGAAAAAAAAATATCAAAGTATAAAATCAGTATAATTAATATAATTTAGCATACCACAACTTTGAAGATCATTTTTAAAGAAGACTGTCTGCGAGTTTTCGATGACTGAATGGCGTATGGCTACGCTGATATCGTAAATTTAGTTTACAGCGTTGTGGAAAATTAGTCCAACTCTTGCTTAAAGTAGGAAGGCCTCGTAGATAGAGACCCGGAATTTTCGCGGATTCGTCTGGCCTCAGGGTAGAATTCAATGTAATAGGTGTGCTCAAACCATGTTTGCTTTCCCATTGGTTGAGTTCTTAGTAAGAACATGTTTATCCTTGTTAATTAGCACTACCTGAATCGCTTACTTCTCTCTTAGCTAGGCACAGTTGGCTCACGGTCGCAAAGGGGCGTGTACAAATAACTGCGGACCAATCATGAACACAGTGCGAGAGTGTGAAGGCTTGCAGTCTAACTTGAGACATGGTGGATGAGATAAATTTTCCGTAGCTCTACTTCCAGGTATTTTTGTTCTTCGCTTCGCATCTAAGTACGAAACCAGAGACCATGCTTTCTTACGATCCCATAACAAGTCACAGCTACCTCAACAAGCTAAGTTCTTTCAGAAGAAAAAATTGTCTTAGTTTTGGAAATGCTAAGGATTTTTTTGTGAGATCTCCTGTGACCAAGAGAATTCAATAATACCTACAGACCGGAAAAATTCGCGATTTCAATGACCTGTATAGGATATACTCCATGATCCTCTATGCACTCGGGAAAATTACATCTGCTCATTGACTACTGAATCGTGACACCTGTTAACTGGGACGCTAGTGATTCGATACTTCTTTTGTTTAAGGTTTTTCATTGGCCGAGTATCATTCAGATAAACTGTGGCCCAATCACTGATGCAGTAATAAGGCAACCGTTTTTGGATTCTAGACTATCACGAAATGAATCAGCGAATTTTTCAGGTCTCTAATAATACCTATATTCGCGTCTGTAAACAACACACAGTTTATTTTCATATAACAACTTTTTTTATGCTGTAAAAATAATTAAAATGCGTTATTTTGTAATAACTTTAAAGTAAACTACTTACAAATATTATTGCGCTTGAATTTAAATTGATAAAATCGATCAACAACAGGCGAACTTGGCAGAGTTAATATTCAGCTCGAAAGATATTCTCTGTTAATTTATTTATTCTAATCTCCTGGTCGTGTGCAGAATTTGCTAGCATGGCGAGAAACCTATACCTATACATTTGTTTCCTTCATGCGTTATGTTATTGGTAAAGATAAAATGTTTCGTTTAATTTTTAGATCAATTTCGTTTTTAAAAGAGAATATTTCGGTGTTATTGTTTGGATTTTTACATATTGTCTTTAGCCTATCAATTAAAAAATGTATTATTCAACAAATATGAAACTAAAACATTCCCTAAAACTGATTTTTTTCTTAATAATAATTTTATTTGTCGTCTGACGAATATAGACAGTAAAATCATTAGATATAATAATGAGCATATATGTAGAACAGAACTACCTAGAGAAATAAAAAAAATCGGCCGATTTTTATGTTAATAGATGTATTCGCTGCGTCAAATTAATATTTTAAAAACAATGTTTTATAATACCATCCGGCCAGTTCACGACACTAAACAACAATCTTAAATAACTCTGACATTACAGACGCAGTTACTTACTCAGGTTCAAGAATTTGATTTTAAGCAAAATTGCAGGTGTTTTGAAATAAGCCCACGAATAATCACAAAAAAAAAACAATCACGCGCTTTTTTTTTGTATCGCATCACTACCTACTTGGACAGTTTCATATCTGTGGTCGGCGCGCCAATATCAAAGGAGAGCTATGAGTGTATAATAGTGCTCCGTGTATTTTGTTGTGTTCCCTGAATAGCGAGTCAGGGAAATGCTCGTGGAGCTAAAGTATACAGGAAACTTGCATCCGGTGTACGTACATGCGTGATGACTGAACGCTAAAAACTTTTTTTTTGTGCACCCAACACACAATATTTTCTCACGATAGCATACTGTCTACCAAATATTTTGCAGTGGCAAAAATACCTAATTTCATAGTTTTGACACCAATCTTTTTCTGTCACAAACAGCCACTTCATTGACACTATAAAAGTAAATAAATTAATCTTCAGTATAAAAATTATTTGGTGGGTTTTGTATCAAAAAATATATCTTGAGAAGGATACAGAAAATTTTTGTTTCGGGTAGGAAGGTAACTTTATGGCGTCTCAGCACACTCAATGGATATGTCCATTGTAAATTTACTCAGTAAGATTTGAAGCGAAGGATAACAAATAATTTGCGCTGTGTAAATGATAAATGAAGTTTGCAAATAAATATATATTTGAAAACTGTTCGCTGAATTTTCGTAAAATAATTTGAATTGTAAGTAGGAAAATGTTTTTAATTCTACTACCAGTTTTAGGCCTATTCAGAAATATTATTAATATGTAAATAAAAGAAATAGGTATTCCTTTCAGGCCACATAGGTAAAGATAAATTATGCCAATAAATTGGCCATACTGATAAGCAGTTATCACTGCGTAGTGATGATATGCAGTGGTTGGTGCAATATTAGTTTAAATATTGAAGCTGCATTTTTTTACGTTACAATAAATACCTATTACTGCCCGAATAAAGCACAATGTTTTCATAATTACGCTTCATATTTTTAGATTAAAAACAGCTTAGCTCAGTTAAATTTTTCCCTAAAGAACGGCGAAATAGTTATATTCTAGATTCTAATCAGCCTACCTATTCTGCTGCTTATGTTTAGTTAAGGGAACAAAAATATAGGACCTAATTGTTCGTGAGTACGATATAGACTTGAGTGTATATTTTAGCTTACTTAATTGTAACGTAATTTTGTGGCCACCATATGGCCGAAACACAATACCTAATCTACAGCGATAAAGGAACTGTAGACCTACATAATTGCTAGTGACAGGCTATACAGACGAAATGTTTGTACGGCGTTTAAAAGATAAACTAAGTAGCGAAAAAAAATTTCTTAGAAGTACGTGAAAGTATATAAAAAAGTTTGAATTTTTTTTGAAAATAAAACCCAATCTACTTATTGTTTAATCAATTAAATCACATTCAATTACAGTTCATTTGAGGTTTTATTTTGTTTGGGTAGAGACTTATTTGCCTTTTGTGGTACGTGTTTGTATCTTCGCTAACACCAATAAGACACTGAACGAAAACATCAAAATTGTATTTATAATATTGCACTCACGTAGAACTACAAAAGTTAAATTAGTATCTTTGAATTTCAGTGCTAAAATATAAGTTTACGACTCAAAATAATTCCGAACACGTGCGTAACCTTTTACAATCATTATAATATACTCAGTATATATCTGTTAGAAATATTTGTGACAGAAATATAATTACAATGAAAGTATCATGTTATAATCTACAGAAGTAGCCCTTAAATAACATTACTTAAGGGCTGGGTCTCACACGCTATATATATATATATATATATATATATATATATATATATATATATATATATATATATATATATGGCGTGTGAGACCCAGCTTTGGGAACTATATAAAAAGAATAATATACTGCAAATTTTTTTTGTACTTACTTTTACAAAGATAGACCTTGAAAACTCAGTTGCCAACGATATCACTTGTAAAATTGCAATGCAGAGAATTGCACCATTTGCAATTTTACAAAGCTCTGCCTTACAGTTTTACGAGTGATATCGTTAGCAACTAGAGTTTCCAAGGATTTTCCTTGTAAAAAGTACAAAAAATTTTACAGTGTAAGTTGGAGAAGTAAACCCATCGTTTTATTGCATGAATTCATCAGTAGGCTTGAAACCACACGCAGAAGAAAATTATACAGAATAACAAGTCTAACATTATTCATATTCATTGCTGTGTCTAATTAACTTGTATTAGGCTAACTACTTAGTTTTAAATTTTCTCATGAAATACAACTGAGAATCTTTGAGGCTCTACTTCTGACGGGAAAAATAATACATATTATTATGCGTGTCTGATGAAATAGTATCATGAAATGAAACTTTTTTTTTACCTCTAATTACTATTGCCTAGATTCAAAATGGAAATTTAATAACAAGAAGTGGTTATAACTAAGAAGATTACCTTTAACGAAGCCAATACTTTTTTTCGAGCGTATTCCATCAATTATTTTTTCCTCTGTTCTTTTTGAACTCACGTGACTATGATTTTTAAAGTGTTAGCACTAAGAAATAAACTGTAACTAAAATTTTTAAGCAGATATTCACTTTATTTTCACATTCTACAGTTCAGCAAAGTGCGGGTGTTACTAATTGTTGATAAACATTCAGCAATATTCATGTTTATAAAAATTATTAACAAATTACAATTTTGAATTGAATTCAAACTAGCAAAGCTTGTTATCTTATGCAACGTTTTATTAAAAAAGAGTAAATGTTTTAAATCGTTTTAAAATGTTTGTGGTTATTTTAAAGGGTTAAAATAATAGTTTTTCTACGGATTATTTTATTTTATCCTGGATTTATTTCTATGGACGTCGCTAATTATGTTATTTATTTTAATAAAATAATTTTTCGTTGAGAACATATTGAAAAGTAATAAGAATAACATTTTTAAAAAGGTTATTTTTTTGCTAGGCTTTAGGTAGGTATACGTGATTCCTCCATATCTATGTTTTCAGTTTACGATAAATATTTTAATATCAGATGTACGTTGCTTGTAGGTCTACATTTGTATATGTTTGTAATGTTTTAAAAAAGAGACAGTACATATAAAACTTTGGTAAATATTATTTTTTAAGCGATGAATATTTTAGATTTAAGTAGGTGTAGGTTAATCTATTTCACTAACATTCGTGTTTATTAAAAACATATTAAAATGGTTTAGTAACGAAATTCATTTCCTCAGTCAATTAGAAGTAGATATTAAAAATAAAATATTTTATCAAAATATGATAATTTTTTTTAATAATAGATAAATTTTTACAGTTATTTCTATAGAGCGTCAAAATTGTATAAATTTGTAGATTTATGTATATATTCTTCTTAAACATTTCGTTATAGAAGGAAAATTGTGTAATTATCAGCCTTTCTAACCTTAAGTTACTTGCTAATATTTGCAAAACAATGTTGGCCAAATAAACCAAGACAATAAACCAAGACGCTGAAAAATTCCTGTAGTAGCTTATATGAAATTTAATCGAAACCGATTAAGCGGGAGAAAATTTTGTAGCGGAGACACACCTTAGTACCTTCATAATCACACAATGGGGAATTGTAATGCTAAAAAACTATGCGTGTGTTATGTATGCATGTTTTTGGATAAAAAGTAAGGCCAATAATTGTTTCAGTTTTTGCTGGATGCATTAAAAAAAGACTTCTAGACCAACCTATTAAATTTGTAAATATTATGGGATGTTAATTTCCATCGGTGGCATAATATTTCTTACTGTTAATGTGAAACATTATTAATGTATTCTTTAGAATCCCATGATAGTCTTTGGTAAAATAATAAGACTCCGTGGTGTCAATCTAAAGGCAGTTTAACTATAACGATACTGTAAAACGAACTTGTATATCTGTTAAAGAAATCGTTTTATCTCTGGACTTATAGAATGTGTATCAAAAGTATTTACAGTTTTTGAATGGTATTTTAATGCATTTGGCTGAATACTTACGGTATAGGGCATTTCACATTACAAAAACACAAAATATACAGAGTCTGCATTCATAAAATCCTGCCATCTGATCATTATGAGCCCGTTTTGACAGTAATTAATAATTAGTTTTACAGCTTTCTTAGTTAGCTGACTAACAGCTTGACGCTGATTAATACATATGTTAGCACCTTGAATGTTAGGAGATAAGGCAGGCAAACGTGAATAAAACATAGCCGATGTGTTTGAATAACACATGTCTGAATAATTTAAATATATTTAAATGTCGATATTAAATAAGTAGCTTATGAAGCTAAAACAATCCACTCATTATTTAACTATACCTAGTTATAGGTTAAATAGTGCAATATTAAATAATATGGACTGAGGGCATGTGAATTATGAAATATTTGAAAGCAAAATAAAGTTGTACTTCAAAAAGAACTGAACGCTGAACTGGTTTGTGCAAATGAAATAAAACATTATTATCTGTTTTAAATTGCCGGCATTGAAGCAACTTCTAATAATGTATCGCAGATTGGAAGTATTTTCCTGAAATTATCATTTTAAAGTTCGTTATAAACACGTTTAGCTGTATTTATACACATAATGCAGACGCAAGATAGTGACTATTGGTAGATTAAATTGTTTTTAAAAATGTCTGAATATACATTTACCTATGAAACGTGTTTGTTTGAATATTTTCTTATGTAAATATATATACTTCTTATGACATCAGAGCCAGGTTTACAATAACTTTAATTTTAAGGGAAGAACTAAAGCAGATTATATAATCGGATAAAGCAAAGTAACTCTACTTGTTAAAGTTGAAAAACAATGAGCATAAATAACATGCCTCTTTGGTCAGACAACAAAATTTTCCTCGCTTAAACTTACGCTCAATACATGTTTTGCACAGCAAACTGCAGAAATTAAATCACCCATTATTTACTTACTTGGTTTTCCTTTAGCTTTAGGTAGGTACATACGTACATAGCCTAAGCACGTTCTACAGTAACATAGGTATAAATATTTATTTTTAAGCGAGTTTATTCTTTCTGGCGTAAGGTTTGTAGCATTAGATACAATTTTGCTAATTAATTATAATAAAAGTAAATAGTGGCCTGAAAAAAGTAAACATAATTTTCGTTTGTAAATACGTTTTTCCAGAGGAATATCAAAATAACAATGGTATCTGATACGTAAACTATAAACATGAGTTTGTTAAAATACAATAAGTCTGTGGATTTTCACTCTAAAACGGTAAAACTGCTTAACAGAAATTAATTAATAAAAGGACTAGAATGATATTATAAATACGGTAAAGTTTAATTTGAATCAAATATTTTTTTAATAAAAACTCATTAGGTGTATTCAATATTAATATACTTAAACATGTGTATAAAATTAATTATTTAATTTAGTAAAATAATAAAGATAAATTATGTTTAATAATAAAAATCAATAAATAAGCTGAATTTTTATTTCAATTTATGTATTTTAATTATTTTTTTTAAAAACAATGTAATGATTTTAAGTTTATAATGCAAATAAATTATGCAAACAGGAACACGGGAACATAACCTCACTTAAAGGCCTATAAATACACTTGAAAAAGTTTATAAACACAATTTCTATCACTAATATTCACAATAAATATTTTTAATGTTATGGATCAGTATTCAGTATCAATCACTAACGTATACCTAAGATTTAAAAGCACATATATTGTTTTTATTTGCATGTACTTATGTAGCTTTTCTTTTAATCCTGTGAAATTTTCGTTGCATGTTGCGCGCGCATTGTAATAATTAACGCTCATCATTTTTCCATAACGCGCCTAAAGAGTATAAAAAAAACAACATACGTGGCACAGAGAAAGAAATAACTATGGCTGTTCACAGTAAAAAAATTTTTTTTTGTAAAAGTATACAAGAATAACGCTGTAAAATCTTCAGCATATTTATGTAAAAAAATGCAAAGAAACTGCTGCATCTCTAAGAAAGGTGTTTATATGGTTTCAGTAACTGTTATACCCTGGAACTGGAACAGTGGAAAATGTTACTATAGAAATAAAATGTTTAGCCCACCCCTAGTTTGCAAGATCTGCAGGCAGTGTTAATAATGTCACAAGAGGGTTGCTCCTAAGAGAGGTGTGCGCTCTCCCTTCTAGGATAACATGGCCAATTAGCTATTTTGTATTTGATTTTCCTAATGTTCATTGGAATACCGATATATGTAGTTACACGCTAGGTTTGACTCGCGACAAGCACAACGAATTACAACACAATTGTCTCGATGCTATTTGACATTAAGTGCCATGTATCATCAGTAGGGGCGAAACATCTCGACTTAATTGACCATGGTATGAGCACTTAAATAAGGTCTGTTTTATATATACAAAAGAATTTTTTTTTGTAATATGACAGTTAATTGTACAGGAGAATCAGGTTTACAAAAAAAAGAGCATGTTTAACTCAGTACATATGATAGAAGTAAAAATTCTTTGGTAATTCAAACTTCGATTCGTAAGTATATCGTAACGGGTAAAACGGCAGAGAAAACAGACAATTTTCTAAATAAACGTGATTTAACAAAATTATTACTCACTTTAAAATAACTGGTCAGGATATAAATAAATTTTGAGCAATCAATAATGATTAGATAATAATTATTACTCACTGTAATACTCAAACCAAAAAGAAAAACTGTGCATGTTTCTGTTTCTTCAAACAATTCTGCCATTTGGTACACACCAAATCTCTGAACGAAATATGAAATTCATAACAGGTAGCGCTATCTACGCGGTAAATGCAGGGACTGTCTCCACAGCGCTCTCTACGCTGCTAGTTGAACAAGGAGGAACACGAGCGCGCTGGTAGCAACTACAAAATTCAAGGCACTCACAGCTGACTGTATAGGATACCTATAGGCCCTACCTATTTTCTGAAACAAGAGCATGCACACCTTCACTGTCTTATTCTTACGTTCATCTATTTCTCTCGTTTTTTTTTGTGGGGGACGAATCATCGCACAAAGAGGAGAACGAAAACGAGCCCAGCAACGTATATAGCATAGTGCTCTCTTCATACCTATATCTTTGACCAAGTACTTATTTTCCGTTCTTTTCGCGTTATTAACGTTTCACAACAATGTTTCAGGAAAAACATTGCATTAAAATTCGGCCTTGAAATTTTACTCTCATGGCACCCAAAATATTTTTGTAGCTTAACAATCATTTGTACTTTTACAAAAAAAAATTAGTGTTAATTACATTTTTTTTACTGTGTAGGAGTAAAGTTCCGCTACAGGAATGGATATCGTATGGGTTAACACCATCACCTGCTCCCACGACGCGTAGAACTGTTGTGAACTATGCTTGTGGATGTTACGCAGCCAGTACGGATGTTTCTTTTGCTGTCATCAAACCACACCAGCGTGCTCATTGGCCGATGGTCAGTCTCTCTTCATCATTTGAACCTGGTTCCATGTGATTGGATAACCACTTCTCGTTGTAGGGCTATATGATTGGCTCAGAGTCGCCAATGGCGTGTCAGTGGGATAGTCGTTGGGGCCTTTTATTTTTCGCGAAAAGATTTCCAGACCATGAAAAACCTATAGCGCTGTCTGTGTTTCGTGGTTGACTAGGTCTAGTTCAGGCACGTTTCTACTGCTGGCACGCCAATCAGCTGATGTCAAACACATAGAGACCGGAAAAAATCGCGATTTCAATGACCTGTAGGTAGGGACACCTGTATTTCGCGAATACATTTCGTGTCAAGGTATTTCACAAAATACTGTAGCTTTTCTCCTGTGGTTATTGGCTGAGGTCGGTGAGAGGTGTCGTCCCGCTCTTGACGGGACCGATGAGAATGTGGTCACCGTACTGCTGCACCCTCGCAATTTGCCACGACTCTTAGAAAAAGCTACAGTGTTTTGTGAAATACCATGACACGAAATGTATTCGCGAAATACAGGTGTCCCTACCTGTAGGATATACTCCATGATCCTCTATGCACTCGGGAAAATTACATCTGCTCATTGGCTACTGACTCGTGACACCTGTTAACTGGGACGCTAGTGATTCGATACTTATTTTGTGTAAGGTTTTTCATTGGCCGAGTATCATTCAGATAAACTGTGGCCCAATCACTGATGCAGTAAAAAGGCAAACGTTTTTGGATTCTAGACTATCACGAAATGAATCCGCGAATTTTTCAGGTCTCTACAAACAGATAAACCCAACAATGAACCTAAACAGGTATTATGGACAGCAAAACGACGACAGCACAGACGAACAAATTCAAATTTAAATATCAGAGAGCACAAGAATTCCGTACTTAGGAGTTAAGTTATGAAAATAAAAATAACAGCACAGACGAACACAATGATCTAACAACGACGAGTCAGTTTCAACAATAACAGTAAATGCAGACAACAAAAAACTCGACAACGCAACGCAGCAAATATACGAACACAAGGATGAAGAAAGCCAGCACAATGAAGACAGCACAGGCAAACACAGTGTGTTTCCTGTGACGAAACAGTTGCGACGTTTCGGGAACTGGCATCTGTTTCCGTCAACAGGCACACACAGACTGATCTGTTGCATTTATGAATTTTTTTTTCCCATGACAAACAGTGCAAAACTGCAATGGCTAGGAACTGGAAAAATTCGCGTTTTCGATGACCTTCAGGATAGACTACACAGTCCTCAGTATAGTCGGGAAAATAACGCCTGTTGATTGGCTGCTGATTTGTGAGTCATCTCAACTGGTTTGCCTGTGATGCGATACTTCTTTTAATTGAGTGTTTGCCATTGGCCCAGAGTCGTCCGGATGAACAGTGAACCAATAACAAGAGCAGCTTAAATATATCTATATGTGTTTGAATCTTAGCCTATCGCGAAATGAATCCGCGAATTTTTCCGGTCTCTAGCAATGGCTTACGTCCATGCAGAGTGCGTGTACAGATTATGGCGGTCCAACCATCAACACCGTGAGAGCGAGTGAAGCTTCCAGCTTGCGACCATTTCAAACCTGCGAAGTTCCCGTAGCCTACCTCTCGCGAGGTCGAAGTCTGAGGCAATGCACGAGACGCCAGAGATTATATCGGAATGGACAGGAACACATCCTTGTTCCCAGAAGCCGCGACAAGGCGGCGAGAACGTGTGGACCGATCCTAGAGCAGCTATGACGGAGTCTTCAGATCTCTGCAGTGATGCGAACTGTCGGAGAGGCTTACTGCGCTTCTGCTCTCTCGCCTGTTCTGTGCGCTCACGCTGAGAAGAGAGAGAGATATGATAACGTGGAGCTGCTACACAGCCAGAGGCTAGGCTATCCCGGTGTGAGGAGAAGGGAGGGGGGGTGGCTGGTACGAGGACGAAAACGGGTGGAGGTGCAATTTAATTTCGAGCCAGGGCACCTCGACCCCTCCCCCTTTTTCACCCCCTTTTTTTTTTACAATCCCGCACTGTCGCCCCGCGGACGTGATTATAAAAAAAAACACCCACAGGACTCTGTACGGGAAGGGTGGAAGAGGGGAGAGAGATTTCGCCGTCAGAGATGCCCTGCGCTCGCGCGAATGAAACCGAAGTAAATACGCATGCGCCGAACACTGTGACGTTATTAAAAATGGCTCCCCATTTGACCCACGGGGCGAAACTGTGGCAAAGCCGACATTAAAAAAATATATATTAATACCTGACTGCTGCAGGGGACACCGGGTGGTTATTATTTTTAATTTTTTTTTTTGATGAAGCTCTCGTGGGGCAAGCCGGGCCCGTAATTACTGGAGTCGGAGCCGTAGCGACGTAGCAACGTAGTGCCGTAGCGCAGCAGCCTCGAGGTGCTAACCCCATTTGACGAACGCTACTGTTAGCTGCGAGGCTGAGAGCGCACTTACAGGATAATTGCTTCTCCTGCAGACAGGAAGGAACGGCTGGTGTGGGCATACCATGTTGCAGTCTAATAAACACTCAGGTTTTTGAAGTGAAAACCTCTTTAGCAGCGTTGAGCGATTTCTGGTAGGGGCAAAACTTATGGGTTCGCGTCACCGACGTGCTGTAGTAGCAGTGAGAGAAGTTAATTTGACCACGTGAATACATGACCTAGGTCTGACATCACTGTTAAGTCATAGCTAGGTAATGAATTTTTACGTAATTTTGACATACCACTGACATCTGTTGTGACTAAAAAATGATGTAAGGATAAATGATATCATGCTGACATCGTACTGATATAATACCAAAATCATTTTCTTATTTACATTTGACGTGGAAATTATGTCATATTATACATTTAAAATCAAAGTTTTAAGTTTTCACTGCTGTCGACAGTTCCCATGAATGCTACTTTTGTTTTTTTTGTTGTTTTTTTTAAGAGAAAATACGTGCCAATACTCATAGGTAAAAACCGGAAAAATTCGCGATTTCAATGACCTATAGGATATACTCCATGATCTTCTATGCACGCGGGAAATATACATCTGCTCATTGGCTACTGACTCGTGACACCTGTTAACTGGGACGCTAGTGATTCGATACTTCTTTTGTTAAAGGTTTTTCATTGGCCGAGTATAATTCAGATAAACTGTGGCCAAATCACTAATGCTGTAAAAAGGCAAACGTTTTAAGATTTTAGACTATCACGAAATGAATACGCGAATTTTTCCGGTCTCTACTCATAGGTAGAAACCGGGATAATTCGCGGATTCATTTCGCGATAGGCTAAAACTCAAATTGGTTCACTGTTCATCTGGACTACTCTGGGCCGATGGGAAATACTCATTTTAAGAAGTATCGTATCACAGGCAAACCAGTTGAGACGACTCACAAGTCAGCAGCCAATGAATAGCCGTTATTTTCCTGAGTACTTATACTGAGGACTGTGTAGTGGCTATCCTGAAGGTCATAGAAAACGCGAATTTTTCCAGTCCCTACTCATAAGTAAGGGCAGGCATTTTTTGCGAATAAATCTGACTGAACACTTATTAGACTGCAGCAATGTATATATGCACCAGCGTTTATATCCATGTGATTGGCGGCCGTCTGCGAGTAAAGCCGTTAGCTTGTTTGTTTGGGCCACTCAGGACGAATTTTTTTTTTGCACTGAGTAACTGTGATTGGTATGGTAACAAACGACATGGACGTGAAAGAAACACCCAATCACGACAAACATACGATGCTAGCCTACAGTGTTTTAACTCTCAGCTGGTCTCAGAATCTTTTCGCGAAATATGCATGACCCTACTCATAGGTAGGGGCATGCAGATTTCGCGAAAAGATTTCGAGACTAGATGAAAATTAAAAAACTGTAGCATCGACTGTGTTTCGTGATTGGTATAGGGACTGGAAAAATTCGCGTTTTCGATGGCCTTCAGGATAGACTACACAGTCCTCAGTATGCTCGAGGAAATAACGCCTTTTCATTGGCTGCTGACTTGTGAGTCGTCCTAACTGGTTTGCCTGTGATACGATACTTCTTTGGTTGAGTGTTGCCCATTAGCCATATGAACAGTGAACCAATAACAAAAGCAGTTTAAAGGTATATGTATTTAGATTTTAGCGTATCGCGAAATGAATCCGCGAATTTTTGCGGTCTCTAGTGATTGGGTGAGTTCCTCCCAGGTACAAATCGATTGTAACAACACCAATCACAGTGATTCAGTGTGGAAGTAAACGCGTCCTGAGTGGCTCGGTCAAATAAGGCAACGACTTCTCTCGCCAGACGGCCGCCAATCACAAGGAAGAAACCACAGGTGCGGGTATACCTTGTTGCAGTCTAATAAGTGTTCAGATCTTTTCGCGAAAAATACCTGCCCCTACTCATAGGATGAAATTCCTCCAAATTCATTTTGAGCCGATAGCATAAACAGCACAATTGTATAAATAGCTGAATTTTTAGCTTATCGTGAAATTAATTTGCGATTTTTTTTCATTCCTGCGAGTAATGAAAGACTACCTCACCTTTTTTTTAAAGTGAAACTTCTATGGGCGTTTTGTGAGTAAAATTTCAAGACAGAATTTTAATGCAACATTTTTGTACAACATTGTTGTGAAACGTTTCTGACACGAAAAGTAATAATAGAGAACATATATTGGTAAATATGTAGCGTAGCGGTATTTGCGGAAAAAAAGTTAAAAATCAGAAAATACTTTTTTTATATGCTATTTCACTTCCTCTTTTCATTTAACCCAGTGGAGAATAGAAATTTCAAATACTTTAGGAGATATCGAATTTTTTAATGTCATATTTGGGCGATATTTCTTAAAAAAAAAAAAAAAATTAAAAATTCCGAAAATGCTTTTATTCTATGCTCTTTAACTTCCTCTATTCATTAAACCCGGCGGAGATAAGAAATTCCAAATACTTTAGGAGATATCGAAATTTTTTAATTTTCATCACAATACCTGTGCATTCATGCGGCTCTGACAATTTTTTCATGTTTACGAGTGTGAATTTTTTTTTTTTCGCGACATAGGTGAACGACTACATAATTTTCTACTAATGGCAAAGGAATTGTACCCGCCTCTAACTTAGGTGAGTATTTTTGCGTTTCAAATTTTAATATTTTATTTGTTATTTGGATATTATTGCGCAAGTAATAAGTAAAAAAAAAATTACGTGAGTTCATCCTTTGTCCCGGTTTGTTTGGTCAGGTCAGTTACATTATAAATACTTTAAAACTAAACAACCATTAAAATTAATTCACATTATTTTTAATGTCGTCTTAGTTTGAAAGTATTTATAATGTAACTGACCTGACCTAATCGACCTTTTTAATTAATTAGGCATTCACGAACACACGGCAAAATAAAAAAAATGGCGACGGTCGAATGATAGCACAGGTCTTGTATTGCAAAATAAGAACGGCGATATCTCCTAAAGTATTTGGAATTTCTTATCTCCGGCGGGTTTAATGAAAAGAGGAAGTGAAAGAGCACATAATAAAAGAATTTTCGTATTTTTAACATTTTTTTTTTCGCAAATACCGCTACACTACATATTTACCTATATATTTGTTTCTAATCATACTATAAAATAGCATTTAAATATTTTAAGAAGTTTACCAATAATTAGAATTTTAATGATTCTGTTAGTGACTTAAAAAAAATAACAACTACCTATATATTTGTGTAAAAGCTCGGTTAGGTTAGGCTAGCAACGTGTAAACACGTACGTTTCGTATTTTGAAGTTACCATAGAGCTTTATTATCGAGATTAGTGTAAATATCGACGAAATTAAAAATTATAAAATTGTCTTATCTCTCTCTCTCTTTCTCTGTGCCGTTATACCTATTACGAGTCGAGGTTTTAATAATTGCCAAAAAGAGTCGCACCTGTGTTTCCGTACCATGTGCGTCTCTGCCTGAGGACGGGGGCATATAGCAGTTCCCGAAACGTCGCTTGTTTCTGTTTTGGTAAAACTATTGTGTTCGTTTGTCTTTTCGTTTTGTCGTGTTTTTGTCTCGTTTCAACTGTTGTGTTGAATTATTTTGGGTTCAATATGTTTGTGTTGTCATCATATGTGTTTTTTTTTCGTTTTTTTCTTTTCGTTCTCTTAGTACATTTTTCTTTGTTTTTCTTTGTTTGTTGACCATATTCCTGTTACGGAATATTTTGTGGTGTTCATATCCTTGTTGACTACAGCAATTGTTTGTTTAATTTTGTGTGTTTTTGTCTTTTTTGGGTATTTTTATTTTTATTTATTTATTTATTTTATTTTTTAGTTTTACTTCAACAGAAAAAAAGTTCTTAGCAATGGCGTATGTCCAAAAACTTACATCAAGTCATGCACTCCCATTGCACAAATCTTTTAAAGATAACAAGAAGTTCCACTTGTATCGCGTGTACTGAGTTACACGCGCTCTCTTTATTTATTTATTTATTTAATTCTTCCGCGATGAAGCCGTCGCCTGACAGCCTGCCGGGGGGGGGGGGGGGCGGCGGAAGTGGCAAGTGTGTCGCGGTTCACGCCTGCTGCCCCCCGCTGCCCCCGGGGGGGGGGGGGCTGATGTAGCCGCCTCCTGCGGCCTCCGGGCATCGCCGGGGCGATAAATGAAAAGCAAGCAAGCAAGCAAGCAAGCAGGGGTGTGGCGGGCACCAGGAAGTGGCCCCTGCTTGAGGGGGGGAGACACTGCCCCCCCCCCTCAGCTGATGGGAGTGCCACGCGTCGAGCATTAGCCCTGCCCCCCCGCACACCCTCCCCGTCAGACACACGGCCTCTGTCTGTGGGCGAATTACCGTCGCCCCGGGCAAGGAAGAGTCCTGGTGTTTGTTCGCCGGCGCTGAGGAAACTGGCCTCCAGGGAGCAGGGAAGTCAAACCCTGGCCGACTGGAGCGACTGCGCGCCAGTTGGGTGGAGACGGAACTGCGAGTAGCTCACACGAGGGGAACACACACACGCCTGGAGGTGTCTTCGAGTTCTGTGGACACCGGCACACGCGACAACGTGCTTGTACTTGTGGTTCCGTTTAAAAAAAAAAGGGGGGGGGGGTTGTCTGTAAAGTCGGTTTACGGACGATAATTTTACGTGATACCGTCATAAGAAAACATTCATGAAAAATTGCATACTTTTTTAACTTTCAAATATTATTTACAGTTTTTTTTTACAAATTTTATTTAAATAATTTGTTTAAATATAATCACATACAATTAGTTAAAAAGCCCGCCTTAACCTGTTTGATATTATAGAAGATTTACTCGCACGGTGGTTGGCCTGGTTCTTGCACGCTCGGCTCAGGCGGGACGTGACAATTTTTCGTGCGTGCAGCCGGCGTTCATCGATTTATAAGACGTTATCACGGCAACATATTTCACTAGAACAATATAGGAAACTCGTGCCTTTTAACTAGGGGCAGGCATTTTTCGCGAATAAATCCGAACGACTATTAGACTGCAACAAAGTATATCCGCAACCGCGGTTTCTTCCTTTTGATTGGCGGCCGTCTGCGAGAGAAGTCGTTGCCTTATTTGACCGGGCCACTCAGGACGCGATTACTTCTGCACTGAATCACTGTGATTGGTGTTTTGTAACGAGCGACGTGGAACTGAAATAAACCCACCCAATCACGAAACACAGACGATGCTACAGTATTTTAACTTTCAGCTGGTCGCGGAATCTTTTCGCAAAATATTTTAACTTTTAATATGGCTACCGCTGGCGACACCCGACTGCAGCGATGCTAGCGGCGTGGCTTGAAGAACGCCCACGAAATTCACTGTTGCAGAATTATTTCATTGAAATAAGGAGTGTGTGTGTGTTACACTGGGGAAAAAAAAGGGGGGGGGGAGTGTTTCGCAAACACGTCACAAAAATAAAGGGAAATTAAGATGATATCCACATTTATTTCAATGAACCTATTTTACAAAAGCGACAAGTTTAGCGGTGGTTGTAGATTTTGATTTAATTAAGCACTATCCGGACATTGAGTGATCCATTTCTAGGAATCGGAAAAATTCGCGGGTTCAATGACCTGCAGGATGTACTCCATAGTTCTACGTACACTCGGTCAAATGTCACCCACTCATTGGCTGCTGTCTTGTGAGACGTCCCAACGTAGCAGCCTGTGATTCGATAAAGCTTTGGTCGGGCATTTCTCATCGGCCCAGAGTCATCCAGGTGAGTTTTGAGCCAATGGCAGAGGCAGCACTGAGGTATAACGATTTGTATTTTAGCCTATCGCGAAATGAAGTCGCGAACTTTTCTGGTCTCTATCCATTACAAATAGTTTCTCTACCATTTGCAAGAAATAAATTATTCAACTCCAAAGGCGTGTATACTAGCATCGGGAAGCATTTTAAACCGTAAGTCTTAAATATGTTTACAGCTTATTTTTTTCATGAATAACCTGCAGACGGACGAATTCAGAATTCTCATTATTAGGGACCCAGAAATTTCACAAATGTAATGGCGATCAGCCTAAACAAAATTGGAGTTTCTATGTATTTTCCACACTTATGTTCCTTCTTATTTTTGATTCCTTACTGCGTAACGTTTACTTCTTTTGAGCGGGGCAACGTGACAGCTGATAGGTAGAGACCTGCAAAATTCGCGGATTCATTGACCTCTAGGATAGACTCCACAGTCCTTTAAATACTCGCGGAAATGACACCTGTTCATTGGCTACTGACGCATGAGTCGTCTCAACTAGGCTGTCCGTAATTCGGCACTTTCTTGGTTTAGTGTTTCCCATTGGCTCACAGTTCCCCGGATAAAATGTGAGCCAATCGCAGAATCGGTACGAAGGTATAGTTGTTTTGATGCTCGCCTATCGCGAAATGAATCCGCGAATTTTGCATGTCTCTAGTGATAGGGTTACTCTCCTACTGCCTGGTAGCTGACTGGCGCGCGGTCTTAGAAGGGATTGGCGAGAGAACTGTGGACCAATCATCAAAGAAATGCATAGTATTGAATGTTTGCAGTCCACCTTGCGACCATAATAATCCACGAGATTTCCTGGTCTCTACTTATTATGCACGGGTAGGGACTGGAAAAATTCTCGATTTAGATGACTTTCCGGATAGACCACATACACAATCCTCTGTACACTCGGGCAAATAGCGCCAGTTCATTGGTTGCTGACTTGTGAGTTGTCTCAATCAGTTTGCCTGTGATCCGTAGGGACTGGAAAAATTCGCGTATTCAATAACCTCCAGGATAGACTCCAAGATCCTGTGCATACTCGGGCAAAAGTCATCTGTTCGTTGGCTACTGACGTGTGAGGCGTCTCAATTGGGAGACTCGTGATTCGACACTGCTTTGACCGAGGGTCTGTAATTAGCCCACAGTCCTCCAGGCTAACAGTGAACCAATAGCAGAAGTCGCATAAAAATACAATTATTTGCATTTTAGCGTGCCGTGAAATGATTCCGCGAATTTTTCCGGTCTCTAGTGATCCGATACTTCTTTGGTCGAGGATTTATTGTTGGCTCAGAGTGAACAGTGAACCTATAGCAGAAGCGGCTTTAAAGTATATATGTTTAAATTCTAGCATATCCCGAAATTAATGCATGCATTTTTTTTCAGGTCTCTATGCATGGGTTTTATTTTGTGTTTTTAACATGTTTTGAACACCATATTTTGTTTTTTCTGCGTCAAAGGCGCCTGACCTCACACAGGTCGGTGCGAACGACTGTGCAAATCATAGTGTTTTTCCCCCCTCTCTCGGTATCTGTCAGCAAGGAGGGGGGTGGTTAAATCCCGCGCGGCACACCCTGTATCGCGGAAGCCTCGTCGTCATCCGAAGCCGGATTGCTCTCGGATGATAATTAATAAGCAATACAGTATCGACGCGTTAATCAGCGACATAATATGATCAGTGGGCGGGAAACAAAAGCTGGCCGGGGTGGTGTAGGGGGTGTGTGGGGTTGCGCCGTGTCATTACCAGCTGCCCAGTTTTAATTACCGCGGCCGCGACGAGGCTACACGGGGGTAAATGCGGCCCCGCGCGCGTAATAACAACCCGGGGAAACATTTTCCCTCGCGAGCCGCCGCACGGGTTACACTAGCGCGCAGCCTCGGTGGAGCCGCTCGTGTGAACAGTGTAGCCTCTCCTCGCGGGGTGACGTTCTGAGTTACATTCCTTCAGGTGCCGCTTGGATAACTGTAGAGACCGGAAAAATTAGCGGATTCATTTCGTGATAGTCTAGAATCCAAAAACGTTTGCCTTTTTACTCCATCAATGACACTCGGCCAATGAAAAACCTTAAACAAAAGAAGTTTAGAATCACTAGCGTCCCAGTTAACAGGTGTCACGAGTCAGTAGCCAATGAGCAGATGTAATTTTCCCGAGTGCATAGAGGATCATGGAGTATATCCTACAGGTCATTGAAATCGCGAATTTTTCCGGTCTCTAATAATAGGGACCGGAATAATTCGCGGGTTCAATGACCTGTAGGATGAACTCCATAGTTCTACGTACACTCGGTCAAATGCCACCCACTCATTGGCTGCTGTCTTGTGAGACGTCCCAACGTAGCAGCCTGTGATTCGATAAAGCTTTGGTCGGGCGTTTCTCATTGGCCCAGAGTCATCCAGGTGAGTTTTAAGCCAATGGCAGAGGCAGCACTGAGGTATAACGATTTGTATTTTAGCCTTTGCGAAATGAATTCGCGAATTGTTCCGGTCTCTATAATTCATTACATTATTTTTAATAAAGAGTAAAAATTAATAAATTAGAAATTTTTACACACCTGTTTATTTTAAGATTGTATACTGAGTATCTACTTTTTTTTTCATTTTATCGATTTTACTTTTTACCGACTGCGTTTATAAATCACCACAGTCCTTTTATTAGTTTAATTGAATTAATTTTTTCAAGCAAATTTATAGTTCCGCGTTCTCTGACGGACGTACATAAGTACACGCGCCAATTTTTTTTTTAATTTGTGAATGGAACATAAATATTAACGTGAAATTACAGATATTTGTAGTTTTACATGAACAAGGACAAAAAATATACCCGCTAAGAAATCAACAAATGGGAAAGCAAACATCGATTGAGCACACCTATGACTTTTAATTATGCCATGAGGCCAGAAGAATACATTAAAATTTTGGGTCTCTACTGCTTTCTAATGTATGGATAGGTACTAGGTACTTCAATGACAGCCAAGATAGACTCCAAGATCCTGTGCACACTCGGGCAAACGTCACCTGTTCATTGGCTACTGACGTGTGAGGCGTCTCAATTGGGAGACTCGTGATTCGACACCGCTTTGACCGAGGGTCTGTAATTGGCCCACAGTCTGCCAGGTTAACAGTGAACCAATAGCAGAAGTCGAATAAAAATACAATTTTTTGCAGTTTAGCGTGTCGTAAAATGAATCCGCGAATTTTTCCGGTCTCTATGTATGGACCTTTGAGTGGGTCGGTGTGGTGCGATCTTTCTGCCAGCTGGTAGTAGGGACTGGAAAAATTCGCGGTTTCAATGACCACTAGGATAGACTCCACGATTCTCTATGTACTCGGGCAACTATCACCTGGTCATTGGCTACCGACTCGTAACACCTGTTTACTGTGATTCTTATGATTCGACACTTCTTTTGTTGAGTGTTTGCCATTGGCTCAGAGTCCTTCAGGTAAATTGCGTTCCAATCGCTGACGCAGCATTAAGCTAAACGAGTTTGGATTCCAGCCTGTCTCGAAAGGAATCCGCGAATGTTTCCGGTCTCTAGCTGGTAGTTGCCTGGCGACGGTCGTAGAGCAGCTGTTAACACATCGCGAAGGCAATGCCAAGGTGCATGTGTTTGCAGTCTAGCTGGTGACGGAAAGGCGCGGGTGTCCGCTCCCAGGGGCGATGCGCCGACGGACAAGAGGCCTCGCGTGCTGGGGCGAGCGGAGCAGACGTATGGCCTCGGAGAAGCCCCGCTGAGGCCTGCATTCCTCAGCTTACCACCCTCCACCCCCCTCCACCGCCCCCCTGCACGGCCCTGCAGTCGGCAGTCACACCTCGCGGGTCGGCACCCACCCCTCCCCCCTGTTCCAGCTCGCAGCTAGGGTACACGTTCCTGAGCTGAACGCACGTACATCTGCAATGTGTAACGCCATGTCTTTTTAGCGAGAAAAAAAAATATCTGATCGCAATAGGCCTAAGTAGGGGCATGCAGATTTCGCGAAAAGATTATCAGACTAGATGAAAGCTCTGAATATATATACTGTATAGAAGTCGCCAGCCCAGGTTAAAATTTCTAATACGGTTTAAGGTAGTTGGTTAATTCACCGCCGCAATCGCCACCATCTCTAGGGCATCGACTTGTGGTGGTCCCTAGCGGTCAAGTGTCGAACTCTTCAAACACCCCTTCTCCCTCCCCTTGAACGACCTTGAGCTGCAGTGAATGATGGGTGCGGGGAATGACAGCGGGCGACAGTGCTGCGCTCTAACGTGTAAATAACAACCTAAGACGATACAGGGCGTTACGGCAGCGCACTGCAGCGGTGAAGTTCCCAAGCTGCTCAAAGCTGCTCATCATACGCTCCTGAAAAACGTAGAGTAAATCCTATCCACTCGCGACTTCTATTCAGTATATATATATATATTCAAAGGTGAAAGTTAAAACACTATAGCATCGTCTGTGTTTCGTGTTTGGGCGAGTTTCTCCCAGGTACATATCGATTGTCACAACACCAATCACAGTGATTCATCGCGGAAGCAAACGCGTCCTGAGTGGCTCGGTCAAACAAGGGAACGACTTCTCTCTGCAGACGGCCGCCAATCACAAGGAAGAAACCACAGGTGCGGGTATGCCTTGTTGCAGTACAATAAGTGTTCAGATCTTTTCGCAAAAAAAAAAAATGCCTGCCCCTAGCAATAAGTAGAAACCGGAAAAGTTCGCGGATTCATTTCGTAATACGCTAAAATCCAAATACACATACAGTACCTCTAAGCTGCTTTCGTTATTGGTTCACTGTTCACCAGGACACCTCTGGGCCGATGGGAAACACCCAATTAAAGAAGTATCGTATCACAGGCAAACCAGTTGAGACGACTCACAAGTCAGCAGCCAACGAACAGGCGTTATTTCTCCCGAGTATACTGAGGACTGTGTGGTGTCTATCCTGAAGGTCATCGAAAAACGCGAATTTTTTTTTTTCCAGTCCCTACCCGTGACGTCATCCACGTCGACTTTACAGGAGTTTCCCTTGGAGGACTGGGAGATGCTCTGGAGTGACCAGCAACGACGAGAGAGTGGGGGGCTCGCGCAGTAATGAAACTTGGCAGAACACTCGAGACACGGGCGACAATGCGGTCGCTCCGGGAGGGAACACTCGGAGGTACAATGCGAGGCGGGGCCACTGAGCACCACGATATTGCGGCCGCCGAGTGGCTGTGGAGGACGGGGGGCAAGGGGATCGGCAAACACCGTGGAGAGGCCGACGAGGATCCCACTGGAAAAAAAAAGGGACACGTCACAACCGCACAGCCGCGAACACGGAGGCCGAGAGGGACTGGAATTTTTCGCGAAAAGATCTGAACGCCTATTAGACTGCAACAAGGTATACCCGCACCTGAGGTTTCTTCCTTGTGTGATTGGCGGCCTTTCTGCAGAGAGAAGTCGTCCCCTTGTTTGACATGAGCCACCCAGGACGCGTTTGCTTCCGCACTGGCTTACTGTGATTGGTGTTGTTACAATCGATATGTAGTTGGGGTAAACTCACCCAATCACGAAACACAGACGATGCTATATATAGTGTTTTGAATTTCAGCTAGTCTCGAAATCTTTTCGCGAAATCTCCATGCCCCTATTCATTCCTAGGGACTGGAAAAATTCGCGTATTCAATGACCTCCAGGATGGACTACACGATCCTGTGCATACTCGGGTAAACGTCACCTGTTCGTTGGCTACTGACGCGTGAGGCGTCTCAACTGGGAGACTCGTGATTCGACACTGCTTTGACCGAGGGTCTGTAATTGGCCCAAGTCAAAAACTGTAAATAATATTTGAAAATTAAAAAAGTATGCAAATTTTTCAACCGTTTTTTCTTGTGACGTTATCACGTAAAATTATCATCCGTAAACCGACTTTACAGACAACCCCCTTTTTTTCTTGACGTGATAACGTCTTATAAATCGATGAACGCCGGCTGCACGCACGAAAAAGCATGACTCATTGACGTGTTCCGCCTGAGCCGAGCGTGCAAGAAGCGGCCAACCACCGTGCGAGAAAATCTTCTATAATATCATCAAACAGGCGAACTTTTTAACTGACTGTTCGTGATTATATTTAAACAAATTATTTAAATTTAAATTGGCAAAAAAATGTAAATAATATTTGAAAATTAAACAAGTAAGCTATTTCTCATCAGTGTTTTCTTGTGACGTTATCACGTAAAATTATTGTCCGTAAACCGACTTTACAGACAACCTCACTTTTTATTTTTATTTTGTGTGGGTGAGTGTGTGTGTCAGGGGGGGGGGAGGGGTTGTTAGCAAATAGTTGGTTCGACGGAGGGTCCGACAATGAGTCCGCGAACGCGCCCTGCCCAGTTTCCGCGGAGGGCAGCCCTCGCGACTGTCGCATTGTTGTCCGTCGCCTCGGTGCCTTGTCGGAGACCCGGCGCGTGTTTGCCCAGCCGGGGTCGACGGTCGCCCCACTCTTCCTGCAGGCTCCCAGAAGGCACACGCCGTCAGAAACTGCAGCCAGTAGCCTACTAGAGACCGGAAAAATTCGCGAATTCATTTCTCGACAGGCTAAAGTACAAATCGTTATACCTCAGTGCTGCCTCTGCTATTGGCTCACAACTCACCTGGACGACTCTGGGCCAATGAGGAACACCCAAGCAAAGCTTTATCGAATCACAGGCTGCTACGCTGGGACGTCTCACAAGACATCAGCCAATGAGTGGGTGGCATTTGTCCGAGTGTACGTAGAACTATGGAGTTCATTCTACAGGTCATTGAATCCGTGAATTTTTCCGGTCCCTACCTCCCAGATACCTGCGCGCGTGGACCCAAAAACAATTCGAATCGTAGTAAGGCGAAAGAATACTTTACTAAGAAAAAACAATTTTATTCAGACACATTAATCTAATATTCAAACAGGTAACAATTTTCACCTTAAATTTACGATGACGATGACTAGGGACAGAAAATATTCGCGTTTTCGATGACCTTCAGGATAGACTCCAATATCCTCTACACACTCGGGTAAATGCCAACTGTTCATTGGCTGCAGACTTGTGAGTCGTCTCGACTGGGGTGGCCTATGATTCGGCACTTCTATGACTGGCCCCCAGTCCTCCAGATTAACAGCGAACCAATGGCAGAAGCAGCACTAAGGTATAATTATTTGAATTTTAGCATAACACGAAATGAATCCGCGAATTTCTCAGGTCTCTACTTCGCGGTGAGTGCGTGGCGGCACTCGTGGTCGGACTGCTGTCGGGGGGAGGGACGCGGACGTCTCACGGGGTCGGCGACGGTGTAGGTACCTGGGGGTCGCGTTGTTCGCGCCGATGTTTGCGATGTCGCGACACGAGCGACAATGGGGCGGGCACAGCGGGGTGCGGGGCGGAGACGAGGCTTCACTGTGTCCCTGCGGCTGCCCAGACTGTACGCTGCCAGCTAACAACCCATACACACCCGGCACACGGTGCGCGGAGCAGACAGCCCACCGGGATTCGAGGGAGGCCTTCTTTTCACAGACGAGAGATCCAAAACCCGAAGTTAATGCTTTTTTTTTCTCGTATTTTTAATGTAGCTATCCTAACCAAATCAACAGTCCACAATGTTTTAAAGTATTTATAATTTAGCTAACCTTGATCTAATTATTAGTAGTATCCTTTTATCAACACTGCCATATTTATTTACAATGAATAGGGACTGGGAAAATTTGCGGTTCCGATGACCTTCTGGATAGACTACACAGTCCTCAGTATACTCGGGCAAATGCCACCTGTTCATTGGCTGCTGACTTGTGAGTCGTCTCAACTGGTTTGCCTGTGAAACGATACTTCTTTAGTTAAGTATTTCCCATTGGCCCATAGTCGTCCATATGAACAGTGAGCCAATAACAAAAGCAGCTTAGAGGTATGTGCATTTGGATTATAGCGAATCGCGAAATGAATCCGCGAATTTTGCAGGTCTCTACCCATTGGGTCACAGTTCTGCACGGAGGAATGCGTGTTTGGAGGTTACCCTGTCGGGAGTATCTTCCGTTCCGCGGCCCCAGAGGCGGCCTACAGCGAGAGGAGTGTGACGTGTGACAGCTGCTGTGTGACGTCACCGCAGACGGGTCTGCGCTTGTTAACGAGGTGTGGTGGTGTGGTCTGTGTTGCAGGTGTGGGATGTGGCCCAACAGCCTGGCGGCCGGGTACGTATGCACTCCTCGCAGCACCTGCGACCAGCCTGCGTGTGGCACAGACCAGCTGCGAGTTGAAACCTCTTTAGCGCGCTCTGTGTTCCGCGGCTGGCTGGGTTTACTTTCACCCACGTGTCTGCCGTCGGCACACCAATCACAGCCGTCCAGTGCGGGAGCAAACGCGTCCTGAATGGCCCAGGCCGAACAGGGAAATTACAATGGCATACATTGTTTCAATCTAATAAGCGATCAGATTTTTTTTTCCCCGTATGTACATCTAGAGACCGGGAAAAATTCGCGGCTTCATTTCACGACACGCTAAAATGCAAATAATTGTATTTTTATGCGACTTCTGCTATTGTTTCACTGTTAACCGGGAGGACTGTGGGCCAATTACAGACCCTCAGTCAAAGCGGTGTCGAATCAAGAGTCCCCCAATTGATACGCCTCACACGTCAGTAGCCACTGAACAGGTGACGTTGCCCGAGTATGCACAGGATCTTGGAGTATATCCTGGAGGTCATTGAATATGCGAATTTTTTCAGTCCCTAGCAATTACAATGGCATGCCTTGTTGCAATCTAATAAGCGATCAGATTTTTTTCCCGTATGTATATCAGTAATGCATGCCAGAGCTATAGAAATTGTTCTGCAAGAGAAACCATCGCCCTGTTAGGCCAAAGACATCCGGGACGCTGTTATTGTTGTGCTGAGAGAAACTCAGATCAGTCACGAAGGCTCAGACAATGCCACAGAGTTTAAACATACAGCTGGTATCAACAGGCTTTTTATTTCGCAGAAAATTCGTGTTTCCTTACTTGAAATTTGACACGCGTGTGTTTAGAAGAAAAGGGGGAGTGGGAGGAGGAAATATTTATGTTTTGCATAATTAGAAGAGACCTGAAAAATTCGTGTTATTTTTGGAACGACAATCCTGAAGTATAATAAATCAGTAACAACGTACACTATTCAAATGACCTAATTACATCCAATCCTACCGGAAGGTAAAATGTAGCATTAGTAGCCATGGCAAACGGTGCAAAACTACAATGGCGTACGTCCAAAAAAGGTTTTTATTAAATCAAAATTTCCCACTGCATGAATCATTCAAAGAACTTACAGTAAATTGTTTGTAGATGTTTAGTTAAGTAAATGTTTAGTAATATATGAATGGAGTGTCTGGCATACGGACTATAGGAATGGAGCGTGGTAAGGTCAATTATCTGCCGCCATTGTGGGTTTGTAACGTCACAGTGGCCAAAATTTCCACAAAAGTCCTCAAAAAGACTCAAAAA
Organism: Bacillus rossius redtenbacheri; assembly: GCF_032445375.1. Lineage (NCBI taxonomy): Eukaryota > Metazoa > Arthropoda > Insecta > Phasmatodea > Bacillidae > Bacillus > Bacillus rossius. The sequence goes on along the minus strand of NC_086339.1, from coordinate 2,500,377 downwards.
TCCTCATAAAGTAACAATATTTAATATTTTGAGGGGGCAAAAATCCTGCATCCCTTGAATAATACAGATTTTAATATGTCATCATAGGTAAGTACACTAACCTGTGGCGTCCTAAAACTGTTTGCCTGTTTTCTAAATATTTTATTCCATCTGTTCGTCCTTTTATTGTTCTGCTTTATTTTAATTTACTGATTTGATTTCGTGTAATTTCCTTAATTTTGGCTTTCAACTGTAAGTATAGTCTTTAATAGTTTTCTTGCGTTTTCTGTAAATAGTTAAAATTATCTAAGTCCCAGTTAACGCAGAATAAAAAATATTCGTAATGTCTTATACTCACATTAATTTACTGAGTTACATTTCCTCATTGCCAAAACCACTTAAAAAAAAGGTTGCGTAAGTTATACTTTCTTAGCGTAATTAAAAACTAACTATAATTTTAATGAAATAATAAAATAATTGGAGTGATATTAAGTATAAATATGGCTAGTAAAGTATAAATTCAATCCAACTATTAAATTTCAATTAAATACTTAGTATTCAATATTAATATAAACATGTGTGTAAAAAGTAATTATTTAATTTAGTAAAACAATCAAGATAAATTTTAATTAATAATGATAATCGATAAATATCCTGAATTTTTATCCTCTTGATTATTTTGAATATTTACTAAAAATTAATGTAATAATTTATGATGCAAATAAATTATACATACGGGAACATAACCTCACTTACATAAATACACGTGAAAAATTTTACATACACAATTCAAACCACTAATATTCAAAGTAATTAAATGTGGTTTTTACTGATATGGACCAGTATTCAATATCAAGAAATCAGTAAAGTAAATGATTTAAAAGTGCATAGCCTATATAAATTATTTTACTGTGTAGCCTTTTTTGAACTTGTCAATTTTTGTGGCATGCTACGTGCGCATAGTAAAAAAAATTCATTCTCATTAATTTTTTTTCATAACACGTCCAAAGAATTATAACTTTAAAAATTATAGCAATAGTAGCTTGGTTAGTCCATAAAAAAAAGCTTCTGTAGTTTTATAATTAAAGTACAAACTTGATTTTACTTTGTATGTTTCATTTCGTTGGTATCTTTTCGTTTCATTTCATTTGATTCAATATTCATTTCATTTCATAACTGCCTATGAATTTCAAACAAAGAATAATTTACTACACTATTTGTAATAAGCGGCAGGTAAAGTGGGGTTATGGTATCCGGTTAGCGAGCGCCGACTAAATGCCGCGCACAAACACCGTTGGGTTGCCACACCTGTGCTGCCTCGCGCCCGGCAACACAGCTGCAGCTGCCCGCGCGCCGCTTCTGCGCTCGTCGACTGTTTGTTCTCGACTTTACCACCACCCCTCCCCTCCTCAAACCTTCCATCCCACCAACCCGGCAGAACCTAACCACTGCACCGGATGTGGCGTCCCATTCAACGGCCGTGTAGCAATATCTCCCCTGTTCAAATATTTGCGCTGCCCCCGCGGATTCCAATAAGTGCAGCCAACCGCCGCGCCGCCTCGCGGGGGGTTGGTAGGCCTGGCGGGGGGTTGGTAGGCCTGGCGGTCGGTCGAAGCGCACATGGTGGGGGGAGGGGGAGGTAGCAGACACACGCCCCAACACCCAACACAGGCGGAATAGGGTGCGGCATGCCAACAGCAATAATTACCTAAGCGTAAAATAGATATATATTTCTTAGACATAATAACTTAAATAAAAAATAAGTAATATTACAGACATTCTTAGTTCAAAATTTGTGGAATTGTGTATTAACGTATTGGTGTATTGAGTATAATGGCAAAATATTATACTTTGGAATAATTTTTGACGATGTTGAATTATCTTGGTAGCAATGAAATGAGAATGGCTGCCGTGTGCACATGTCTATTTTTTTTTTTTTTTTGCAATTTATCATTCATACTTTGTGGCTATGCAGTTTTTTTTTAAACAAAATATAAAGCATTTTAACTTTAGTTTTTTGTTTGTTCCATATTGAAAAAAAATAATAATAATCTTGAAAATTTATGGTGAATATTCCCAGCAACGAACGACCACAAAAAAAGTCATGGTTGCCAACATTTTCTTTCTAAACTTTAGCGACTTTTAGGTTAGGTTATATTGCCTTTAAAACCGCACAGTTCGCTGATGAAAAAAAGAGCGTCAGTTATAGCATTGAGTTGTATCTCTTTATCTTCCTTGCTCTGTGGGCTCGTGTCGCACCCTGGGATGTGTACGTTAGGCGAAAAGATATGATCACAAGAGACCAGGGGCGCCCATGTGATAGTTTGTAAAAGGGGAAGGAGTATGGAGTATTTTTGATATTTTGGAAGACGAATGGCGACTTGTAGGTAGCCATAAAAATATTCCAGTTGAAAACTTTGTCCTGTTAACTAAAATACTAGGCCTCGATACTATTATCATTTTCTTGAAAGAAAAACCACTGACTACACTACATTTTTTTTCCATTTCCTTTAAGGCTACAAAAGGGGAGGGGTGCCCTTACTAGGCCCTGAAAAAATTCGCGGTTTCATTTGCCTGTAGGATAGACTCCACGATCATCTTTATGCTCGGGAGAACATAACCAGCTCATTGGCTACTGACTCGTGACACCTGTTAGCTGGGATGCTTGTGATTCAGTACGTATTTTGTTGAAGGTTTTCCATTGGCTCAGAGTCCTTCTGGTGAACGTATTTGAAGCTTAGCAAATTCGAAATTAATCCACGAATATTTTTTTCCGGTCTCCACTGATCTCGCGTTAGACTGCGTAATTGGTGGCCGTCTGCAAGAGAAGCCATTGCCCTTTTTGGACGTTCGCTTCCACCACACTGGATTGCCATAGTCGGTGTGCTGACAGCAGACAAGGCTTCAAAGTCTCAACACGCAGCTGGCTTGGAAATCTTTCCGCGTAAATCGCGTGGGCCTAAACACGGGCCACGGAGACTTGGAGTGATGGCATCACACCACGTGGATATCTGTCGGATATAACAACAACAACAACAACAACAACAACAACAACAACAACAAGAACAATAGGTACACCAAAGGAAGGTATCGAGTTACATTTCAAAACTACTCAAGCTATCCGAGTGGGGTCTGCTTACGAAAAGCATTTAAGAGTTCACTGAGGGCCGAAAAGTACTATTGATTTCGGATTAAGTTTTTAAACTGTATTTTTAGAAGAGTTAAAAATGGCTAAAACGCATGTTTTCAAGAGTAATTTTTAGGCGTAAAACAACCGGTACAGATTCTTGAAAGCACTTAAGGGACTTGTATCTGTGTCAGTGAGGCTAGATGATGAGCGCGACGCTCGCTGGTGCTTCTAGCGCGGTGTCGCCTCTGGACTGGCGCACAGTCTTCTCGTCGTCACAGGATATCTGTGAAATTTGAGCGGTGACACTAACATTATAATTATGGCCTAGAAATGAAGATAAAGGCAAAATAATGGCACGGTCACCGCTCAGATCTCGCAGTTGTCCTGTGCACTGGGAGAAGACTGCGCGCCAGTCCAGAGGAGACACCGCGCTAGATGCACCAGCTAGTCCCGCCTCACTAACACCTTTGAATATATATACTGTATAGAAGTCGCCAGCCCAGGTTAAAATTTCTAATACGGTTTAGAGGTAGTTGGTTAATTCACCGCCGCAATCGCCACCATCTCTAGGGCATCGACTTGTAGTGGTCCCTAGCGGTCAAGTGTCGAACTCTTCAAACACCCCTTCCCCCTCCTGTTGAACGACCTTGAGCTGCAGTGAATGACGGGTGCGGGGTGCGGGAATGACAGCGGGCGACAGTGCTGCGCTCTGACGTGTAAATAACAACCAAAGACGATGCAGGGCGTTACGGCAGCGCACTGCAGCGGTGAAGTTCCCAAGCTGCTCATCATACGATTTTGAAAAACGTAGAGTAAATCCTATCCACTCGCGACTTCTATACAGTATATATATTCAAAGCACACGTACACCTCTGACGAGGCGGGGGCCTGGCTGTCGGCGCGCGTCTCAGGTGTGGAACTAGGTACCGCTGCATCGCCCAGCGAGAGACGCCCTTGGGGTGGTTGGGAGGAAAGGGGAAGGGGGTGTGTGTCGTGGAGGAGTGGAGTGGAGTGGAGTGGAGTGGAGTGGAGTGGAGTGTGTGTACCCTCTGCGGAGCGGCGGCGCTGTAATCTCGAAGGCCCCCCCGCCGCCGCTTCCCCGGGTCCCGCCCCACTCGAGGTCTCCCGCGCCGCCGAGCGCTCTAGTGCCCGCGTGCTGCTCACTTGACGAGACCCCTCTCGCGCACTCGAGTGTGCACCCTCGGCCACAGGTGCCTGCACACTCCCTCCTCCAGTCCTCGATTCCTCCAGCGACCAGCCCCGAGACATCAGTAGACACCGGAGAAAATTCGCGGATTCATTTCGCGATAGTCTAGAATCCAAAAACGTTTGCCTTTTTACCGCATCAGTGATTGGTAGAGACCGGAAAAAATCGCGGGTTCAATGACCTTCAGTATAGACTCCAATATCCTCTACACACCCTGGCAAATGCCAACTGTTCATTGGCTGCTGACTTGTGAGTCGTCTCGACTGGGTGGCCTGTGATTCGGCACTTCTATGAGTGAGGGTCTCTAATTGGCCCCCAGTCCTCCAGATTAACAGTGACAAATGACAGAAGCAGCACTAAGGTATAATTATTTGAATTTTAGCATAACACGAAATGAACCCGCGAATTTTTCAGGTTTCTAGCGATAGGCTAAAATACAAGATAGTTATACCTAGAGACCGGAAAAATTCGCGGATTCATTTCGTGATAGTCTAGAATCCAAAAACGTTTGCCCTTTTTACTGCATCAGTGATCGGGCCACAGTTTATCTGAATGATACTCGGCCAATGAAAAAAACCTTAAACAAAAGAAGTATCGAATCACTAGCGTCCCAGTTAACAGGTGTCACGAGCCAGTAGCCAATGAGCAGATGTAATTTTCCCGAGTGCATGTAGGATCATGTCATTGAAATCGCGAATTTTTCCGGTCTCTGGTTATACCTCAGTGCTGCCTCTGCCATTGGCTCAAAACTCACCTGGATGACTCTGGACCAATGAGAAACATCCCGACCAAAGCTTTATAGAATCACAGGCTGCTACGTTGAGACGTCTCACAAGACAGCAGCCAATTTGTGGGTGGCATTTGTCCGAGTGTACGGTAGAACTATGGAGTCCATCCTGCAGGCCATTGAACCCGCGAATTTATCCGGTCCCCACTCACGATTGGACCGCAGTTGTCTGTACACGCCCCTCTGCGACCGTGAAGCAACGTTGCCCAGTCAGGAGGGATCCAAGCGAATCAGGTAATGCCAGTGAACAAGGATAAAAATGTTCTCGCAAAGAAATCAACCGGCGGGGAAGGAAACATGACTGAATTCCACCCTGAGGCCAGGCGAATCCGCGGAATGTCCGACATGTCTGTCAATACCTCACTCTTCCAACTCTGGAAGCCGATAGACAAGTCACAACTTGTTCAAAACGCGACACCGACTATATCAACGAATCAGGCTATCGGCTGATTTGCTTCAAATAGATGCAGCGTCATAAAAATTCATTCATAGTATGTTTTTTTTATCATACTTCGTACAACGTACCGTCCGATCTGCTAAGTGAATATTTTAAACTCAGTAGCTACAAATTTTTGACGTGATAACTAGGGGCAGGAAATTTTCGCGAAAAAATCTGAACGCCTACTAAACTGCAACAAGGTATACCCACACCAGCGGTTTCTTCCTTGTGATTGGCGGCCGTCTGCGAGAGAAGTCGTTGCCTTGTTTGCACGAGCCACTAAGGACGAGTTTGCTTCCACACTGAATTAGTGTAATTGATTGTTGTAACAATCGACATGCACCTCAAAGTAACTCACCCAATCACGAAACACAGACGATGCTACAGTGTTTTAACTTCCAGCTACTCTCGGGATCTTTTAGCGAAATATGCATGGCCCTAGTGATAACGTCTTATAAATCGATGAACGCCGGCTGCACGCACGGAATAAGCATGACTCATTGTCACGTTCCGCCTGAGCCGAGCGTGCAAGAACCGGCCAATCACCGTGCGAGAAAATATAACATATATACATCTTATATATCTACTAAAAATCTAAAAATCTAAAAATATCTACATATAATATTAAACAGGTTAAGGCGGGCTTTTTAAAAGCAGCAATTTAAAAAATTTGATTTATTTGTCCAATTTCATCAATGTTTTCTTATCACGTTATCACGTAAAATTATCGTCCGTAAACCGACTTTACAGACAACCCTCCTTTTTTTTTTTTTTTTTTTTTTTTACCAAAACGGATGTTTGAATTTTTTTAATCGCCAAAAACGTGGTCGAGGCGTCCGTCGTGCGGGGAAAACGGCAAGCAGCGAACACAAACGCCGACCTTGAATACGCCTGTCCCACGGGCCCTAAGGAGAGAGAGCAGAAGGCAAAAGAGGCGGGAAGGTTTGTGGACTCTGCTTCGTCATTAGGAAATCGTTTTTTTCCAAAATGCGGGATCGTCGTATTTTCGCCACCCTTCATCTGGTTCGAGCAGGGTGCCCCGGGGGAAGGGGGAGGGTGGAGTTGAAACCTCGCCATAGTTGCCTGTTGTTGCTGTTGAAGCGAACAGCGGTTGTGGCAAGGGGGGTGGGGGTTGCGGTTGCCATGGCGAGGACCAGCGAACGACTGGGAACTGACAATATAGGGGCGAGAGATGCGGGGGAAACAGTGATCTCCCTACAGCGATGTTCGGTAGTGATTGTGGGATGGTCGCTACCTTCTCGAGCGAGTGAAGTGGGTGTGTACAATATTTTCCATGCCAATGATAGAAGTCAAAACCAGAACGACCCCCCCCCCTTTTTTTTTTCCTCCACACAATCTGATCAGCATTCCCCATGTTCATAGCAAAACATTTTTTTTTCTCTCGGTTATTAATACGCCTAGGTAACGCTAGTTCACTGCTGCACCGTTGTTAACATTTTTGTTTAACAGTACCCACCTTATGATGAAATTTTTACTACTTATTATTCCTAGTTAGTTGCTTATCTACGTGCTTTTAAACCAATTTTATAATAGGTACCAGCCTGTAAACAGTTAAAGTTTGTTTAGCCAACCAGAATGACTTCAACTTTTGGAACAGACGCCACTCCATGGACTAATTAATAGGGACTGGAAAAATTCGCGTATTCAATGACCTCCAGGATAGACTCCACGATCCTGTGCATACTCGGGCAAACGTCATCTGTTCATTGGCTACTGACGTGTGAGGCGTCTCAATTGGGAGACTCGTGATTCGACACTGCTTTGACTGAGGGTCTGTAATTGGCCCACAGTCCTCCAGGTTAACAGTGAACCAATAGCAGAAGTCACATAAAAAAAAACAATTATTTGCATTTTTTTAGCGAGTCGTGAAATAAATCCGCGAAATTTTCCGGTCTCGACTCATTAATACCTCCATTAGTGATTATTGATGTGTAAACATCTTAGCTCTCTGTGTACGGCATTCGGTAGGAGTAGTTTCGTGCATGGAACGGGAGTCGAACGAACGGAAATGGGTGCCGAATTCGTCAAGATGGCGGACACACGTGTAGCGACATAAACTCGTGTATAGTCACTTTCGTAAACATTAGGGGACATACTACCAAACGTATTGGTGTGCCAAATTAAAGTTAATGAAGTTAAACTACCCTGAAATATATTTGGTAAATTAAAATAAGTCATAGTAAAAAGTAATTATAACTTTTAAAATACGTAAGAATGATTATATCATCTTCATATTCTGCTTGCGAAATGCCAACAGACTCCGCAGCACAGCGGCAGAGTGCGCGCTTTTAAAACTCAAGAGCGAATTTTCAACGTGGTTCGAACAATCACTGGAAAAAAATAATTTTACCTTTTTTTTAAGAACATAATAATTAGAGAACGGAAAAATTCGCGGTTCATTTCGCGATAGGCTAAAAATCAAATACATATACCTTTAAGCTGCTTTTGTTATTGCCTCACTGTTCGTCCGGTAGACTCTGGGCCAATGGGAAACACTCAACCAAACAAGTATCGTATCACAGGCAAACCAGTTGAGACGACTCACAAGTCTGCAACCAATGAACAGCCGTTATTTTACTAAGTATACTGAGGACTGTTTAGTATATCCTGGAGGTCATCGAAAACGCTAATTTTTCCAGTCCATAATAATAAAATAATATTATGTAATTATGTTAATATGCTCAATAAGGTTAAGGTTTATTTGTAGGAAGTATTTAAAGCTTGCTTTCAGTCGTTTAAGCAAAAACAAAAATATAAACACATATGCTTAGTGTTATAATATGTGTTTTAAAATGTTTCCTGTTAATATTTTAGTAGTGCCATTGACGTGTGCGGAAAATTTATCGTATTAATTTTTTAATACATTTGAACAAGATGGGCAGTATTTTAATCAAATTCCTTGTCTAAAATCAGATTCAAAGCCAAGGTTTGGGATTCCCCCCCTCCTTCTTTTTTGCTTCTATCAGAGCCGTTTATAATAGTTTAAAATTAACGTCTGTTTCGGGCCGATATCTGCGCGTGATGGTGGCAAGCAACGTTGGCGATCCCCAGCGGCGGTCGCTGGAAGTGTGTGTTTGATTCGCATCCAGCCATTTTATTATTTGAAAAGTGACTATTTTAGAGGACGCACCACAACGCCGAAATGCCAAATTGACCACAACGCCGACAGCTATAAAACTGCTGTGTACCACAACGCCGAAATACACTAACGCCGAAAAATGTAATTGCAGGACTGCCACAAAGGTTAGGTTAGACTAGGTTAGGTTACACTAGGTTAGGTTAGACTAGGTTAGGCTAAGTTAGGTTAGGCTAGGTTAAGTTAGGTTAGGTTATATTGCGCTAGGTTAGGTTAGGTTAGGTAAGGTTAGGTTTGACTGTGGTATTTCGGCGTTAAGGTAGGCCTACATTTAAGAAACACACACAAATTCATTCAGTTGTTATTTCGGCGTTGTGGTACACAGCAGTTTTCTAGCTGTCGGCGTTGTGGTAAATTTTGACATTCAGTGTTATGGTATTTCGGCGTTGTGGTAACGACCCCTTTTTTATATATCAGTTTATTTACTACGCTCGACATCATTTTAAAGAATCTTGCGTTGTATTTCGTGTCAGAGTTACGAATTAAGTATGTTTGAAACATGAGAACACATGAATTTTCTCGCGAGGTTAGATGTTACACATCTCTGATGAGTACTGAGACTAGCTCTCACTATTTTTTAATTTTTGTTTCTGCGTGTACGGCAGCTCGTTCATGTTACTAAAACCTTCTATTTACAAAAAAAAAATACGGCACGGAAATAAGTAATATAAATATGAACCACATTAAAATTATTTTGCTGCCAATTTTCTCTCAAAAATGAAAATTTTTAATTTTTTAATTTTTTTAATTTTAGTTTTTTTCGCGGAATTCCCCCCCCCCCCCCCCCGGAAAAAAATCCCTTTAAATTTGGGTAAATGTTTAGTAAATTATGAGGAATTTAAAGCCATTTTTGGCAAACTTTGAAGGTCAAGGGTATCCAAGATAGCCACATGACGTCAAAATCCAAGATGGCGGACATCCACACTCCGACTGCGGGTGCAGGACCAGCTAATGTATACTACTATAGTTACTTACTAACACTGCCCACAGATGTTAGATACAGCGCGTAATTTCATTGGCTCAAATTAACAAGTAGGCCTAATATTTCAACTGAGATCCGACTTGGCTTGTGTTTCTGAATTGCGAACCCAGTCGCAGACGACATCGCTTCAGTATTTACTCGGCGGGGGAAGACCGCCGCCATACTTAACTCCTCTCCTCTTCCACTCAGCTCTCACGACGAGGCAGCCATCTTGCGCCAGCTGCCCGTTCCTTCTTTTTTATTCTCATTAGCGTCTTTTTATTTGGCGAGGGCGGAAAAAAGAGGCGGGAACCAGCAAACAGAAAAAAAAAATACTTCTGTCATCACTCACCCTCGTCACACGTACAAACAACTATTATCTCGTTTGTTTTTTTTCAGCCTCTCTTCTATAGACTGCTTCTCTGCAGTCCAGTCTTTCCCGCTAAAGAGAATCCATTCTTTCCCGTCTTTTCAACGCTCACGTCCCGTTTGTTGCAACAAACAAAAATTGTGTTTACATATGAGTCACCGCTGAGATCATGTTGCAGCAAACACACGACTTAGAACAGTCATAACTTAGAATTCTAGAAGAAATCCACATTACCTAGAACTGTCATAAGTTTAAAGGTTCATAAATTAAAAACACACAACTTAAAACTTTCATAACTTAGAATTCTTGAAGAAATCCACATAACCTAGAACTGTCATAAGTTTAAAGGTCCATAAATTAAAAACACACAACTTAGAATTTTCATAACTTAGAATTCTTGAAGAAATCCACATAACCTAGAACTGTCATAAGTTAAAAGGTTCATAAATTAAAAACACACGACTTAGAACTTTCATAACTTAGAATTCTTGAAGAAATCCACATAACCTAGAACTGTGGTGAGTTAAAAAGGATCATAAATTAAAAATACACAACTTATAACTTTCAAAATTTAGATGCACACAACGCCTAACCACATAACTTAGAAACATCAACACTTAGAGCCAAAGAAATTATAAATATAATAACTTAGAAACACACAACTTAGAGAACTCTATCGTGGGTGTTTCTAAGTGAAGACAGCAACCCGTCACGGCCGCTGTTTGCTTCTCGGGCCACACCTGACTCTGCATTCTTATAACAACCTACATCAGTAGGTGGGGAATGGATTTTCCCGAAATTCGTCTTTTTTATTTTATTTTAACAAATTTGACTTTTTTCTTTCCCGATAACCTTCATGGCAAACTTGGTGACTCATTCACTTTCGGATCTTAATACAGTATTTCATTTAGTTATTATATTTGACATCACAATGACACGGTAGTTTTGATCAAAAATAAATGCGAATATGAAATCCAAGATGGTGTCATTGTTTATTTTCGTTCAGATGTTTTTGAGAGGCTTCATAAGATGATTTTAAACATTTAATTCAGTTTTTTAAGTGAAAATTTCTTTAGCCGCGTTGAGCGATTTTTGGTAGGGGCAAAACTTATAGGTTCGCGTCACCGACATGCTAGTGACGTGTTGCGCCAGACTGGAGAATCGCAGCGACCTGTGTACATGTATACGCATACATACACTAGTATAATGTGCGTGTTGGACTCTTTTTGGATGGGTAAAATCTTTTGAGTTCGCGTCACCGACATGCTGTAGTAGCAGTAAGTGAAGTTAATTTGACCACGTGAATACATGACCTAGGTCTGACATCACTGGTAAGTCATAGTTAGGTAATGAATTTTTTTACGCAATTTTTACATACCACTGACATCTGTTGTGACTAAAAAATGATGTAAGGATAAATGATATCATGCTGACATCGTACTGATATAATACCAAAATCATTTTCTTGCGTAAAATTGACGTAGAAATGATGTCATGTTACTAGAGACCGGAAAAATTCGCGGATTCATTAGGCGATAGGCTAGAATTCAAGTACATATACCTCTTAGATGATTTTGCTATTGGCTTACTGTTCATCTGGATGCATCTCAACCAATTATAAACCCTCAACCAAAGAAGGATCGAATCACAGACAAACCAACTGAGACGACTTACAAGTCAGCAGCCAATGAACTTGCGTTATTTGCCCGAGTGTACAGGGGTATGTGCAGTCTATCCTGAAGGCCATCGAAACCGCGATTTTTTCCGGTCTCTACATATTACATATTTAAAAACAAAGTTTTAAGTTTTCACTTCTGTTGACAGTCCCCGTGACTGGCTATTTTTTTTTTCTCTCTCTCTCTTTTGTCGCTCCAAGCGTGTGCAAGAGCAGCGAAGCCCAGGTACGTACGACGGCAGGTAGTACCATGCATCTAACAATACACGCTACTATAATGACCTCTGCGCCGTTGATAGCCCGGGCGATGCGATGGTGGCTCGAGGTATTCAAGCGACCACTCCGACGGCTTCTGTCTGTCGCCTCAAGCTTCAAGGGGGCGGGAGGGGTGGTTGTAATTGTTTACCGAGACGCCCGTGGAATGCTGTCGCCCAGGGGGAAGGATTGAGCGGGGGGGGGGGGGGGGGGAGTTCTCCGGGCTGAGTTACGAGTCGGTATCCCCGGCCGGTGAAAACGGCCGCACAATGCAGTCGTCTCTCCGCCCCCGGATAGGGATGATTTGGGGTGGGGGAGGGGGGTGGCATCCCGCATTCAGCGGCGGTGGAGCTCGATTTATGGCCAGCCGCGGCCACATAAATATGCGATTTACCGCGGGCTACCGGGCGACGAAGCCCCTGCCCTACCTCCTCCCCGCTCCCCGCTCTGCCCAGGGACTCTTCGCCGTCAAACGGGGCGGCTTAGCGCGACGACCGCCGCGGGCGACGAGTGCTGCCCCCCCCCCTTCTTCCACCCTGGTGACGATCCAGCGCGGCTGTGCGCAGTCCGTGACCCCAGGTCGTGGACCCAGCAACCAGCAACCAGCAACCAGCAACCAGCAACCAGCAACCAGCAACCAGCGTCGCTTATGAGAGCACGAAACCTTAAGAGGGGTGCCTCCAATTTCAGGTCATGATTTTATATTCATAGGGGCAGGCAATTTTCGCGAAATCTGAACTCCTGTTAGACTGAAACATGGTGTATCCGCACCAGCGGTTCCTTCCTTGTGATTGGCGGCCGTCTGTGAGAGAAGTCGTTGCCTTATTTGACCGAGGCCACTCAGGACGCGTTTGCTTCCGCACTGAATCACTGTGATTGGTTTTGTAACAGTGGACATGCACGTGAAAGAAACTCGTCCAATTACAAAACACAGACGATGCTACAGTGTTTCAACTTTCAGCTAGTCTCGGAATCTTTTCGCGAAAAATGCATGGCCCTATATTTTTATAATAGACTAATCACTGATCAACTGTTAGACTTTTTCAACTGTTTAACTTTAACGAAATGAAAAATATTTAGCTACAGTGAGTACTTTTTTCATAATTAGCTGCCAAAGTTACATTTTTAACGATTTTGGGTTGTACAAATAAGGAGAATTTAATTTATCGCAGAAATGAATTTTTTTTTGTTTAACTGCAATGGCACTGGCTACTTCAAGAAATGGTTTGAATTTCTTTAAGAATATATTAAATAATTTTACCTGGCGTTTCAAAATCGTAAAAAATTTGAGAATTTTAAAATTCCAGGTAAAATTAATTAATATTTTCTGAAAGATCTTCAAACCATTTCTGGAAGTAGCCAGTGGCATTGCAGTTAAACCTAAAAAGTTTCATTTTTTTTTTAATAAATTAAATTCTCCTTATTTGTACAACCCAAAATCGTTAAAAAAAATGTAACTTTTGCAGCTAATTATGCGAAAGTTAAACAATTGATAAAGTCTAAACGTTTATCTGTAATTACTGTAAATATAACATCTTGACCTGAAATGGGAGACACCCCCTTAAAACTTGTAATTTTCCAAACGGTAGGAAACAAAAATTTCTTCCCGTGACTTATTTCGGTAAGTATACCTAATTCGCAGAGACGCAGGGAAAATTCAAGCGTACCAACGACCTCTGGTAAACCCTCCATCATCCTCTGTTTTTTTTTCTCTCAAGCAAACACACAGGTTCATTGGGTGCTGCGCCATTAACAACAAAAAATAGCCAGTCACGGGGATTGTCGACAGAAGTAAAAAATTAAAACTTTGTTTTTAAATGTGTAATCTGACATCATTTCTACGTCAAATGTAGCCTACGTAAGAAAATGATTGTGGTATTATATCAGTACGATGTCAGCACGATGTAATTTATCCTTACAACAATTTTTAGTCACAACAGTTGTTAGTGGTATGTCAAAATTACGTAAAAAATTAATTACCTAGCTATGACTTACCAGTAATGTCAGACCTAGGTCATGTATTCACGTGGTCAAATTAACTTCACTTACTGCTACTACAGCATGTCGGTGATGCGAACTCACAAGATTTTTACCCATCCAAAAAAAAAAAAAAGTCCAACACGTACATGATACAGTCGAGTATAAACAATGTATCAGTGTGTATATGCGTATACATGTACGTCGCCAGTCTGGCGCAACACGTCACCAGCACGTCGGTGACGCGAACCCATCAGGAGGGACCTGAAAAATTCGCGGGTTCAATGACCTGCAGGATGAACTCCATAGTTCTACGTACACTCGGTCAAATGCCACCCACTCATTGGCCGCTGTCTTGTGAGACGTCCCAACGTAGCAGCCTGTGATTCGATTAAGCTTTGGTCGGGCGTTTATCATTGGCCCAGAGTCATCCAGGTGAGTTTTGAGCCAATGGCAGAGGCAGCACTGAGGTATTACTATTTGTATTTTAGCCTATCGCGAAATGAATTCGCGAATTTTTCAGGTCTCTACCCATCAGTAGAGACCGGAAAAATTCGCGATTTTAATGACGTGAAGTAAATACTGGGAAAATTACATCTGCTCATTGGCTACTGACTCGTGACACCTGTTAACTGGGACGCTAGTGATTCGATACTTCTTTTGTTTAAGGTTTTTTCATTGGCCGAGTATCATTCAGATAAACTGTGGCCCAATCACTGATGCGATAAAAGGGCAAACGTTTTTGGATTCTAGACTATCAAGAAATGAATCCGCGAAATTTTCAGGCATCTACCCATCAGTTTTGCCCCCCTGCCGAAAATCGCTGAGCGCGGCTGAAGAAGTTGTTTTCACTTCAGAACTGTCGGCAGTCTCCGGTTCCGCGGAAGACCTCGGGCGCGCATTCCTCGAGCTGTCGGCAGCGCAGTCCGCCGGAACGGAACGCGGTGTTTGTTGTGACGGACAAGAAGCCAGGCTTCCGAGTGACTTGTCAGCGGCCGCCCGCCAGAGGGTGGTTGTTTGTTGTCGGCCGCCACGGTCAACAGCATCATCTCATCTCCGAGGGGTTGTTTGCCGGAGCGAGAGAGAGAGAGAGAGTGCGGCGGAAAGACCGACTGCATTTTGTTGCTGATGAGCCGTCTCGCTTGTTTGCCGTCGGGGGAGTCCTCCCCAGTAAGGGGGGCGCAGGCCGGGGAAGAGGGGGCGGAGCCCTTCGCCACCAACACACACCACCGCGAGCAGCTTTCCGGCCGATTACCCCGAATAATTGGTGTGCATTGTCGGCCGGTCGACAATAGGGGGCTGGGCTGCCACTGCGCAGCTGGCCTTGCGCCCTTCCACCCCGCACCCTGTACCACTCTCTTTCCCAGGGACTCCTAGGGGGTCTTGCAACCCGATAGCAAGCCCCGGCAACCACCCAATCACTCACACATTCATCGGGCCAGCGTCAACAGCCGTCCGTTTAAAGAACTGACCTCACGCGTCCCACATACCACTGAGGTCTGAACCCCGAAAAAACCTCGCTCACAAGTCACCAGATCAGCCAGGGACTGGAAAAATTCGCGTTTTCCATGACCTTTCAGGATAGCCACTACACAGTCCTCAGTACACTCGGTGAGAATAACGCCTGGTCATTGGCTGCTGACTTGTGAGTCTTCTCAAACTGGTTTGCCTGTGATACGATACTTCTTTGGTTGGGTGTTTCCCCATCGGCCCAGAGTCGTCCGGATGAACAGTGAACCAATAACTAAATCAGCTTAAAGGTATTTGAAATTTAGCCTATCGCGAAATGAATACGCGGATTTTTCCGGTCTCTACAGATCACTTGCCGCTCACACACCCACACGCAGGACCGTCGAGAGGAACAAGGACTGGTGGGGAAAATAAACTACTTAACGTTCCTTCAAATTTTCCAAAACTCACGATGAAAAATTTTCTAAAGGCTGCGAATGTTACGGCGGCCGTATAACTCTAAACGTGAGCTGCGCGGATCACATCATTTGTAAGGTTTTTCTACGAATTCTATTAGCAATAAGACTTGTAATTTTCCGTCCTATCAGGTTAAACACAAGGATTAAAAAACAAATTCGAAACACGATCAGTCTTGCAAAAGCGAACGCACAAATTAGTACCTACTGTTATAACTTAGAAACATACAACTTAGACTTAGAAGAAATCATAACTTAGACACTTAATAAATTAAAACGTAACTTAGAAATGTAAAGACTTATAAAACATAATTTTTAACTATCGTACACTGAGAGAAAGGTTTGTTTGCCTCAACAAAATATTTGCTTGTATACGGCGAAATAAATATATTTTTGTTAATTCAAACAAATTTTTTTTTGTAGTAGGAAATATTCTGTTGACCCAACAAAATGTTTTGTCAACTGAAATATATATATATTTGGTTAGGTGTAACAAATCATTTTTTGTTAGGCGTAGAGTGGGGGAATTCCGATCACTTAAGCAAGATTATCCATATTAAGACAATGTGTTACGTAAAGGAGGTGTATAACAGAATATATATTCTCCTATATTATCACTTGACTTGTGGGTATTAGAAATAAAGTAATTGTTATTGGTTTGGGAATTTTTTTTTTTAATTAGTCATATGTTTGGTCGGAATTACCCCGACATTTGGGTAATTCCGATCATTTATATTCACCAATATATTTAAATTATTTTGGACATATTGCTGTCACTTAACTAATACCAAAAGCACAAATAAATGCATAGCACACTACAAGCAAATGAATTAAAATATTTTGTGTAAAAAAAATTGTTGAGACAAAATAAAAATTATGTAAATTATAGCTGATAAAATAAACTATTAAGTGATTGGTATTTATGACTGACAATAGTCACAAATATAATTGTCTGGTGTATCAAAACCAGTGCACTCTGCATGAGCCCACTCTGAACACGAAGTGCACCTATACCAAAGTTCATTGTAATGTCCTTCATCTTCACAAAAATCGCAAAAGTCTTTAGCATTGCTTATTGTTGGTTCTATGTCATCACAAGGATCAGCAAATGCATCATCTTCTGAGGAACTAACTGGAAGTATCTTCTTACAACATTGTTTCTTTTTTGTCCGGGAATTTGGGCCTAAGTCTCCATGAAGTCCTTTCTTCTTTCTTATTTGAACTTCCTTTTTTTTTTTTTTTGCAACAGTCCTTTTTACCCTAGAATCTTCAAGACATTTCTTTTGCGGAATTGAAGTTAGGTTTTGAGAATACATTTTTCTTCTAGGCCTTGTCTTTTACTCTATTGTGACCCGAGAAATTATTTTTGGGACTGGAGCCACATCCTGGAAAGAACACGAAGGACCAGCTCAACTGGAATGTGTGAAATCCATATTGGGCGAGACAATTCTGTTCCCAGTAGTTGAACTGGAAATAACAGGAGAAGTGACAGAGGGGTAACATTTTCGATTCCTCCTTCTATGATAGACCTATTCACCTCTTGCAGGTTACTGGGAAAGAATTCCTCTTCAGAAAAAATATCTGAATCTAGAGGGCAAATTCCAGTTTTCCGAAAACCATTGTCTGCCTTCTCAATTGTCTCTACCTTCATAAACGCAATGTTAAAGAGTCCTGAAAGTTCATCTGGACTGAGTTTTTCGTGGGGATGATTTACCATCCATCTTCTGCATGCTTCGTGATAGGCCTTCTTCAGCGGTGCATAGAAAGCAACATCAAAAGGCTGCATTCTATGGGATGTGTGTGGAGGCAGAGACAGCATGATTATTCCATTGTGACGACAAAATTCATATGACTCGAGAGATATGTGGCTGGAATGGTTGTCCAGAACAAGCAAAACTGGATTTTTAGGATCTGGTTTACAAAAGGCACTGAAATGTTGTAGCCATGCTAAAAAGTTCCTCATTTATCCAGCCTGACTTGGAACACTGATACAAAGAAACTGGGGGACCATCTGTCTTCATAATCTTGCTCAGCCTTTGACGTGGGTAGATAAACATTGGTGGTGCGAAAGAACTGCTGGCACTCATTGCACATACAACCGTCACATTTTGTCCCCATTTCCCAGGTGACTGCTGTTCCAACTCTCTTCTCCCTCTTTTTGGCGAGTATCTTGCCTGGATTTTGGACAGTACTTATGCCAGTCTCGTCTACGTTGAAGATCCTGTCATGTGAAAATTTGTGCTTCAACATTACGTCTTCCAAATTATCATAAAACAATTCGACTTCTAACTTTATTGAACACTGTAATCCTATTGATGCTGGTTGCTTGTGGTTGTCGGAGTGATATGCTGGGATGACACCTCATGAAACCTTCCAGCCAATCCCTTCCAGCTAATTTACATTCCATGCCGAAATTGTGTGGAATCTACATTTTCTCAGAAAAAGAAAAAGCTAGCTTTCTAAGGTCTGTCATTGTGATCCCATAAAATAATTTTGACAGAAGAATTACATGGTCTGCAATATCATATTCCTGTGCAGTGTTAAATATTGGTGGTCGTCCTAAAATAAGTTTTAAACATTATCTGATTTCAGTCAGTCATGAAGTGTTGCATATGGAATTCCATAGCATTTAGCTGATTTCCGAATTCTTTTCTTTTTCTCCTCTATGGCTGTAACAGCTGCAGTCAGTGATTCAGCATTCCATGATGCTTTTTGTGTTGTTCGTACTCTATGTCGAAGCATCAGTGAACAGTGTATTACATAATTGTTATTAAAATATTTTATATTATTAAAATTTATTGATTAAAATGCTATATGGGGTAATTCCGATCATTCGGGGGAATTCCGATCAGCACTGATCGTAATTACCCCGTATTACCATGTGTAAACAAACTCGCATCTTCTGCAACTCACGGTATGTTAAAAAAATTTGTAAGTTCATTATTATTCATATTAATCCTGTTTACTTGTGTATAAATAATTGCAGATTTTACTTATGGCTACTTTATTACCTACCTTACATAATATGATCCAAATTTCTTACACGAATTATCGACGAAATAAACAAAATACTCTTGCGGCTGTCTCTACGCATGCAGAATCGCGCCAACTATCTGAACGTGCTTCATTTATCCTCCGCAAGAGCGTAGCATCGTACAACCCACTCAAATAAATCGATATTTCAGAGATCGAAAGTGGTCGGAATTACCCCGATGATCTGAATTCCCCCACTCTACGCCTACTTTACCGAGTTTGGTTAAGCTAATAAAATATTTTGTTCCACCAAATAAATATTTGTTTCATCACACACACACACACACACACACACACACATATATATATATATATATATATATACACATACATACATACGTACGTACATACATACATACATACATACATACATACATACATACATACATACATACATACATACATACATACATAAACAAATATTTGTTTGATTCAGGCAAACCTTTTTCTCGGGAAGCCTTCATTTCACAGACGAGAGAGCCACACCCGAAGTTCTCCAAAGTTCATGCTCGCTTTTTTTTCCGTTCTATCTCATTGTATAAACCGGTGTGGCATTAAATTTTGCGGTAGATTAGGACAGGTTAGCTACATTATAAATACTTTAAAACATTGTGGATGGTTGGCTATATTAGGTAAGTATAGCTACATTAAAAATACTGTAAAATCATTTTATGGTTGCTTAGCAAATAAGTTTTTAATATGTAGCTATCCAGGGCTAGGAAACCGTTCACATGATTTCACAGTATCTTTAATGTAGCTATCCTAAACAAATCAACCGTCCACAATGTCTTAAAGTATTTATAATGTAGCTAACCTAACCTAATAGACCATTAGTAGAGACCTGTAAAGTGCGCGATTTCAAATCCCTAAAGGATAGACTCCATGATACTCTATGCACTCGTGCAAATTACATCTGCTGATTGGTTACCGACTCGTAACACCTGTTGACTGGAATGATCGTGATTCGCTTATTCTTATGTTAAATATTTTTCATTGGCCCAGGGTTCTTCAGATAAACTGTGGCCCAATAACTGAAGCAAAATAATGTCAAAAGTATTTGGACTCTATCCTATCGCGAAATGAATCCGCGAATTTCACAGGTCTCTAACCATTAGCTATCATGAGTTACAATGAACAAAAAAAAAAAAACCGAAGATGCATGATCGAGCGTTTGGCTCTCTCGTCTGTGAAAAGAAGGCTTTCACTCTTTCTCTGTGTAACTTAGAAACACGACGCCAAACCACTTGTAGACGTCGAAACACGATGACGTAGGAACACCACGAGGTGGTAACATGCGGCTGTTGTAACTTGGAGAGACGCGACTGCGTCGGGTTGCCGCGGTGTTGCCGTAGGTTGCAGCAGGTTGCAGCTGGTTGCAGCAGGTTGCAGCTGGTTGCAGCAGGTTGCAGCAGGTTGCAGCAGGTTGCAGCAGGTTGCAGCAGGTTGCAGCAGGTTGCAGCAGGTTGCAGCAGGTTGCAGCTGGTTGCAGCAGGTTGCAGCAGGTTGCAGCAGGTTGCAGCAGGTTGCAGCTGGTTGCAGCAGGTTGCAGCAGGTTGCAGCAGGTTGCAGCAGGTTGCAGCAGGTTGCAGCAGGTTGCAGCTGGTTGCAGCAGGTTGCAGCAGGTCGCAGCAGGTCGCAGCAGGTTGCAGCTGGTTGCAGCTGGTTGCAGCTGGTTGCAGCAGGTTGCCGCTGGTTGCAGGTGCAGCCCGGACGGCGAGCTGGCCTTCCCGCCCTTCGGCGGCGCGTGCGGGACCTCGGGGTCCGCCAGCATGGCCTACCTCAAGTCCTCGCCCTACTCCGTCAACGGCATCGGCCTGGCCATGCCGTCCATGGACTCCCTGCACAGCTCCATGGGCTACCCCCCAGGTGAGCTCCACTCCCTCTCCCAAGATTAACTTTCGACGTGATAAACGTCTTATAAATCGATGAACGCCGGCTGCACGCACGAAAAAAATTGTCACTTTCCGCCTGAGTCGAGCGTGCAAGAACCGGCCAACCACCGTGCGAGAAAATCTTCTATAATATCAATCATGTTAAGGTGGGCTTTTTTTTAACTAATTGTTCGTGATTATAATCAAAAAAATTATTTCAATAAAATTTACAATAAAAAAAACTGTAAATAATATTAGAAAATTAAATAGTATGCAATTTTGCATCAATGTTTTCTTTATGACGTTATCACGTAAAATTATAGTCCGTAAACCGACTTTACAGACAACCCCATTTTTTTTAAATAACGTTAAAATACAGAGGTGAAACAGTTATCGTTATTT
Organism: Bacillus rossius redtenbacheri; assembly: GCF_032445375.1. NCBI lineage: Eukaryota > Metazoa > Arthropoda > Insecta > Phasmatodea > Bacillidae > Bacillus > Bacillus rossius. The sequence continues at coordinate 2,479,209 of NC_086339.1, read as the reverse complement.
CACAGAGTTCTGTTACGGATTTTTGTTTCTTTCGTGTTTATAATAAATCCGAAACTTTTTTTTTCTTTTCAGAATTTACATTTAAACTAACGAGAAAAATAAATTCGCAAACTACTACTTACGCTTTGAAAAGACATTAGAAGGTCATAAGAAGTGATGGGAGTTAATGTTTGTTCGCGTTTCCTGATTCCTGGCCACGCCGAACATTTAGCAGTCTCTCCTGCGGGAGCCTATGATGTACTTTCTCTATTGCACAGACCCGAACAAGCTCGAATATCTACCTTCGGCCAACGTCGGCATTAAAATGATTTGACAGTATTTTTAATGTAGCTATACTAACCTAACATAACCAACAATCCACAATTTTGTAAAGTAATAAACAAAAAAAAAACTGACGAAGTTGGCCGAAGGTAGATATTCGGGCTTGTTCGGGTTCTGTGCAATACAGGATGTACATCATAGGCTCTTCCTCTGCTGCTGCGGACGGGGTGACTGTTATCGCAGCAGCGACTGTTTGTTCCACTGTAGTCACTGTCCTGATCGTGACATTGTAACCGCCCTGTTGCTTTACTCCGGCAACACCGCGGTCAACAATCTGTCCTCACACTCTTGCCCCAAGGAGGGTCAAACTTCGCACGGGTGGCACGATCCCACCGCACGCGACTGTACAAAATATACATAGTTCCCCCTTTCATTCCGCAAGTGTGAGATGCTTTAAAACCAAACAATGTAAGATCAGGATTTAAATTCTTCAATTCTCTCATGGCTGTTACTGAGTAGCATGATTCAAGCTAACTCCTAAGAACATTAAACTATAACTAGAGACCTGAAAATTTTGCGGATTCATTTCGTGTTATGCTAAAATTCAAATAATTATACCTTAGTGCTGCTTCTGCCATTGGTTCACTGTTAATCTGGAGGACTGGGGGCCAATTAGAGACCCTCACTCATAGAAGTGTCGAATCACAGACCACCCAGTCGAGACGACTCGCAAGTCAGCAGCCAATGAACAGGTGGCATTTGCCCGAGTGTGTAGAGGATATTGAAGTATATCCTGAAGGTCATTGAACCCCGTGAATTTTTCCGGTCTCTAACTATTACTCTATATTTACATGTAGGTACATTTAATTCACTTTATTGGCGCAACAAAATATTAAATGAAAGGTCCTTGAGTCTCTATAGTTCTGGTTCCGGTAACTACATCACTGGACAGAGGGACGTCTGCCGAAGACAAGCCCGCAGTGGTGCGCGGGGTAGTTTGCAGTGTCCATGCGCGCTACTCGGGCGCCGGGTAGACATTAGCGCGGCCCGCTAGCCGTCTGCAGGGAGCGTCAATAATGCAGACTGCGGGCCTAACAGGCTCTCCTCGTCTCTCCATGGGCGTCGCAACCGGGGAGACGGGAGGGGGGGACCCCCCCCCCCCAATAATAAACGTCTTCAATTTCGTCCCCTCCAATAATATATTTAGTTTCGTAGTTATATTAAAAATATGAATTCTGTGATATAACCCATATGTTGCGCATGGTGCATTTAGTCCAATCGTGGTAATGTGAGCATTGTGTTTTTACAAATTTGTTCTCTGAAAATATTTTTATAAAAAATAAATTATATATTGCAACCAACTATAATTAGAATATTTAGGAAAAAAATTCCTAAAAACCACCTTCTTGCACCTTTAAACCCCAAATTTTCCCGTCCTTGCGACGCCCATGGTCTCTCCCTGGCTTCGACACTTACCCCCCCCCCCAGATCAGCCTCACTAACACACATACACCCCCAGCAGAAAGGTCCCCTTAATTATGGCCGTCAGTTTGAGAGCAACTGTTGTCAGGAACAAACATGGTGCGGTAGCTCAGGTTTTGTCACGGTATTTGTATTGGCTGGAAATAATCCGAAAAGAGTTAAGAGTTATTTTAAAAATTTTCGTGGAAATGCGCCATTGCTGCTACAAAGCTCTGGCGAATGTCTATGAAATAATTGTTTTAAACCAAGATTCCCCACTGCAATAATCATTCAAAGAACAATTTAGGCCCGTGTCTACATATGGTCACTTTGCAGATCACAGACCATGTATTCCCTGTCTCGAATTGTTCGGAGAGGCATCCTCTAGTTTCTGGTATTACTGATGCTCTCTGAGAAAAGCTTACGAAATAGCTCTTCCAACACCAATTAATACATTAAGCTACACGCTTTAGTTAGTAAACAATTCCAGTGGTATTTCCGTGGTCTGATACGGAAAGAAGGCACTATGAATGTCGAATTGCCAATAAGGCTCGGGACAGGACAGACCAGATCAGTTCTTGCTCATAGCTGTTCACTCAACTAAGTATTCATCAAACAGTGTGTTGCAGCTAGAGTACTAGACCTGTTGTAACATCACTGTTAGCAATTATAGTAAATTTAAGGACATTTTAACGAAGAATTAACCTTACAAAAAAGCCAAGAGTTCTTTATAATTTAAATTAACAGAATCTTCTTAGAAACTACGCCTTATTTTAATTTGCAAGTTGTATGTTTCGTTCTAAACAGAGATAAACTAACATGTGGACAAAAGCATGAGTGTTACTAGAAAAAAACAAAAATTGAAAGGTGTGTTAACATACCCAGCATATTTTTTTTGGATTTATGTAGAAAGAAACTGTCCTTAAATTTACGAAGAGCCCTGGATAATTTGTAACCAGATTTCTTCATAAATTGAAGATGAACTTTTTTAACAGTGATGACTGATGAGTTTTTCCCAAAAGATCAAAAACAAAAGGTTCCCGCCCTCTGAAAAAAACTCTATAAATAAAACCCTGCGAGACCAAGTACAAGTGGTGGAAGGTCGCGGAAGAAACCCATTGGGGCGGACAGCGGTGTTGAACATGGCTACCATGTTGCAGGGAATCCTCGCAAGCAGAGACGAGAGCGGACCACGTTCACCCGCGCGCAGTTGGACGTGCTGGAGGCGTTGTTCGCCAAGACACGCTACCCGGACATCTTCATGAGGGAGGAGGTGGCGCTGAAGATCAACCTGCCCGAGTCCCGTGTCCAGGTGCGTGTACTGCACAGCTGCATGTAGCCACAGGACACAGCTGCATGTAGCCTCAGGACACAGCTGCACGTGCTGGAGGCGTTGTTCGCCAAGACGCGCTACCCGGACATCTTCATGAGGGAGGAGGTGGCGCTGAAGATCAACCTGCCCGAGTCCCGTGTCCAGGTGCGTGTACTGCACAGCTGCATGTAGCCACAGGACACAGCTGCATGTAGCCACAGGACACAGCTGCATGTAGCCACAGGACACAGCTGCATGTAGCCACAGGACACAGCTGCATGTAGCCACAGGACACAGCTGCATGTAGCCACAGGACACAGCTGGACGTGCTGGAGGCGTTGTTCGCCAAGACGCGCTACCCGGACATCTTCATGAGGGAGGAGGTGGCGCTGAAGATCAACCTGCCCGAGTCCCGTGTCCAGGTGCGTGTACTGCACAGCTGCATGTAGCCACAGGACACAGCTGCATGTAGCCACAGGACACAGCTGCATGTAGCCACAGGACACAGCTGCATGTAGCCACAGGACACAGCTGCATGTAGCCACAGGACACAGCTGCATGTAGCCACAGGACACAGCTGCATGTAGCCACAGGACACAGCTGTCGCAGCTGTTGCGCCCCTCATCGGCGACGTCTGGCAGAATGCACGCATGCCTGTGGGCTACGCGCTGAAGAATTATGGACGACCACCCTACTCTTGCTTTCTTGTTCATGTCATGGACACTTTGGCGCCGATATCGGCGTGTTCCATGCATGGGTTTCAACAGGTAAGTTATTATCTAGGTATAATTTAGTCAACCCTCGAGTTGAAATGACCAGACATACTTAGGGTGAGCATTGAAGACAAGGCCGCTGGCTTCTCTTCTAGTCGAAGCGAGGTATTTAGAGAGTTGGCAATTTTTTTTTTGGTTTGCGAGTCTCTTTTCTACCGGGTGCTGTGTCGTGTTGTGTGAGAGAGGGTTTTGTGCGAAGACATACAGTGAACTAGAGAAGCTAAGTTTTCGTCTGTGTGCTGAAATGAGTGCTTTTTGTACGAGTAGTGTGATGTTTCGTGGAGCATCTGTTGGGTTGAAATGTTAAAAAAAAAAAATTGACTTTTTATCAGTTACGTGAGGTTGCCTAGGAGGCAGTGCTGATATAGTATTCGTTTACTTCAAATTAGGGAACTTTTTTAATCATATTAATTATTGTCTTTAAACTCAGAACTCAGGTATATCGGATTTTATTTGTCCCGGTAAGATATCCGTGAAAGCCTAATGAGAATAATTTTTACAGCAGCAGCAGAATTTCAACAGCGTCCCTTCAACACAACTCTGCAGTGGCGGGACTTCCATATTGTTAGAGACAGGAAAATTCGCGGGTTCAATGAACTGTAGGATGAACTCCATAGTTCTACGTACACTCGGACAAATGCCACCCACCCATTGGTTGCTGTCTTGTGAGACGTTCCAGCGTAGCAGCCTGTGATTGGTATAAAGCTTTGCTTGGGTGTTACTCCTTGGCCCAGAGTCATCCAGGTGAGTTGTGAGCCAATAGCAGAGGCAGAACTGAGGTATAACGATTTGTATTTTAGCCTATCGCGAAATGAATTCGCGAATTTTTCCGGTCTCTACATATTGTTGGTTCGATGCCCGCGCGGGGAGTGTGGTGGTGGTGTGTGTGTGGGGGGGGGGGGGGGAAGTTGCGATCTTGCCTCGTCGACAGTCCGGAGGCCAGGAAAGCTGCTTCTTCGTCCTTCTGTCGGAGGGTGGCGGGTGGAGGGGTGGTTGGGAAGGGGCATCACCGTCCCTGGGGGTTGATGCTACGGGGATTTTGGAATTGTTGGGGGGGGGGGGGGGAGAGCACTTTCTGGTCTCTCGCGTGGGCGCACAGCAATTTGTCCGCGCGCGGCCTGGAGGGTACCAGGAGGTCCTCAAGGTCTCCCCCCCCCCCCCTGAACAGCCCCCGGACAGGCGCGGCGCGTGTGCCCCGGCCGCTATCTGGCCCCGGACACAACTGCGCTGTTCCAGCTCAGCAAGCTAGGTTACCACCCCCACCATTCCCCCCCCCAGCTCCAACGGAGCCAGAAGGGGCCGCGCGCGATGGCTATCGCCTGATGCTCGTCTGTCATCGGATATTCATTCCCCGAGTGATCGAGTGAGTCACCGGAGGAGATAATATTCCTCGATTGCTTATTGGTTTATTGGGGTTCCAACACCGCCGCTGTCAGGCACAAGGGCTAATGCCGAGGGACCTCCGAGATTTGAACCACTTGGGCACCGACATCTCTGGTAGTACCTGAAAACTAACTTGATGTAAGCTTTTGGACATACGCCATTGCTAAGCTTAGTGCTTACAAAAGCTTACATCAAGTCATGCACTCCAATTGCACAAATCTTTCAAAGATAATACCTGAAAAACTAGTTGCCGAAATACGCGAAAATTACCGGAGAAGCAGTTTTTTTATCAGCCCAAGAAAGGCTGGTGACCTAGAATTCAGCGAAACTTTTTAAAGCATTAAAAATGCAGTGTTGTCATTACTAATTAAATTTTGTATTATTATTTTAGCCATTAATTACTTTCGAAGTCAGAGTCCCAATATATTCTGTGGCTACCAAGAAATATAATTTTTTTTCCCCAGGGCTTTTATGTGAAATATACGTAGTTGGTAATTAACACAAACCTGTTAGTTCTTGCATTTACTTGAAGCTGACAAGGAGGCGTAGAGTCCACATCACAGCCCAAGGAACCTGGGTGAGGTGTCGTCCACTGTGTGTAGCAAGAAACTACCCCTCAGGGAAATCTATCTGTAGCAGACAATTACGTTTAGCCTATCTTCCGGGGCGTTTCTTTCGATTGAAACCCCGCATGATGAGGCGTATAGGCTTCGGCTTTAGACACACTTAGAGTCTTTCCCAACCTCGCTGTTAGAAATCACAGTAAATGCACGAACTTTTCAACGGAAGAATTCACGTGACATTACGAAGAGGTCTACGTAGTTTCAGATAACTCAAGTCTTCGTAGACACAAACGCCGTATTTTGACTTTCGAGATCTTGTTTTTCGTTACTAAACGGGTTTGAACTCAAGTAGTCTTAACAATTTTTTGAAGGATTAGCACGTGTACCAAGATACTTCTTATGGATTCATTTTCGAAGTAAGTGAACTTAGTACCAGCAAATCTACGAAGACGACGATACATTTGAGAACATCCCTTGGATAATTTGTAACCAGCGGGTCTTCGTGAGCATGCAAGGTTGGTGAAAATAATAACTACATATAGTGTGCTTTAAAGACCGATAGGCCCATATCTAGAGACCGGAAAAAATTCGCGGATTCATTTCGCGATAGGCTAAAATTCAAATACACATTACCTGTAAGCTGCTTTTGTTATTGGTTCACTGTTCACCAGGACGACTCTGGGCCAATGAGAAACACTCAACCAAAGAAGTATCGTAGTATCGTATCACAGGTGGAGACCTGAAAAATTCGCGGATTCATTTCGTGTTATGCTAAAATTCATATAATTATACCTTAGTGCTGCTTCTGTCATTGGTTCACTGCTAATCTTGGAGGGCTGGGGCCAATTAGAGACCCTCACTCATAGAAGTGTCGAATCACAGCCCACCCAGTCGAGACGACTCACAAGTCAGCAGCCAATGAACAGGTGCTATATTCCCGACTATACTGAGGACTGTGTAGTCCATCCTGAAGGTCATCGAAAACGCGAATTTTTCCAGTCAGTCCCTACATATCATGTTCCGGCTGGGAACGCGACTCTGCGCCAGACCCCGACAGGCGGGCGGGAAGACGTGTGCCTCTAGGGGGGTGGAGATAGGGGGTTGGGGCACAAAAGGGCGAAGGGCAGGGGGGAACCTGGAGTACGTGCCGGCGCATCGCCGCCGCCCCACAGACCGTCGCTCATTCTCCCTGGCCGCGGCGGCGACCATTCAGCCCGCCTTTACGACGGCGAGCCGGCACGTTTCCACCATTACACCCTCCCCCCTCTCTCCCCCTTGCTGGCCGCAGGTGTGGTGGAGCGGCCGAGGCGGCGACTTGGTGGCCCTGGGCTCTAGTCTCGGCGCCGAAGCCCTAAACCCTCCCGATCAAACAACAGGGAGCGATCCCTAAACAGTTCCTATATTAAAAAAAAAACTCTGGAAATGATTTTTAAAACAGAAAAGGAAGATAACTCCCACACTACCCTTCAAGGGCGCATATTGGGAGGCAAGGGCGTCGCCAGCCGATGGTCTAGGTGGGGGGGGGGGGGGGGGGGGCGCAAGTTGTGGGAAAAGTATGTTTTTTTTTTTTGCATTTGGATACTTTTTTTTTAATCTCTAGGGCTCTAATTGGGGGGGGGGGCAAATGCGCTCCCTACCCTCCCCCCCTTTGTCGACGCCCTTGTTGAGAAAGGGACGTTGAGAAATGCCAGGTCGGAACACATCTGGCCGCAGGTGTGGAGTGGCGGGCACAGACACCTCGGTGCGTGGTCGCGAGTGGCCGCCCCGCCAGAAGGGCTGCAGCCCTCTGCCCGTGTACAGTTCCCAAAAAAACTGTGTTCTTGACGTGACAAACGTCTTATAATATCGATGAACGCCGGCTGCACGCAACGAAAAAGAAATTGTCACGTTCCGCCTGAGCCGCGAGCGTGCAAGAACCGGCCAACCACCGTGCGAGAAAAATCTTGTATAATATCAAACAGGTTAAGACGGGCTTTTTAACTAATTTGTTCGTGATTATATTTAAACAAATTGTTTTAGTTAAATTTAAAAAAAACTGTAAATAATATATGAAAATTAAAAAGTATGCAATTTTTAATCAATGTTTTCTTATGACGTTATCACGTAAAATTATAGTCAGTGAACCGACTTTACAGACAACCCCCCTTTTTTGACGTGACAACGTCTAATGAATCGATGAACGCCGGCTGCAAGCACGAATATGTGTCCCGTTACGCACATTGTCCCGTTACGCGGTGTCCCGTTACACTCATTGTACGCTTGCGCCGCATCTATCTCTCTTCCACTCGATTGGAACAACCATCGATTTGACTTTTTCGAGGCACATTAAACTTGAAACACTCCCATTCGTTTCCTACTTTTCCTATCATCGTCCTATCCTTTAACAGAATAACTCAGATTGGAAGAAGTTAAATAAACTTGTATATGTATAAATAAATAAGTTATAGATAGAGACATGCAAAATTCGCGGATTCATTTCGCGATAGGCTAGCATCACCTTCATACCGCTTCTGCGATTGGCCCACATTTTATCCCGGGAACTGTGAGCCAATGGGAAACACTAAACCAAGAAAGTGCTGAATTACGGACAGCCTAGTTGAGACGTCTCACGCCTCAGTAGCCAATGAACAGGTGTCATTTCCGCGAGTATTTAAAGGACTGTGGAGTCTATCCTAGAGGTCAATGAATCCGCGAAGTTTGCAGGTCTCTAGTAAATAGCTCAGCCGTCCCGCACAGTTACTACACCGCAAGTATCAGGCAGTCATGATTAGCAAGGAGGTAGCCTGGCCGTCCGCTTGCAACTAACTACCTTCATACCTGCTTATAAGTGCCTTATACTTCCTGTTACTTGGGCATCGCCGACTAAAATGGCGGCGGTCGCTTTTCGTCGCCAGGCTTAAAACGTTCGTTTGTCACCGGGTGTACATCATACTTTTACACGACGAACCCTAGGGTGCAGTGTGGCCAGGAACGTGAATCAATTTCCGGTACACCCGTCACGTGACCTGTCTCGCGGCGACACACCGCTGCCACTCCGCTCTTGTATCAGGCGAACATGTCGCGGCAGGAGGTTAGGAGGTTGGTTCGTTTCCCTCCGTACCAGAGCCATATTCTGGCGCGTGCGCAGTAGCTGCTCACTGCTTACGTGCAAGGAACAGTTTTATTGTACGAATGCAATATTTATGCTACACGTCCACCAGTAGTAAGAGGTGAAGTAGAAAGTAACCAGTCAAGTATATTGTTAGAAGTGCAACTTAACTTGCTAACACAGAACTTCAACCCACTATAATGATTGAAAGTAAGCATACAATAATTACCTTGTTTCTACACGGTTTTAAAGATTATTTAAGGGAGTTTTATTAACAAAATAGTTTTAGCGACTAAATTAAAAAAAAGTGCATTTGAATCACTAATAGATATTTGGAAGTTGTTGGAAGGTTACCAATCATCAGTTTCTTAGATGATAACCTAGTGCAGACAGCAATGAAAATAATCTCTTCGTTAAAGTAATAAAGAAAGAAGGTAACAAGACTTCCAATTAGAGAACTCGACATAACACCGTTAGTGCTTTTTGAGAATCTGTGCCGGTCGTTTCACTCTTCTAAAAAAATTGGTTGTCTGTAAAGTCGGTTTACGGACGATAGTTTAACGTGACAACGTCATAACAAAACATTGATGAAATGATTGCATACTTTTATGAATAAAATTGAATAATTTTTATTGAATTATCACTATTTTGTATGGATACAAAGAAGGAGTGAAATGGAATCCACAATTTAATTGATAAATTTACTTTTATTTGCACTCATTAATTCAAATATGTTTATTACTTTAACGAAAAGATTATTTTAACTATAACTTTTATACATGTTTGCTATTTAACTTCTTCCAATCTGTGTTATTCTGTTAAGGATGGGACGATGATAGGAAAAGTAGGAAACGAATGGGAGTGTTTCAAGTTTAAATGTGCCTCGAAAAAGTCAAATCGATGGTTGTTCCAATCGAGTGGAAGAGAGATAGATGCGGCGCAAGCGTACAATGAGCGTAACGGGACAATGTGCGTAACGGGACACTTTTTCGTGCGTGCAGCCGGCGTTTTTCATCGATTTATTAGACGTTGTCACGTCAATTATTGTGTTAGTTTAATTACGTCAATTAATCGCGAGCTGGCGTGTCTGGTCTCGCTACAGACGGGACAGAGCGCCGCCAGTGGAAGGCTGTTGACAGTCAGTCTGTCATCGCAAGATCCTAGCCCCGGCATCCACGTTTCAGGAGCTACGAGTTTATTAATTATTAAAAGCACCTAAGCGCGAGTTTGTGAAATTTGACCTGTCACGATTGGTAGAGACCTGAAAAATACGCGGATTCATTTCGTGATAGTCTAGAATCCAAAAACGGTTGCCTTATTACTGCATCAGTGATTGGGCCACAGTTTATCTGAATGATACTCGGCCAATGAAAAACCTTAAACAAAATAAGTATCGAATCACTAGCGTCCCAGTTAACAGGTGTCACGAGTCAGTAGCCAATGAGCAGATGTAATTTTCCCGAGTGCGTAGAGGATCATGGAGTATATCCTACAGGTCATTGAAATCGCGAATTTTTCCGGTCTCTAACGATTGGGCATTCCTTCATCGCGAGGCCCAAGCCTCCACGTCTACTCGCCCCTGCAGATGTCTGCAACAAGGCATGCCGAAACGTCGGTCGGTCCCTGCAACCCTGCAGCGTGAAGGGGATACGCGCAGGGAAACACCTCGCGGAGTGTTGGCTACACTGGGTCTTCTGGGAGGGGGGGGGGGGGGGGGGCGGAGCTCAGTGAACCGGCGCAGTGGTCAGCGAACAAAGGAGGTCCCTAACCGCCCCCTTTTTCGCTCCGCTCGCGATTGAAGGCTCTTGGGACGTGTTTGGGAATAACCCACAACTAGAGCGGTCCCTCTTTTCCCCCTCCCCCGCTGCCTGTCGAGGTGCGAATACAGCCCTGTCCACCCCACCTTAGGTGGACGTGAACTGTCCTGAAAGCTGGCACACCCATTAGCACCGCTCTCGCTAGCTCCCACTTCACCTCGTACAAGACAAGCCGAGCTCAGTAGCAATCGGTGTCACGTGTTAGATATGAATAGAGATCCGTGAATTTCGCGGGTTCATTTCGTGTTATGCTAAAATTCAAATAATTACATCTTAGTGCTGCTTCTGCCATTGGTTCACTGTTAATCTGGAGGACTGGGGGCCAATTAGAGACCCTCACTCATAGAAGTGTCGAATCACAGGCCACCCAGTCGAGACGACTGACAAGTCAGCAGCCAATGAACAGTTGGTTTTTTCCCGAGTGTGTAGAGGATATTGGAGTCCTGGAGGTCATTGAACCCGCAAATTGTTCCGGTCTCTAGCAATGGCGTATGTCCAAATTAATGACTTGGAATCAAACCTCCCGCGTTGCAGGAATAGTTTCAAGGACGTAGCAAACTGTGTATTCGTCGAGAAGCGCGTCTCGTGGTCCGACTGCCAGACCCGGGCATCGAACCACGGACCAACAGTCACTACCTCCAGGTATGCCCCGCTGGCATTACGGGCTGATCACTACCTCGTGCTGCACTGTATTTCTTTTTTGACGTGATAACGCCTTATAAATAGAGACCGGAAAAATTCGCGGGTTCATTTCGCGCTACGCTAAAATCCAAATACACATACCTCTAAGCTGCCTTTGTTATTGGTTCACTGTTCATCCGGACGACTCTGGGCCGATGGGAAACACTCAATTAAAGAAGTATCGTATCACAGGCAAACCAGTTGAGACGACTCACAAGTCAGCAGCCAATGAACAGCCGTTATTTTCCCGAGTATACTGAGGACTTTGTAGTCTATCCTGGAGGTCATCGAAAACGCGAATTTTTCCAGTCCCTACTTATAAATCAATGAACGCCGGCTGCACGCACGAAAAAATTGTCACGTTCCGCCTGAGCCGAGCGTGCAAGAACCGGCCGACCACCGTGCGAGAAAATCTTCTATAATATCCAAACAGGTTAAGGCGGGTTTTTTAAAACTAATTGTTCATGATTATATTTAAACAATTAAATTTGCAAAAAAAACTGTAAATAATATTGGAAAATTAAAAATGTATGCAATTTTTTCATCCATGTTTTCTTATGACGTTATCGCATAAAATTATCGTCCGTAAACCGACTTTACAGGCAACCCCCCGCGCCCTTTTTTTTGTATCTTAAACGGAACATAAATATCTATTCATGTAACATTACAGATACATATCTGCCAATTTGGCAAACTTACATGAAAACAACTGTATCACTACAGAATAGTGTTTTCAGTGATAATAGGTTCGGATTCGTCCCCGGTTATTATGCCTTGTGTTATCCCAGTACCTCCAATTTTTTAAAGTTATCTGTGAATCGTTCCCTGAATAGCTTTCCGGTATTAACTGCGCATATTATTAAGCACGGTGAAACAAAATGAAGTCTAATTGTTGAATATTCGATTATTTTTCCATGTTTTTTTAAAACAAATATGCTTGAATGAAACATCAATAAAAATATATACTAATGACGTGCTAGTTTTCGTAAGAAATAGCATTGTCTCGTGAGACATATTTCATATATGTATCTAATAATAACTATAGCCATGTGTAGTACAAAGTTACAATTTTTTTTTTTTGCAGTAGGTACCTATTACAAACTATTTCTTGGCAACTGGTTTACCAAGTAAATCTTTCGCCAGAAAACATTTTTTCTGTGTGTATTAGATGTATAGGTAGACTGCTGTTTGAGCTAGAACATGCGCCATGTTGGTTGCGGTTATAAAACAATGTGGGGAGGATATATAGAGTAATGAAATTCGGGAATATCACGTGAAAAGGGAAAGCGCATACGTTATAAAGTTTTCCCCGTTAAGGCTCGTGTTGATTATTTGATGTGTGACGTATTAGCTCCTGGTATACGGCATTTGGCGGGAGTAATTTGGTGAATGCGAAGGAAGTCGAGGAATGAAAGTGTGTGAACGACCCTGGTGCTGCCATCTGTGACGGATGGGGCGAACTAAAGTTCAAAAATACAAAGGAATTCTTCACATTAATTTATTCGTTACCGAGGTTAGAGTTAAATGTTACACGACACTGATGAGTACTGAAAAACTTTCTCACAGTTTTTTGTTTTGTTTTATCGTCATTACTTTAATTCAAGAGCTGTTTCTAGAAATTATGTTTTTCTGCCAAAAGATATTCGCTTGGGTGTAAAATAGCGCGCGAGGCAGACGCCATTAAGTTAAAACAAACGCAGTTCATACGGTCAGTAACCAACAACAATAGCGCTTTTTTTAATCTGTAACCATCTTCATAAAGCCTTGCGAAATATTACACTTGCATAATTTGGCGTCGTGATGTTCCACGTCGATCACTTTTAAAAGTGATTTATAAGTAGGTATGATTATTTTATTTAGAACTAGGGTACCAATTTTCAAGAAACATTAGTTGGTTTCTGATCGATAGGGACATGCATATTTTCGCGGGGAAAAAAAAAATTCCTAGACTAACTGAAAAGTTAAAACACCGTAGCATCGTATGTGTTTCGTGATTGGTTGAGATTCTCTCACGTGCATGTCGACTGTAGGCACACAGTAATTCAGTGCGGAAGCAAACGCGTCCTGAGTGGCTCGGTCAAATAAGGCAACGACTTCTCTCGCAGACGGCCGCCAATCACAAGGAAGAAACCATTGGTGCGGGTATACCTTGTTGCAGTCTAACAAGCGTTCAGATTTTTTTTCTCGCGAAAAATGCCTGTCTTTACTGATCGATAGAGACCCGTGAATTTCGCGGATTCAATGACCTCCAGGATAGACTCCAATATCCTCTACACACTCGGGCACATGCCAACTGTTCATTGGCTGTTGACTTGTGATTCGTCTCGACTGGGTGGCCTGTGATTCGACACTTCTATGAGTGAGGGTCTCTAATTGGCCCTCAGTCCTCCAGATTAACAGAGAACCAATGAAAGAAGCAGCACTAAGGTATAATTATTTGAATTTTAGCATAACACGAAATGAATCCGCGAAATTCACGGGTCTCTACTGATCGATAAATAGGGACCGGAAAAATTCGCGGTTTCGATGGCCTTCAGGATAGTCTACGCATTCCCCTGTACACTCGGGATGGTAACGCAAGTTCATTGGCTGCCGACTTGTGAGTCGTCCCAGCTGGTTTGACTGTGATTCGATTCTTCTTTGGTTGAGGGTTTATAATTGGTTGAGATTCGTCCAGATAAACAGTAAGCCAATAGCAAAATCATCTACAAGGTGTATGTATTTGAATTTTAGCCTATCGCCGAATGAATCGGCTAATTTTTCCGGTCTCTAGCGATAACGGCGTCTGAACGTAACTTGTCGCGAGCAGAGACGTGGTACCAGAAGGTACCCCGACACGCCACAGGAAGGGGGGAGGGAAACCCCCCCCCCTCACCCTGGCACTGGCCGCCAGTAAAACACGGATCGATGGGCGGGGCCTGGCGCCCGTTAACGGTAAATGAATGATTGGATCAGCGGTCGTGGAACACCAAATGTTAATCGGATGTGATGGGCTTATTAGTGTTTTATTGCGTTTGTGGGGAATAAATAACGCGGAATTGCGCGCGGCCGACGAGCGGGCTGGCGGGTGAGGGGGGAGGGAGGGCAGCGGCTGGCAGAGGCCAGTGGCGACGCGCGCTGGTACTCGCGAGGAGGGGATACAGTGCAGCCACTCCGGTGCCATCGACTGTGCATGGGGACCGGGAACATTCCCGGAATCATTCCGCGATAGGATAAAATTCAAATGTGTATGCCTGTGATCTGCTTCCGTATACAGTTCATAGGTAGGGACCGGAAAAATTCGCGTTTTCGATGACCTTCAGGATAGACTGCACAGTCCTCAGCACACTCGGGAAAATAACGGCTGTTCATTGGCGGCTGACTTGTGAGTCGTCTCAACTGTTTTGCCTGTGATACGATACTTCTTTGGTTGAGTATTGGCCCAGAGTCGTCCGGATGAACAGTGAACCAATAACAAAATAGCTTAGAGGTTTGTGTACATATTTGAATTTTAGCTTATCACGAAATGAATCGGCGGATTTTTCCAAAATTGTACCAAGTTTGGAGTTGCTTGGCTTTTGACGTGATAACGTGTTATAAATCGATGAACGCCGGCTGCACGCACGAAAAAGCATGACTCACTGTCACGTTCCACCTGAGCCGAGAGTGCACATATCGGCCAACCACCGTGCGAGAAAATCTTTTATAATATCAAACATGTTAAGGCGGGCTTTTTAAAAGCAGCAATTTAAAAAATTTGATTTTTTGTCCAAATTTCGTTATTTAAAATTAACAATTTATTGACATTGATTTGATTTCAGTTTGTTTCTATAACTAATTGTTCATGATTATATTTAAACAAATTATTTAAATTAAATTTGCAAAAAACTGTAAATATTATTTGAAAATTAAAAAGTATGCAATTTTTCATCAAAGTTTTCTCATGACGTTATCACGTAAAATTATCGTCCGTAAACCGACTTTACAGACAACCAATTATTTTTTTTGTTTTGTTCGTCCTCGCGACTGCTGGAGCGTGGCTACAAGACGGTCGCTCGGGAAACATGGCGGGCAGAGAGAGTTGCGCGAAAAGGGCTGGGGGCGGAGACCCCTAACCCCCCCCCCCCCCTCCTGCAGGTGCGCGCGGCAACTCTCGACCAATCGATACAGCTCTCGCAGCGCCCGGCCGCTCCGCCACACTCCACGTGACCGCTTCAACGGCTCTGTCTCTGGGGCAGAAACTCTAATTACCGAGACTGAGACACCTAGTTTTTTTGAAGTAGTTATAGGCCTGTCCGATTGCTGACATAACTACATTAATTTATTAGGAGAAGTAATGTATAAGCTATTATCAGGCAAACAAACCAGTGAAAATTCACTCTCTTTAGGTAGCCACTTATTTTGTGGTGTGTAATACAATGAGTTTTTGCATATCCTACTCCTTTATTGAAAAATAAATAAAGGTAAAATTCTTGCGTCGCGGCTTTTCCGCAAATAAAAAAAAATCGGAAAATACTTTTTTTCAGACACTAAAAATATTCCACTATTTACCCTGGAAACATAGTTCCTAAATTCCTACTGGTTTCTGAAATGTACGTGAACACAGTTTACCACACATTTCCCTGTACCAGCTGAACAAAGTATGTATCTCTAGTGTGACGTCACAATTTGTTAGACAGAGACAGAGATGGATAGGTACGCAAGCATCAGAAGCAGCATTATTTTTCAAAATCCATGAGTATGAGATGCAGCTAACAAGCACTGGAGACCAGTTCACTTAATCAAAAGTGTTAATTTTTTTTTTACAGACTGACTGGGAATCTGATACAATATTTCAACAGCGCTGGTCGACGGGGAAGCGAGTGGGATTGTTGAGGGGTGAGGCGCCTAAAGACCAGACCGAGGGGTCGATGAGTGGTGATGCGTGATGGCCCACGAAAGAAAACAAGACACGCTTTTGACACGTTAAACCAGCAGACACTGAGCCAGATTTAAAATGCTCTTTTAGCGCTTTAAGGTTCGGCTTTCACGCGTGGATCGGTCGCGTGAGTAAAAAAATAACAAAAAAAAATAAAAGCAGGGAAACAAAAATAAATCCGGAGATGTTCGATAATACCACCAGCCCTTGCTTGAAATAATAATAAAAAAAAAGTCCTAGGATTCGTTTTCTTAAACTATCGAAGAAAGAAAGTCCACAACAGTCCATCGTAATCTTCAGCCGTGTTCTGATTGGAAAATTGTGTATCTAAAAAAAAGATGATGTATTTCGGAAATGCGTTTATGATGTTTTGTAGTGTACTTTAGGGATGGTAAATATAAATATAAGCGTAGTAAACCGGGCTTGAACAATTTTTTTACAACTTGCTTTAGCGTGGTTGCTTTTGAGGCGTTTAAGAGACGTGCCTATTTACTACCTAATAATAATAAGTGTTGTACGAGATTCTAACTTCAAAACAATTTAAATACATTTTTTTAATGCTTAGTATAAATATCATCTGAGTGTTTGTGAATGCGAAACAAGTGACGAATGGATCAGAATTGGAGCCATCAGAATAACAATTGAATCGGCACATGCTAAAAGGGCCTCAGTCCAAGCAACCCAGTTTTGGGAAAAACGAATAAATCTGTCTCCAAGCAACCCTTTTAGCATACTTTAAGAATTTCCCTGGCTGACATTAGCCAACCCGCGCTTGTGACTCAATCCCTTTTTAGCATAGATAGTTGAAACTATCTTACGTGCTCCATTATAATTATAACATTTTATATTTCAAAACGAAATTATTTTTTTCGCGTAAATTACAAAGATACTACAAAATTGCCAAAAGCAGTCAACTTATCAAATAATTAATAATATTGTATGTCACGAAAATTATTTCACCCGAGAATAACTTCAAAGGTAATCAATTAAAAATATATATTTTAAAAAATTCGGAATTCCTTAATTGGTATTTCGGTATTAAGTACTTATATTAAAGATTGTATAATTTTTGGCATGATTTTAAAAAATAATAATTAATCAGTTACATTAAATTATGATTACACATGTGTAACAAAACTAACTGCAGACAAATAAGTTGTAAATAATTTCCAAACAACATAATTAATGACGTACAGGTCTTCATGCGGCTAGCTTTCAAGTTCAGTGAATAATCAATTAAGTTAGTAAAACAACACAACCCTAAAGATCGCAGGCTTCCGCGCTAATTGTCCGAAGTTGTAGCCGCGTCCGCAAGGCGAAGATTTCATCGACGTTTCGGTCGACCTTGGAGTCACCATCATCAGGGTAGCGGTTACCTACCAAGGTTCTTGGAAACGTCGCTGAAATCTTTGCCTTCGACGTGGTTACAACCCAGAAGACGAGGAAACTCCATCACTCACGTGTCCTAGGACTAGATGATAGGAAGAGTTGTAAAAATGGAAACGTGTTCCCAGGCAAGTTCCCAGCCGTGGTTGGTGTGTGTGTGTGTGTGTGGGGGGGGGGGGGGGGGGGGGGAACTCCTCCCTTCCAGGATAAAAAAATTAGCGAAGACAACAATAAAATTACAGCAACTGAGCTATGTAAGGTTAGAGAGAGAGAGAGAGAGAGAGAGAGAGAGAGAGAGAGAGCGAGAGAGAGAGAGAGAGAGAGAGAGAGCGAGAGAGAGAGAGAGAGACATTATAGCCCGAGATTCCTCATACACAGAAATGACAGGAATTATTGTTTTTTTTTTTTTTTTTAGTAGTCTATATTTAATGCCGGTTTGCACGCGTGTAACTGTATGTCTTCCATAAAAATTGACATGTGTGTTTCATGTATTTATTAACATTAATATGACTTGTTTTAATCGATAAATGTGTTAGAAACAATTAAATACAAAAGAAAATACAAAAAGTGCAAAGGATATCTAATAGTTAGGGACTGGAAAAATTCGCGTATTCAATGACCTCCAAGATAGACTCCAAGATCCTGTGCATACTCGGGCAAACGTCACCTGTTCATTGGCTACTGACGCGTGAGGCGTCTCAATTGGGAGACTCGTGATTCGACACTGCTTTGACTGAGGGTCTGTAATTGGCCCACATCAGTCCTCCAGGTTAACAGTGAACCAATAGCAGAAGTCGCATAAAAATACAATTATTTGCATTTTAGCGTGTCGTGAAATGAATCCGCGAATTTTTCCGGTCTCTACTAACGGTATGTTAGCGTGGCTTACAAAGGAGACGGCATGTAGGCATGAGGGCGGTGCTCGCCTGCGCAGGTGTGGTTCAAGAACCGGCGCGCCAAGTGCCGCCAGCAGCAGAAGCAGCACCAGCAGCAGCAGCAGCAGCAGAACGGCGGCGCCGGGGGCGGCGACAAGGCGCGCTCCTCCTCCGGGGGCGGCGGCAAGTCCAAGTCCGCGGGCGGCGCCGCCGTGTCGTCGGCGTGCGCCAAGTCGCCGCCCCCGGCGGCCGGCACGCCCGGCTCCAGCACCGGCTCGTCGCCGCCCTCCGCCGCCCCCGGCGCCGCCCCCTCGCCCGGCTACGCCAAGCCCCTGCTCGGCTCGCCGCCCCCCGCCAGCTCGGCCGCCTACAACGCGTCCATCTGGAGCCCGGCGGCCATCGACTCGGGCCTGGACCGCGGCGGGGGCGGCTACCCGGGGCAGGGCGCCGCCTCCAACTGCTACCCGCCGCCGCACCAGAACTACGGCGCCTACTACTCCAACATGGACTACCTGGGCCCCGCCTCCTCCATGCCTCACGGCCAACTCAACGTCACGGTGAGTCCTCGCCCACGCTGTACATGCACGTGTCGCATGTTGTACACTGCCCATATGCTGGCCTACATAGGTGCAACATGCAAAAAACCTTTCAAGTATTCAGAATGTTCTGCATAAGACATAGTTTTGACATCAAACCCGTTTCACAGTCACGCTTTGGCTCAGTGAGTTGCTTCTTAGTTGCTCTTCCGTCCCCGGGATCCACGCCCGTGGTTACAGATGCACCTGTACTTACATTGCAGAAACATTACATCGTTGCGGTAACATTGTGCCGAGTGCCATGTGTTGGTAGTTTTAAAATTTTAACAGACGAGCGCTTAACTAGACAAATAACTAGCGCTTTGTTAAAAAAAAAAAAAAAAAAAAAAAATACAATATCTTGAGTAGTTGAGTAGAGTATCATGGTTACAAAGTTGAATTTTCCCCCCCCGGATTATTATTTAAAAACATCAGTCTCTGGTTAAGTGTAGGCCTTAAGAGTTTCCCTGAAATAAAGGAATTTTTGACTTTAAGGAGAGCCTAAGTCGCATGGTGCTAAACCCGGAGCGTGGGTGAATGCAGACAGACAGGATCAGAGCCATACACCCAACATAATCAAATGTGGTCATCTCCAGTTATAATTTTGGTCATGAAGTTCGGTTCTGAACCAAGACAATCCTTCAATTCCGTGCAAACTGACACACGGTTTTCCTTCTGTTCGTCAGTCGAAACAAGTCTGGGGACAAATTCTCACTCACTCATCTCATTTGAAAATTATAGTTTGAAATATTTTGCAGGGACCCGTACGAGATGTCCAGTTCTTCGGTAAGCTCTCTATAGTTAATCTTTTTTGCCACTTTTCCATCTGTTTTTTTAGGTCAAAGGGCATCCCGACCGCTGCTAGTCTTCAACCGACTCAGTTCAGTTTTTAAATCGTTCATACAATTTGCAACCAGTCACCACATTAACACCACACACAGATTTTAACATTTCATGAGCTTCTTTGGTATTTTTTTTTTGCAACTTTAAACAGAACTTATTGTTAGTGTGTTGTTCGAAATCCATGATGCACGACCTCACTCTTCCGGCTCTGGAAACCGACTGACAAGTCACAACTTGTTTAAACCTGACACTATCTCAACGGATCAGGTCATCAGAATTATCACTTCAAATATCTGTAGCGTCAACCGTTGCTGCTATAAACATTCATTCACAGTATTTTTCTAATTAAACCCGGTATCTTATATGTATGAATGGAACAAAAAAAACTTAAAGATTCAAAACAACATGGTGGCCAGGAATTTTAGAGCATGGATTTTGAAGTGTGATTACAGAAGTACAGAGTTACCGCTATTCCGTGAAATCCTGGTGAAGGTGGAAAGGGGAAGTGAAGGTTGGGTACATCTCTATATCAATCACCCCCTTCCCTCATGGCTTCGCCCATGTAGATGAGTAGAACTTAGAGTATCTACAAAAGGGTAATTACTTGGTAACCAGGTGATATCTTTTTTTTTATCAGCTTATGGTCTGCACCATGTTGGTTGGACGCCTAAAACATTGACTGAAGAGCAGAGTTTGCATTTGGAAACAGATTTAGTGACCATGTAATTCATACTCACGCCGTCCCCGCAATGTTTTGGGCGTCTCAACATGGCGGCGACGAGGTAAACCACAGCACGCTCAATGCCGGACGCCCGCTGTGCTGTGCGCAGGACAACAGCCTAGAGTCGAGCTGGGCGAAGAGCAGGGAGGAGGCGTGGTTCTACAACTCGACCGGCTGGGACCGCAAGTGAAACCCGCTGCGACACCCTCCCGGGGACTGCTTCACTGGCCTCGGCGACGGCTCACGGCCAGAGACGTGCCGCCCGGGGGGAGCACTGTGCACCGTCTCGCCGCTCACCTGAACATTCCTGCAGTCAACGCTCCAAAGAGAAATTCCTGCTTCGCCTACGTGAGACCACTGTGGAACTAATACTGTCACAGAACTACCACGCTTCCCCAACTCTTTCAGCCATACTTTATCAATTCCAAACATAAAATGGTCCTTTTTTTATATATATATATTTGAACTAGGGATTTTTTTAATTTTAGCATGTAATAATATTATAATTCATGAACATAGACATAAATGATGATGTCTATTAGAATGCACACTATGACACAAACAATCTCAGTTTGTATAAACTCAAGTTATCATTCAAATTTAGATTGGCTTCTACAAACACTACAGTGGACAAATATGACGTGTGTTAAAATAATAGTACATGTGCATTATCAGGCGATGTTAAAAGTTCAACTATGCACTACACCATTATAAGCAAGAACTGTTTTTGAACGTTGATTTCAGAAGTGTTCAGGCAGCGAGGTATCCTCCGATTTGAACGTCCAGCTAAAGATGGAAGTGATAGCCCAAAGGACAAATATTTCCGACCAATGCTCTGGAGTGATTCCACACACTGCTAGCTATAGATCCATGCTCTTTTATAATTATGTAATTCATACAAAGTACCAGTTATTTATTTTCCCTGATGATGTTTCTGCACAATGGTTGTTCACACATCATATTAGCAAGAATGAAATTGAGGATATGATGTCCGAGGTAAATTTATCTTATTAATTGCCAATGGTTAGCACTAGTAGCTAAGAATTAATTTTTATTTAATAGTTCCACAAAATACATTTAATAACTGTAATAACTGCTTAGTTCGCAACACAGTACCTACCTATTATAATCTGGGCGGGGTATAAAAGGGGGGGGGGGGGGGAATTTTAAACCAAGTTTGAATGAAGAATGCAACAACGTAATTCAGGCTCAACAGTTTACATAGAGGAAGCATGAAGAACTACAATGAAAACTTGAATGAGCATGTTTATAAAATAAATAATAAAAATGGTGACATGGTTGTAACCATGTAACCAAGGAAAGTTGCACACAATGAAATGACACATACATTTCTGTTCATGGAACTCATCCAAACTCTGACAAAAAAAAAATGATTCCCATGCATCACTATTGTTCTTGTCATATACACATTGTGTCCACCTGTCCCAAGCCCTTGACTGTTGGTGGGCATGTACCAAATTCAAAATAAAATAATTTATTTCGATGGATACACGCAGCATTGTCAATTATGATAATTGTTTTTAAAACAGTTGAAGTAAAACATGCCGTGCTGAATTGTGGGGTTGCCACTGTCTTAAATCAGCTCATTTCTTTGAGTTTCCCTGTTTTCCTGACCAATATAACATTTTTTCCCTAATCATTCTAGCTGGCAAAATAACATATATACTAAATTAAAAATTACTATCAAAACACATTTTGACAAACATTAAAATCATAAAAAACCTTACTAAAAATTTATCCTTGCTAATATACAGTTTGCACTGACAACATTTTGATCAACACTATGTAACCAGCACTTCCAGTCTGATAAAGATAAAAAAAAAAAGTATTTATTTCATCAAACTTTGAAATTGTATATTATTTTGATTTTACTAAAGACTAGGCAGGCCTTAAGATATTTGATTCTGCTTCGAATTTATGCATAGTAAGTTGTTTGTAGCCTTTACACTTAATTAATGTTAGTGAATATTGGATGAATACCTATATAAACAGTGTTCAGAAACTAATATTCCTCCACTTACAAACCCCCCCCCCCTCCCCCCCCCCCAAATATGACATTTTATTGAAATGCAAGTAAGTTACTGGCAGAGGGAACATTCATCAATATTATTCTGTTCATGTTCTCCTGTAACATGGACAGAATTCAAAGGCAAAACCAAACAATTTTTTTTGTGTCGTAAACCATTGTGCAGAATGCCATCGTAACACCACTGTTAGCTGTATTGTTCAACCAATTCAAGTTAGTTGTGGAACTTAATTACAAAGAAAAATATGGTTACTTATGTACTAGATTTCTAAAAAAAAAATACACAAACTCATGACAAAATAAAAAATTAGTATAAAATTGTATATCCAGGATGTTTTAAGGTGTAAGATGTTTCACTATGATACTCATAGAATCAAACACCAATAAGAAAAGGAAAATGAGTACGTTACAAGGTTACTAGATGTCGTCAATACAAGTGATGCATAATTAAAGCAAAAATGAGACTGAATGGGGCTGATTATAGAGAGTGTGGTAGTATAATTAATAATAATTTAATATTCTACTACAACAAAATATTAAATACTAAAGTTTTCACTGAAACAATGTAACAAGAAATAGTCTCAACATTTCATATATCACATTTTTATTCTCAATAATGGACGGTTTTATTTTGACAACACGTAGCTTATGGCATGAAATTATATTAAAAAAAAATAATTTTATAGAGACACCAAAAAATTATACAATTTTTTTTTTATAATCAATGAAAAAGGAGTCACTATCTTCATCAGATTAAATAACTAGAGAAGTTAAGTTTCATTCAGTCATAAATGTCAAAATATACTCAACACCTTCACCAAACAATACATATTGGCTGATCAAAAGCCAATTGAAAAATTAATTTGCTACAATGGAGTGGCCTTGTTAAGTGTTCCATATCAATGAAGTAAGTAAAACTGACAAATTGTAAAAGCAAATGGTTCAAACTTACAGTTGTCTCCCCAATAATCAAGTAGAACCTAAATATTCAAACATACTTCACATGCATTACCACAACTACAACATACACCTATCATGTAATTGATTACAGTTAACTTGCTACTATTGTTTCGATTACTTCTTGTAAATTATTGTGCAACAGTTTGTAAATAACTGAAGAAAAAAATTATGGGGAAAAAATACATAATAAGACTAACATGTACAGAAAAAAATATTTAGAGTACCTTGA
Organism: Bacillus rossius redtenbacheri; assembly: GCF_032445375.1. Lineage (NCBI taxonomy): Eukaryota > Metazoa > Arthropoda > Insecta > Phasmatodea > Bacillidae > Bacillus > Bacillus rossius. The sequence goes on along the minus strand of NC_086339.1, from coordinate 2,455,337 downwards.
ATAGTTATGAAGGCTCTGAAGAAATTAAGAAAAGCATGGGGCCAAATTGGATCTCTAATACAAGCCATTGAAAATTATAGTTTCAGAGAAAAAAAATATTTTTTATGAACTCAAACATAATGGCCTAACATTGCACTTCACTAATACTAAACAACGGGCAATTTCAAAATATTTACATAACTTGTAAGTGAAATTATTGTAAAGAGTGTGGACTTTTTGGAAGTAATGTATATTCCATAAAGTTTTAAATGGGCAGACATTTTGACTTTGTGATTGTGGGTTAGTGGAAGCATGATATTGGAAAGATTTATCATTTAATGTCAATGTATGTATTCTGTACTAGCGTGTATAATTGTACAGAAGAAACTATGATATACTTGTGATGCCATGCAGATGCAACATGTACACTTCACTTCGAACTATCCAGAAACAATTATAATACTCTACTTAGAAATGCATCAAGAAGTAACTCTATGATAGGCCTATAAAATCGATTACACTGTGTAAGCATAGTAATACCGATAGTTGTATGCTCTGTGATTAGCAACTGAAAGTGAACTTTTTACATCGATTTTAGGTGTTCATTTAATACCTTGTTCTTGCATTTCATTTGTATCAAAAGAACATATCCTGTAACATTTACAATGTGATGTAATTGTACATATATAAATACTGTATGTTTAAAAGATGAGTGCATGCCCAGTGATTTGTGCAACGTAGTGAAAAAAAAAAATGTAATACATGTAAATTTTTGCTCAGTGAAATAACAATGAATTTTATTTCCCGTTTATAATATGTACCTATAAATGTGAAGAATGTAATGTATACCGAATTAAAATCCTGCGAAAGTGATTTGAGAGAATACAATGTGGTAGTTATTTGGATGCTAGATAGGGTTACCATTACTTGTGACGGTAAAGTACAATGGCATCGGTACGTAATTTAGCCAGTTGTCTAGAAGTGTTTTTTATTTTGAAGGGATCTATCAACGTGCGGATGGGAAATTTAGTACCTACAGTGCTTTGAGGATCTAGTGCACCCTTACTGGCCTCGGTGAGTGTAAAAGTACAGTAAAAGTGCAGTGATGGAAAAAGTTAGCAAGTTCGGTGGACAAGAAAGCTCGCATACGGAGATTCACTCAATTTTAATACGAAATAAATTTCACAAGAACGTTCCTGAAAATGAAACGAGTTTCCAACTTCGCAGTTGTTTGTGAGCGTGGGCGGAGTAAATGAAAGCGTTGGACGGAGATCGCACCAAGCCTCGTCCTGGTTCTTGCTCCGCGCAAGTGACCAGGCAGTGACCTCGGCGTGCCATCGCGCCGTGCTCTGCCCCCAGCGCAGCAGAGAGCCGTGCCAGCGCTGTCGTCCCTCTGCCCAGACACTGCTGGAAGAGGCTTTGAAAGCTACCGGTTTTTAATTTCAAACCATGCCATTTATATGATGTACTAGACATCTATACAATGCTGGGAAAAAATATAGAAGGTGGATAACACCGTTTCCCTAACAGAGAAAGGTTGTCGAACACTAAGTATGGGGGGGGGGCAGGAAAAAATTTGAGAGTATTGACTAAATTTCATTATTTAGCTTAAAATTGTTGCATTAACAATCCATATAACATCAAAGTGTGGCATCAAAAATCAACTATTATCATGAAGTTAATCAGCAATTTTAATCAAAACTAATTCAAATCAAAAAAATGTACTATTTAATATATATTGAAGATTTAAGATGAATTACGACAGAATAAAAATAACACCGAAAAGTGAGTCAATACATCATAAAACCACCACAATACACTTTCAATAAACAAATTATAGTATTGAAACAAATTTTACTCAAATAATACAAATTTTTATTAAATAACATCTAAAATAAACTTTTTTTTCCAGATACGCACTTACCCGAATAACTCCACACACTTTTCTGTAAAATGTGCATTGAGAAAACATGGCGCGTGGCTTACTAAAAAGTTGAAAACTTTGAATGGCAACACTGCATAACACAGGCTCCATCAGCTCCAAGGTTGGCTAACATGCTGTGGTTTGAAAGTGTGTTTTTGGGTGAAAAAGATGCAATGATTATAGATTTGCGGTTGCTATCACCTACAGTTGCTGAAAAAACCTATTTGATTTAAAAAAAATAAAAAAATCAGCAAATGGGAAATTATACTACACGAAAAAAGTAGTAGATATGACTGGAGAAAAAAAAAAAAAAAAAAAAAACAACCTGTATTTGAATGATGCTGATATTGCAAACAAACAAACAAAAAAAATCTGTTGTATGTGCTTGAACCGCAGTTCCTGATTTATTTCATTTACATATAATCTTAGTGCCGTATCATTGATTTTGGATATTCTGGGTTGAGATGTTAGAAGCACTTCACTGCAGGTAACAAAACAGCTGCAATCTGTAGCCATTTTATATTTAAGTTGTTTGCTGATGCTCCAGGGTCGCTGTGATTAGTTACATACTTCAAGTGAATTGTGAATTGAAATAAATGAAAAATACAATAGTAACCTTGGGATATAATATTTAATTACCAAAACATGTGTCTTCGCAAATAATTATCGACATACTTTTTTTCTGTTTTTTTGTGAAATAAAAGTTCAGTGATGAATGAAAATAAAAAAATTATTATCCAATATCATAGTTCTTGAAACTATGGTCATATTTAATAAACAGTGATGATAAATGCCAAAATGATAGACTACAGACATGAATAGTACTATGAATGTGTAATATTGACATCCTGAAACACATCACAATAAAAAAAATAATAAACTGCAGAAAGGGTTTCATTTTTTTCAATATTAACAAAGGCAGGAAAATATCAAAAAACCAAATGTTACACCTTCCAAAATTTAGTTAAATTTCATTATATTTGAATACTTTATTTGTCCATTTTATAAGCTTTCTTGAGGTACTTCAACCACATGAGGTTTTTCAGAAACAGTACAAATTTAAATGTGCCCATGCACACTGTATGAAATCAAAAAGTTAAATGTTATTGGTAAAATTAATTTAAAAAAAAAATCTGATGATTCCATAAGTGAGTAAAAACATTAAAACATCAGAGGTGAAGAACAAAATCACATGAGCAAAAACAATTAACAACATATAGAAATAAAGTACAAATTAAAACAGAAATAAATTACTTTGTTAACTTAAGTTACATTAGACATCCTCCAAATCAAACGAAAGATGTTAAAAGCAGGTACAACTCTTGGTAGGGGCAACATTACTTATCTACAGATGACCACATCAACTATGACTATTGCAAAATGATGTAAATTATATTTTCAATTCCTGGAGACAAGATGTGATATAGAGAGAGAATCGAAAATTCAGTTTGAATCAAAATGCATTTGGAATACTTGCAAATACCAAAGTTTCTGCGACCGGCCGAGCCACGCGCAGATTCACGAACGTGTCCACAGCTGCAGACAAAACTGTTGCCCCCACCAAGTCGCAGTTGTGACAACGAGATGACACGGGGACAGGAGAGTTCAGGTAAGGGTGACAGCCCACTCTCGCGTCCACACACACACACAGGCACACACACGAGACGCTGAGCTACGCTACAGTCTCGAATCCCGTTGCCACACATGCCAGGTCGGCGAGCCTGCCAACCACGGAACAACACGCAGACGTGCACAAAGTACAGCCAGACGTCTCTGCTCGGTGACAAAACATTAATTAATAAACACAGCCACGTAATGTGATGGAAAACCAAACTGTGATACGTACGCTTGGTCGATGTGTCGATCGACGCTAACGGGAACGTACTGACCTAATTCTAACGGTGGCGGAGACAGAACACACCAAATGCCCTTTCCCTGCTCTTTCTTGACTCAACATTTCACATTTGTTCTGCTTCCGAAACAATGTCACAACGCTTGTCCACATAGGCCTTTCTCATAACAAGAACAGTATAGGTATGTACAACATTGTCAACTGTTTTAGTTACATCTATAAGACTTTAATTAATTCAGCATGTAAATAAAATCCCTGTTTCTAAGATATTGCTCAATTCCTTAAAGAGTATTTCACAAGGGAAAATAAAAAAATGGTAACATGTCTCTGACTTTCATCACGACTGACAAAATATTTGTGGGGGTGGTTGTGCAGGTACAAAAAAATACCCACTAAGCATTCGTACAAACTGCCAAATGCAACATATTGTAAAAGAGTATGTATGTATGCACTTTCCTATATCTTGAGCAAAAAAAAAAAATATATATATATATATATATATATATATTCAGGTTGACTATTGCTCCAAAACAAATATTTAAAAAGATGTAAATGTTGGCAAGTTTCCAATGTAAGAATAACACAGATTTTATTCCTAATAGAGTTCATTTTTAAATTTATAATGCTCAGCTGGCAAAGGTAAGCACATGGCTTTGTTCCAGAGAAGGAATGGAAAAACTTGCATTCCAAACTAATCCTTTACCACAAAAAAACTGTAACACGGTAAAAGTCTGTTTCAAGCTATGCAGCAACACCAATGATGAATCTATGAACTGCAACTACAAGACATGCAAGAAGGAATACGGGATGATAGCATCCAAGCTAAGATTAGTCGGGGTTCTAAACACTTTACTCTATCCAAAACAGTGCATTTAGACAGACATCATCGGCCTATCCAAGAACAAAATTCTACGAGATGTGTGAGGCAATTTACCACTGGAAGAAAAGTAGTGCTTACTTCAGCTGTTTCCAAGCTGTCTTTGTAGGCAAGTGATCAAAGTGTTGAGATTCACAGAGCCAGAATAATCTTTGTTCACAAAGTAAACACAAACACGTCAACTGCATCCAAACTACAGCTTAGGCCTTAGGGTCAAAAACCTAACTCTACAATAAATTAAAAAAAGCAGGGCAAAACTAGGGACCTTCGTTCACGACCAGTGGCCGGGCCAATCCTGCCGTTGCCTTTACCGTTCCACTTTTCTCCTCCTTTCACTTTGGCAGAGGTTAAGGTGGGATTCAATCACATGACTCGTGAAGAAACAATAGACAGGTGTTCCTCAGTTTTTGAGCCTTGACAAAAATTTGTGGTTAATTTATACTATCAAAACTTTAAACAGAAAAGCAGTACTGGCTAGAACTGCCTGAATTTGAGAGCTACTGGTTTTTTTTTTTTTTTTTTTTAATTATTCCATCTGCCAAGGATGACTACAACTGTAATATTATTAACAACTCTAACCATCTCAGAAAATTTACTTATGTATGTAGTGACCTAAAAAAGTTACATACACAAAACCCTAATTGGAATTAAAGCCACTGGGAAAAAAAAGCACACATTCAAAATGGTGCAAAATGCCTCTCAATTACGAGCGGAGAGTGTTTTTTTGTTTTAAACAATAAAAGACTGAAGGTAATAATAACGTAAGAAACAATAACAGAAGTTAAGGATTGAAAAAATGTAACGCAAGTGCTTACGTTCCGTTACATGATAAAATACCTTATTTAAGAGCTTTCTGTGCATAAGAAAGAAACTGCAATAATTCAATTCACAATACAGCACCCTCACACAGCAGCGAAGTCACGCTTCTACAATCACCCCGGTTAGCACCATTGCTACTGCGTCCCTAATACTGCAAACACTTTCAACGTTTTCACAAGAAGAAATTATGAGCAAAGGTAAGAAGACAAGGTCACAAACTCTTTTCATTAACTAAGAATTATTTGATGCACATTGATAAAAGTCATACATTTTCATGGGGGAGAAATAAGTGCAGTTTAAAATACCTAAAAATACACACACACATATTATAAATCTGCACCAGCTTGTATTAATGTTTAAATGAAGAAAAAAAAGAAAGAACAATTTTATGAAATCATTAAATATTAAAAAGTTCATGTTAAATAACTTGTCTGAAATGAAGCTTGATATATTGCAATTATACTGCGGATCTAATAACTCAATATTCATCATTAATCTATAAAAAAAATATATTTTTTTTTTTTTAGAATAATTTACCCCAATTACATTTGCATCTTCATACAGCAATCATCATGACTTAAGTTTGATTTTAATACTTTGAATAGTTACTTTAAAATAATGTAAATATAAATATTGATATCCCTACAATGTGTCATTGCGTAATGACGGTTTCTACGTACACCCATGCATGACGCATCATCTTCCATACCGAGTGACGCACGCGTTTCAACTTGTGGCAGTCACGAGTTGATATTCCTCGGGAGTTCTCCAAGAACGACCGCTAAGATAATAGGCACGAAACTTATTACTGTAAACAACCTGATAAGCTATACTTTGAGTCACCGCGCACATCCGCGGAGAACCACTTCACCAAGAAACACAAACACGCATCACTTATCCTACATGTTAATAAATATAAATATTATAATTTTATTTGTATTAAAATTTCATTAATACCTAACTACTAGCATCACATTGCATCTGGAACACTCATCTCAAACGTCAAAAGAAAAACACACATTTAGTAATTATTCTACTAATTAACATCCATACAATAATAAATAATGTTCTTTTAAGAGTCCAGCTTCAAAGCCCGCCAACTAGCATACAACACAATTTAAATACATACGATTCTGTTTGGTTGTACCTTCGCATAAGTAGTTCATCCAACGATGACACACTTGCATAATAAATAAAAAAAAAAACATTATTACACAGCAAAAAAATAAATATCTCACCAGCTTCGCCTTCTCATTTAAAAAAAAAAAAAATCAAAAAAACCTTAAGCCCTATGCAACATGAAATTGCTTCCTGAAATAATTAAGTACGTGATAATACAAACAAGAAATTTTGGTACAAAAGATGCTACAAGAGATTCAATAGTAAAAAATACTGTGGTAAACACTGTCCATAAATTGAACATTTTTTTCCATAAATAAAGAGACGCAACACAAATTGTTATACAAAGAAACCACTCACACACGTAGGCACGCACAATAAAACTTTCATAAAGAACTCTACGAATGTGACTTTTCTTTTTTTGGATTCACCTCTCAACGTTTCGATGTTCATTTTATTTTTTATACACACGTAGTGTATCTGGTTAAATGCTTTATTCTGAACGGTAGCACTGGTGGCGGGTGGCAGGTGGCAGGTGGCGTGGAGGGGAGGGGGAAGGCCTAACTGTCGTAGCTGGAGGACCCGTGATCGTGGCCGGGACTGGGCGGGGTGCTCGGGTTGCTGCTGTTGTTGGAGGCGATCGAGTGTCGCGGGCTGCCCCCGATCATCGTTCCCCCGGGCTCCTGCAACACACGATCATGCCGTGACTGGCCACTACGTTCCACGTGCACAGCCTTCCTCGCACACCGCACTTCCAACCGTGCAAGACCAGACGAAAACTTTTTATGCAAGTCTGAAGGGCTTCCAAGTAGAGACGGGCCAACGAAATCCTCAAAAACACAGCAAAACCCTTAGTATTCGAATGATTCAAAGCGAGGGGAAAAAAAATTAAACCGAAAACCTCTGAAAGTTACTACAGTAGAGCACCCCTCAACCGTAATTCCAACAAACGGAACTCCCGATACCCAGAACTAATTTTCCAAAAAATATTAAAACATTACAAATCACCTCCAAAACATTTCCGCACTGGAACGAGGCGTTTTTGCTGACTGTACATGTCTTGTACGTCTGTCAGAGAGCTAATTACAGCCAGTCTTTCCCGCGCATTGCGTAAATACACCGCTGGTTTTCGTGTCAGACGTGAATTACTATAAAGATGTTTATCCTATAAGTAGTTTTATTGTTTCACCATGTCAAGTAAACGGAAAATTCCGGCCGGCCCGAGAGTCTGTACACCGACTCCCACTATACACGCTGACACACGTGATAGCGAGTAACAATTATTTCCAACGTGTGTTGCTTTCAGTTTGTAAACAATAATTTAGTGTACACATATGTATTATGTACATATTTATACGTTAATATATGGTTAAACAGTCTACATTTACCTGTATTTCTCTATCTGTGTTTTTAAACGAGATGCTTTAAGTGTTATTCTTGTGTATGTGAAATGTAAACTGTGCGTGGCAGTGACTATACACTCTCTGGAAGTGTGAATCACTAGCACGTCAACACAGAAGTAACACAACACTGCAGCTGTAGTCCTATTTCCTCCCCCGAACCCTTTCCACCGTCCTCTTCGCTCACGCACGCACCCACCCACAGAGATAAGAAACACGTGCCTGCCAGCTTGCTTGAATGAAGGTCATTCAACCGGCCGGGAGGCCGGGCCCTACCGCAACTCCCCTTAACCGGAATTTTCCCATAACCGGAATAGACCTCCCCCTGATGATTCCGGTTGAGAGGTGGTCTACTGTACGTAAATTTTTTTCTTCACACATATCCTGTAACCATTCCCCCAAGATATTGTAATTCAACGTGTAACTATATAAATAATATTTCAATATGAATGGATTCTGGAGAATTAGTTTATGAAACAAAAACATTTAAAGGGTTGAATGTTTCTACACCATAGTTAACATTTTTTTATTTTTGGTTCATTATTTTATTTTGGAGCATTGAGACCTAAATTTTAATTCAGGAAAATTGGGATTTGGCCAATCGCTACTTTGAAGTCTATTTTTATGGTAATTTCCATCATCCAATGCCAACAAAAAGTATTTTATATCACATGTGGATAAAGTTAGTTATGCTACTTCTATAGTCAAGACCAAGTGATTGCATTTCTTGTACTGAGTTGCCAATATTTTACTCAATTTTCATTACTGAAAAACTGACACATCTTAGTGAAACCTCTATTTAACAAATCTCAAGGGACCAAAATTTGTTGTGTTTGTTGTAAAGGGGTTTGTTAAATGGAGGTTTTGCACGATATATTTCTAGTCATCATAAACCTTCACATAAATGGCTAGAACTGTCTTTCTGACTGTTTAATACAATATGAGGAATTAAACATGAAAAAATACATAGAATACACTTGTTTAATGGCCAACCATTTGATGCTTGGAAATTATCAATTCCCATCCCCAGTGCTTCCTGGCGTGCCTTTTCTTGTAAAATCGGCCCAGAGACGTTGATGTTAGATGCCCTAGCCTCCATTAGCCAGTCAAACAGTATCTTGTCCAAATCATTTTTTTTTTTTTAACATACTTTCACACGTTTTTCACTTGTTCCTACCAGAGAAGCGTTGTTTTCGATCTGTTCCCGGTTGGATAATATGGTTGAAAGTGTAGACGCCGGGATGTCGCGACGTTTAGCTATATCACTTTTTTTCCACCTTCATCAACTGCATTAAAAATTTCTAATTTTATTTTAATGCCAATCTGTCGCCACTTTATAGGATTAAAATTCATTTTACAGTAGTACCGTATTGATTTCCGTAACTACGTGTGAAAATAAATAAACAACAGTGAAAACTGAACAAACGTATATTGTACTACACCATAGTTATAAATATTTGCGTGTGCGCATCTTTAACCATAGAAACGCAAAATACACTAGTTGTTCGTCTTGCCAGAGCGATGGTACAGGTGGTTTCCGCCACTAGCGCTAAATGTACCTGCCATTTTGAACAAAGTGTGGCATGTATACACGACGTGTGTTATCCATGATGCTTCGTTTATTAATTGTCTTCCGCGATGGTGCATATTATTTTAAGGTTATACGCACGTATTTTTAAGCAGTGAATGAAAAAAAAATTAGTGGATTTCTTGTAAGAGATGTTTATTTTTGCGTGTTTTTCAAAAGCGGCCGTTCGTTGTAAAGGGAATTTCACTATTTCGGAACAAATAAAATTCGGTATTTAGAGGTTAAAACAACATTGATCTTATGGCGGTTCGGCGGGACCAAAATTTTATTTCGTTGCATGGGGTTTTTCGTTAAATAGAATATTCGTTAATGGAGGTTTTACTGTAGTCAGAAACTGCTCTCCGTACATGGCCCCTCAAGTTGTATTGATGAGTACACAGTTCCTAAATACCTACTGACTCCTGCCATATAAACGGCGGATATCTATTTATGTTCGGAATATAAATTAAGTATTTATTTTTACTGGCAGACCCTCTGCTTTTACCTTCTACCCTTAACCACAGCATGTCTGTGGTGGCTTGTACATAATACGGCATTCCCCCACCGAGTCTATAAAATACCACCGATTTTTATGTTTTCCGCCATTTACACCTAATGCTTTAAAACTCCGTATACATCTGTCTTTTGAAAAATGTTATTTAGTGTTTATACTGCCAACTTATTACTGAAATAAACCAGCAAAACAAAATCAAGATGGTGTGGAGTAACACCCCTCGGGAACTCGGAAGGGGTAGCAAACCACCACCCTCATCTCTATAACACCCTTCCACACAGATACTTTTGAAAAACGTTATTTAGTGTTTCTACTGCAACATATTACTGAGAAAAACCAGCAAAACAATATCAAGATGGGTGCGGAATAAAAAAAAACCTGGGAACTCGGAAGGGGTAGCAAACCCCAACCCTCATCTCTATAACACCCTCCCACACAGATACTTTTGAAAAATGTTATTTAGTGTTTCTACTTCAACTTATTATTGAAAAAACAACCCAGCAAAACAAAATCAAGATGGTGTGGAATAATACCCCTTGGTGACTTGGAAAGGGTAGCAAACCCCAACCCTCATCTCTATAACACCCTCCCACACAGATACTTTTGAAAAATGTTATTTAGTGTTTCTACTTCAACTTATTATTGAAAAAACAACCCAGCAAAACAAAATCAAGATGGTGTGGAATAATACCCCTTGGGATCTTGGAAGGGGTTAGCAAAACCTCAAACTAGGGATGTGCGAGTACCCGATATTTTCGGGTACGGTTCGAATCCACAAGTATCCGAACCCGGAATCGTTGTACGTACATGGATTCGAACAGTATTACGAATATTCACAAAAGTTATAAATTAATTTAATACAGCTCAAAAATACTAGCAGTGAAAAATAAAATTAGGCTACTATTACGTTAGTATTTATAATATGATGTATCAAAGAAAGATATGTAAATTAAATAATTAACACAGTTTCATTAAAAGAATTTCGAGATTTCGAGAGCTTAAACTATAATTATGAATTTTGTTGTATAGCAAACTATAATAAAAAACAATTACATACCTACAAGAAAAAAACATCTTGGCTATTTAATAGAAAAAAAAGGTTTCGTTTGCTGAAACGTTTATAAAACTGAGATTTCCCTGTGGCGTGCAGTTTATTACGATTGAGTTGGATAATCGAATATGTTTTGGTTTTCATATTTTAAAGTGTTTATTATTATTTAAGTTTATATAATTATAAACATTTCAATCTCAGTGTAATAAATAATTGCCAGTATTTACAGTAGAAAAAAGAGAACACACATTTTTAAATTAATCAGTTATTTTTAATTATTCTGTGCTTAATATTCGGAAACGGATTCATATCTCAAATATTGCCAGGGATTGAAAATCAATGATTCGCACATCACTACCCCAACCCTCATCTCTATAACAGCCTCCCACACAGATACTTTTGAAAAATGTTATTTAGTGTTTCTACTGCAAGCTTATTACTGAAATAAACCAGCACAACAAAATCAAGATGGTGTGTGCGGAATGACACCCCCTCGGGAACTCGGAAGGGGGTAGCAAACACACAGACCGAGGGTTACGCTGACCTTGCCGGCATCGTGCAGCGAGGCCACGCTGCCCAGCGCCAGCGCGCCCCTCGCGCGCAGCAGGGAGTCCGTGTCGGCAACCGCGCCGTCGGGCGAGCGCGGCAGGGAGGGGGGAGTCACGGCCGGCCGCGGGGGCGCCGCGCCGCGCCGGCACGACGCCGAGCCTGCCACAAGCACGCCACACGTCGTCACAAGCAACGGAGCCAGCACTCTCCGCACGACGGAGCTCCGAGAGTACATAGTCTGATCATGTTCCGACTTTCTGTGTACATAGTATGAGCATGTTTAGTGTAGTGTGTAGTCTTCAGGGGCGTAGCCAGGGGGGTTTTAGGGGTTCAAACCCCCCCCCACCCCTTTGCACACAATCTTTAATTAATTTCTTATTCATCATTCACACAAATTTCATATTAAAATTAATAAAAAATTTTACCATTACAATATTTAAATTTAAGAACCGAAAACTGCTAAAATAGCACTATTTTACACCTTAAAATCCAAATTTTCCCGGGGGAGGACACCCGGAGACCCCAACGCAATAATACCGGGTGGGGGGGGGGGGGATGCTTCTTAACACCCCCCATACACAAATCCTGGCTACGCCACTGATAGTCTTTGAACATTTTAAACTTCCCGCCCTGCAGGGGCATTGTGGTTGGTCACACTGGAGTGGCCGGGAAGTAGGTTGGTGCACCTGTGCACAGGTAGAAGGACAAGTCAGATAATCAACATGGTTTGTGAGCGGACGTTGGTTACTATCGAGACTCGTTTAAATCAAACTATATTTGCTTACAAATGTTGCATCCGCTAATTATTTCAGTCCACATCTCTTCGTGCAACAAATCAAATAATTTTAATATTCAATTTCAAAATTAATTTTCATTTTATAGTCATCAAATTTCAAATGTGTGTGTAGCCAGACATGTGAGTATGATGAAAATACTTACAATAAAAGCACGATTGTGTCTGCAGTGTATCAAGACAGGTCTAGGTGTGTGTACAAGAAAATACTTAATTGGAAAATTGTGTTGAAAGGTTTTTCAGTGCGACACTTACGGTCCTTTTTAATCTTACCGTAGATCACAGAAAGGTTTATTTACGTGTTACTCACATTTGTTTAGAATGCCAGAAAAAAAAACTGATTTAAAATTTGATTAAAGTTCCAAATTTTTTTTTTGGGGAAAAGTTAGCCAAAATTACTTTAAAATGAAATCTCCAAATTTGCTCACCCATATTAGAAAATGTAACTAGTGTGGAATCTTATTAAAAAGTACATACTACACTTTAAAATCATTCTCACATTTTAAGTAAATATTTTTAAAACCTATTAAGTATATTAGAATTAATAATAGTTCAATATAACGCACTAATATTATTACTAAGAAAATTTATGATGAATTACGATAAAGGGGTAACAGGAAGGGGGGAGAGGGGGGAGGTGATGTGGCAGGATAAGGGGGGAGAGAAGGGGGGAGGGACAGGGGAAGGGGAAGAGGGTGAAGAGAGGGGGTGAGGGGGAGGAGAGGGGAGGGGTATGGGGAGAGGGGGGTAGAGGGAGAGGGGAGGAGAGGGGTGGAGAGGGGAGGTGAGTAGAGGGGGAGGGGATGTGTGACGAGAGGGGAAGGATAATGAGGAGAGAACCTGGGTTGCTAGTTGTACAGGACAAACGGCGACCAGTGGTGATGCTAGGTACCGTTGTGCGGCAGGAAGCCCTGGGGCGGGGCCCGGGGCAGGTGGGCCGACACGCGGCGTTGCTCCGGGGGCAGCCGGGGGGGAGGGTGGGCCATCTTGCTGGGCACGGGCGGGTGGAAGAGGCGCGCCGGGGGCTGGTCCGCCGTCTCCAAGGTCGTGGGCAGGTCCAGCAGGCGCTGGATCTGGATGCCGTCCCCGGGGCCCATGTGGCTGATGTGGTTGAAGTTGGTGGGCGCCGAGATCATCTTGGAGCGGCGGTCCATCCTGCCCAAACAACACCTCCAGCTACATTGTTTTCTTCGGGGCTAAAATTAGTTATGAAAGTTTCACAAACTGGGGCTATGACAAAATGTTCCATAATATTTGTTTGACCACACAAAAAGTGTTATCATAATAATTGTAATACTAGTGGTATTTATTAATTAAATAATTTTACTTAGAACAATAAAAAATAAAAAATTACACAGTAAATAAGCAAGTGTGGCTTACTAAGTAAATTTGGTAACCAGCATAATTATTAAAATGAGTTTTGAAGAAGAGCAAAATAAAATATGGGTTTGAAAAAATTGATCTATAAACCACTGGTTAAAAAAAAAAGTAACAAAAATTAATTAAATAAATATTTTGCCAACAGCAGCTTGGTATTTTAAAAAAGACCACGCAAATCACTCTACGGATGAAAGTGGCACTAGAAAGAGTGTATTAAAAATGGAATAAATATGATAATTTAAAGAATTTTCAAGTTCTGTGTACTTGAATTATGATTTACAATCCATTAAGTCTTTTTTCTTATACTCTGTTTGGGGTCACATTATATTTTGTTAAATAATGTATCTACCTACATACATGCATGTACATTATTTCAATAAGCCTAAGTATAAATGCAACTTTTTTTTTTACCACTATTCATTCATGCGTGTGACACTTTTGAGGTCTTTTGGCAATCAGTTTTGTATTTAAGTGTGCTTTGTATTCCAGTTCTTCAAATACTGGGGGTTGTTTTAAATCCAGTTGAATAGGATGCATACAATTTTGGAATTCAATAAATTATTTATAGGTTTGTAAATTAATTTCTGATCCCTACTCGACTCATAAAGCGAAATGGTCTTACGCCCTTGTTGTTCTGTGCCCTTCCCGGAGAGAGAACCTCCTCCTGGGTCGAGGGATGGGGCGGCCAGCGGCGTCAAACGTCGTGATGTTGATCACGTCATCTGAAAACAGCCAACAAGCATACCAACATCTAAGACTTTCTTGTTATTTACTTCTAACCTTTTCATTTTAAATTTTTTTTATACATTTATATAGAAATACTGTTAGTTTAATATTTTTAAAGTATTAAAAAATAAATTTTCACCTACAATATTAAAAAAAAAAAAAAAATGAGATGCTAACTAATAGAGGCCAGATTATCTGGTGAATAGTGATAAAACCAAAATAAAAGGGAATTAATTCAATACAGAACTAAACATCGAAATGGAAGTTAATAGCATACCAAACAGTGAAAGGAAGTCAATAACACCGTAGAACACCTAAATGCAGTGTAATTCTCAATTACCTCATTACAGCTATTAAAATAAACAATTAACTTATAAATCTTTAGTTTATTTGTTTATCTCAAAACCTTAAATGTTAGGTAAGTAAAATAAGTACAAACTAAGTAAAAAACTTTATTTAGTTTCTACCTACAATTTTTTTTACAGTAAAGTATATAAAATATGTATAGCTGATACCATACAGACATGGGTAAAAACTTACAGAATAACATCACAAGAAAAGGTACGTCTATAATGATTTTACGCTTTTAACATTGCATATTGATTTTAGGTATATTTCAAAGAAATACTACCTATTGTAGCCGTTAACATGGTGCGACTTCTGGAAAATTTTTTATATAGTTTTTCGTTTCACGGTCCAGACACCGCAAAACCATCATCAAATCAAAAGTTGCGTGCACGCACGTAAGAATTTATTAATAATCATCTTAATGTAACCTTAAACCCTTCAATAAAAAAACAAAGCCACATATTAGTGCAAGGAATGAAAAATAGTGTTTGAAGATCAAAAATAATTGCATAACTACCTTAGTAGTTGAGCAAATGATAAATCAATCTTTTTGAACATTGGTAAACATATAGGAGTTTAGAGAAGTTTCCAAAATATTAATAATATTTACTTATGCCTGTAGGGATATTTTTATTATTGAATGATGTTTTAGTTCCAGATTTTTGTTTAACTTGAGTCTCACCAATATATGAAGTATTGTTAAATGTAAACTTTTTAAGAGTCTTTCCACAAATCGTCGAATCAGTTGATCAACGTAATTAAGCTTAATACGTACTTATTATTACACGTGTTTTAATTTTTAATGACGATAAAGATTAACTCCACTTTATATAATGATGAAATTTGTTCCTTTATGAAACGATAAAATCTCGTCTATAGTAATTAAGTTGAGCACAAATCATGTGATCTATAGATATACCGATAGAATTTTGTTAAAAAGTTACACAACTTTAAGCGTGCACGAGTGTTTAACGCGCTCTTGCGACAATGCTTACTCTGGTGGATGTTGCTCAGGTAGATGATGTGGGGCAGGTCGTTGATAAGGCATATGCTCAAGGAACCAGACGTGTTCAAGGGCTTCGCCTTCTTCACGTTGATGGTCTGAACCCACTCCCCGGACAGCGAGTGGAACACGTCTACGTGAGTCTCGCTGTATATCAGCAAGTGGCCATCACAGAAACCTGCAGATAATAAAGAAAACACACATCATATTCAATGTACACACAAAACAAACATGTTATACTGTGAAACCTCTTGTTTTCACTTTTCAAGGGTGAGCTAAAAAAAAATTGTGGGAAGGTATAAAATGGGCAAAAATCTCTGTTACTGCTCTAATTACTGCTATGCACGCAGCTGCATTATTCAATGTTTTCAAAAAACAATCCATTCAATATTTCAATGTTTGTAATGTTTGCACAGTTAAAATAACCAATTGCCTATTGGACCATTTTTTAAACATGTTTAAATGGACGCGTTGCGAACACTGCAAAAATATTTTTTTGTGACATTGCCTGACTTTTCATTCAAACAAAACTACATGAAAGGAACTATTTACATACAATTATTAAACAGCATAAATTGATTTATCAACAAAGAACACTTAACTAATAACTTATAAATTAATGAAGTCTTCTTAAACCTCGATATATATACTTATTGAATGGTTTTCAGGTCTTTATAATTTTGATGTTTATTTGACCATCATATAACAAGAAAAGTACTATTTTTTAAATAGTCATAAACAATAATTAGTTCCCCACAATAGAAAATTAAATAAACTACAGTAGAAACAATTTCACGACCTCCTGAATTAAATTTGTCAGTGTCTTTAAAGTTGTCACATGATAACGTTCTGCTATGATCGTTTTCTTGAATTTCCTCGTGATCCCTGGAATGGGTGATGTTTAACCCGAAGTGGTATCAACGAAGGGTTCACATCGCGGTCAGTGCCAGCGCAGCGGCGGATTTACCAGCAGGCTGAGTAGGCCTGAGCCCAGGGCGGCAGATTTTCGGGGCGGCAAATTTAGGGACAGATTTTTTTTTTCTACCTCACAGAAATAAAAAATATTTATGCATGACGGTTTTTCTGTTCTCTGACGTTTTACAGACAGTCGTCTGCAACAAACAAATTTTGCCGGTGACTTTCCTCTCCCTTCCCTTGTCATTGTACGTTCCGTGAATCCGTGTAAGCACACTTCCCTATTCTAGAGAGTAAAGCAGCTAGTTCGCCCCCACCCCCCTCCCCCCACAAAGCCAGTAATCGGCCTCTGTGCCCTCTGCCCACATGATTGAGCTTTGATTAGCTCAAAAATATATACCCGAAAATTATTTTACGTGCAATTTCAACGAAATTGTCTGATTGTAAAAAATGATCTGGGACACGGCGGCCTGCACCTCGAAGATGTGCTCACTCACCCACGGCCTGAGGCACGGCCGGGTACATGACCTCGCGGTCGCGGGACTTGCGCCCCTGCGCGTCCACGTACACGCCCAGCGTCTGGAAGACCAGCAGGAACTCCCCGCGCGACAGCTCTATCGCCCGTCGTGCGTCCACCGCGCTGTAGGCCAGGAACCCCAGCAGCTGGTTGTCCGGGTGCACCAGCGCTGCCAACATGAGCGGGAACACTTACTGCGTGCATCCACAGTCGCTCCAGTCGTTCCAGTGCTAGCTGCGCACGTTTGAGCACGGTGAAACAAAAGAACAGCCAAAAGTGATATGAAAAAATTTAACTTTTCTGTGGCACGCACCAACTGGGGGTATTAAGAAAGTCTCTCACAGATCATGTTGAATTTTTTTTCTTCATTTTATCATCATTAGAACATTACTAGTAGTTAAGAGCTATTTTTTTTGGTTAATTTCAAGACATACACCTCTTTTGTATTTGTTGTTCTGTCATTAAAATTTTCAAACAGTTATTCACCAAATGTAATATAATGGGCGTAAAAAGTCGTATAAGTAATAATAGTTACGAACACTTAATTTGACTTTTTACATACCATTACAATTAATGAATAATTGCTCTAAATATACTAAAAAAAATCTATAAATTAATTAATCATTCCTACCAACAAAAGGAAAGAATTTTAAAGCAATCGCCAAGCAAAGTTGTTCCATCACCCCCCCCCCCCCCCCCAATTACCACTCCAAAAGAAATTCTGCACACGCTCCTGGAACTATGGTGTTACAATTTACAGAAAAATATTAGAACAAAGAAAAAACACAAATATTAGGTTATCTACTTTCTTTGTTAAACCTGGCCTTAAGCGTGGATTACATAGGGCCAGTTTACTAGCTACTTGTTAGCGACCCAACTTGTTCAACGAATCATAGTGACGAATTAACTTTCTTATCTTTGGTTCAGAAAACCGTTGAAAACATGTCTATTTTAAATTTTTTCACTATTTGCAACAAGCTCCAAACAAATTTTCGGCAGATTTCCTTAAAAATTTTGACTTTTTTGTTTTTAACACAAATTTTTCATGGTACTTCGAAAAGTGGCCATAACAGAGGTGGTCATGATAAATAGGGTCTTAAAAACAGGGTTTTGGTGAACATGTTACGATACAATTTTCAGGCAAATTGAGGTTGCACTGTAAATGTAAGGGGCACCAATTTCAAACATAAATTCAAGTACACCAACAAACAGTTAACAAATGCTTTGTTAAATACTTGAAAAATAAAAACACATCTGAAACAGCACAGCGAAAATCATGACAACTAGTAGATGTGGACATTGTGACTGACGTACACCCACGCCAGAGGGTTGAGCACATCTAAGCTCTGCACTCACACAACGGATGCTGATCCCCCATGATGCTGTAGATACTGAATCCAGACTGGTAGCCCACGCACAAGCGACCATCGCTGAAGATGTTCAGCGTCTGGGCTTGTGTGGGCAACATCACCTCACGTAGCCGCTTGTGCCGCGTCTTCGTGCGCGTCACCTCGTATATTATCACCTGCGATGTGTTCTGGGAAACAGGGGACGGGATTGGCTGCACAACACATGCTAAAACTCCCTTAGACCACAGCCGTGATTATTACTGTAGATGGACGACTCAGCGAATTTCTGAGTCGAGTCGAGTTTGATAATAATACCTTTGAGTCCGTGCTGAATTGAGTCCACACTTCATGATGTTTCAGCCAAGTCCTTAAAAATTTAGCTCAGCTTGAGTAATTATGGAAATTTTAATGTAATGTTTCTGGTGATTATGTTAATGTACCAATGGTTTAGTCATTTGTGTCAAAAGAACAAGTCAAGTATAACTATTGAAACAACCTATTATGATTTCTTTTAAAATTGATTATTTTATTCCCACTCGATTCTGGAAAACTCAGTTTACTTGAAGGGCATTGAAGTCAAGTAAAATTGTGTGGTTTAGCGAATTAAACACTGAGAAAATATTAATAGTAAATTTAACAATGTTTTTATTATTTAAAATATTTTCTATGAGAGCATATAACCACAAGGGACTATCCATAATAAAATTTTTTTGGAAGAGCGAGATAAAAAAAAAGTAACCTATATGAGGCTAAGATGTATTATTTAGAAATTTAGATTTATTTTTCCTGTAATATTATTCACACTTCTTTACATTTAAAAGGTCAGTGCTTATGATTTAAAATAATAAATAATACTCTAATTTGTGTATATCTTCAGTTATATAAACACTATTTTCGAAATTAAAAATTTACTGGTTTAAGAAAATGCAAAGCCTTTTATTTTTTTATATTGTAAATTTTCCATAATTTTACACATTTTCGTTATGGTTCCATGTACATCCCTCTATTTTTTATTTACTGTATTTTAGTCACTGCACGAAGTGGAAAGAAAAACACACACACCCATTTCACACATCCCCCCCCCCCCCCCCCCCCAAACAGTATGTTGAAGTAAAAAGTCACATTTTGGTGATTTTTAGTCAACAAGTCACAAACTCTTAAGTATACTTAGAATATGTAATGCATTTATAATCATTCGCAACTATGTTGGTAAATATGTTGGATAAATAAAAGAATAATGCTAGAAAAATTTAAGTATTTAAATTCAATTTTTAGCTAAGAGATTTTTGTTTCTTCTGCAAAAAGTGAATTCTTGACTTGTTACCTTTTACCTGGACACAGTCTCTTTGATTTGGAAAATATTCTATGCCCGCAAATATTGTGATATTCTATTCGCGTGTTGGAGGAGGGGAGGACAGGCGCCGCACGCACCTGCCTCTTGATGGCCACGCACAGGCAGTAGGCGAGCTGGGGGGAGCGCCGCGCCGCCCCCACGGCGAACGCCACGCAGCCCTTGGTCTCAGCCACCTTGATCCACTCCACGTCGTCGCCGTCCAGCGCCCGCACCGGCACCAGGCGCACGTGGCGCTGCTTGCCAGACAGCACCACCAGCAGCTGCTCCTCGGGCACGTACTCCAGCTGGAACACCTTCTTGCCCTCGCCCACGCGCGCCATCTCTGCAACAGGAGGGACACCGCTCCGCTCGCAGGCGCTCCCCGGCCCCCGTCGCTGCGCTCACATTTTACCCTCACGAGGACAGAGTATTTATTTCCCTGCATATAACGCTTCACGAACAGTGCATTTCCTGCTTATAACGTTCGCTTTATATATATTTCCAAAAAATAAAAAAAAATAAAAAAAAGAGAGAGAAAGAGAGAGAGAGTGTGTGTGTGTGTGTGTGTGTGTGTGTGTGGGGGGGGGGGTGTTTCCCCTTCTGTAAAGTCGGTTTAGAGATGATAATTTTTACGTGATAACGTCATAAATAAAACATTGATGAAAAATTGCATACTTTTTTTTAATTTTCAAATATTATTTACAGTTTTTTTTTTAAAAATTTAATTGAAATAATTTGTTTTTAATATAAACACGAACAATTAGTTAGAAAGCCCGCCTTAAACCTGTTTGATACTACAGAAGATTTTCCCCACACGGTGGTTGTTGGACGGTTCTTGCACGCTCGGCTCGGGCGGAACGTGACAAATTTTTTGTGCGTGCAGCCGGCGTTCATTGATTTATAAGACCTTACCACGTCAAAAAGTTTTAAAAACCTAACTATTTAAAACTCATCTCATTTGTAAAGATTAAAATGTTTAAAAGAGTACTTCATACTTTTTGTTCGTTTTTGTTTACAATAATGCTAGGCCATTGACGTTTGTATGGAAAAAACAAGTGTGTCAGAACACTAGTGCTAAACGTTGGTGCTGGAACGCTGTGTATTCAATATCGAAGGTACCTAACGTTTGCAGTTACGTGTCTGTTTGCATCCTTGTCTTGAAGGGAAAAAAATTTAGAAATCCTTCCATTCCCTGCCATTCTAGTGTTTTTTTTTCCAAAGTATGTACGTAGTCCTACAATATTTTGGTTTAAACAAAATAGTATACTCGAGTAGGGTGTAGTGGCACTAAATTATTTTAATGTTTGCAAACAGATACAATCACAGGCCTGAACTACTTCTTATAACATTACGTCCAGATCAAAAAAGAATAAACCTTTACAACATGCATATGTGCATACTGCGTATGCACAGATACATATGTGAGATACATACGCCAGTAAGCTCACCACATTGATCCAGATCCAAGCAGAAAAGACCCTCTTCTGCGCCAATGACTAGACGATCCGGATCGATGATTGCACCTGACATAGCATTCTTTATAAAGGCTAGCGTATTATCCAGCAGCTCCTTGGCTCGAAACACCTGCACAGCACAAACACTTCCACTCAGTCTGACTAACACGACAGACACAGTGAGCACGGAAATATATTTTCTCACATTTCCAAGGGTTTTTCGAATGAACTGGAAACCCAGATCACACATTCACGTACATTTTTAGCAGCAAGCATAACGCAAATAAGCACATTACAAACTGTTATAAAATTAAATTTTAATTTTATATATAAAACTAATTAACTAATTTCATATTCATTCAACATGAAAAAAAATGCACATACCAACAACAAAAGTTACATCACCGTGTTTTATCAAATAATCGTCACACGCGCATGATTGTCGCACCGTTATTTTAGGGCATAAAAATTTGGAGGAAAAAAAATTCTTGCATAAACTTTTGGTCCCCCTGTTATCAGAGCACTTTGTGTAGGAAATTTTCCCATATAAAACAATGCATTTTCAAGTTGAAAACTAATATACATTCTGATTACACAGCTTACTTATTTAATTAACACAAATACGAAGTTGTATGATGTGTGAATTTTCTTTTAAACATGTTTTCAAACATAATCTTATCTGTTCCTCTTTGTAGCCAGCGCTAGTTGGCATCATTCATGTTTGTTTATGTCAATTCCCATACAGAGCGTGTGCATGTAGTCGAATATCGATCTATTTCTATTTTCATTTGTTACTGTTGTCTTGTCTGTTGTACACATCAATGAAACTCAATCTGAGTGTTGATGTGCATATTAACAATGTACGTATAGCTAAATAAACAAATAAATAAAAATAACTTAATTATTGGTAATTGATAGGTACTGGCCAAATAAAGGAATGAAAACCTCAAACCACAATTTCGAGGTTTCTTTGGAGATAAAAATTGTTAAAATATGAAATACTGGAATAGAGGTTCAAGTTTTCTTTGAAGAAGCATTTGGTGCTTATGTATTAACGCCACCGCAGAAGAAGTTGCGCCAATGCGCCAATAAAGAGCAATCTTGTTGTTCGCACGCGCACGCAGTTATCTTTTGGATTCTGGTAAACGTAAGTTTAGGAAATGTAAATTAAGACAGCGTGATCAGGATTGAAAAAATAAATACTGTGTAATCATGTG
The DNA here is from genome assembly GCF_032445375.1 of Bacillus rossius redtenbacheri. Classification (NCBI taxonomy): domain Eukaryota; kingdom Metazoa; phylum Arthropoda; class Insecta; order Phasmatodea; family Bacillidae; genus Bacillus; species Bacillus rossius. The sequence goes on along the minus strand of NC_086339.1, from coordinate 2,432,651 downwards.
AACGGTTGATCAGGTCAGGATAGCTACGTCATAAAATCATAATGCTTAAGCAACCATAAGAAATATTTTATAGTATTTTTTAAAGTAGCTATACTAACCCAACACACCATGTTGTTTAAATGTAGCTAACCTTACCTAACTGACCATTCACAATAGCTGCGGTGGCGTAAATACGTAAGAACCAAGCGTTTCAGTAATGTCTGATTCCCTGCCCATGTCCCGTGGTGACTGGTGAATTAAAAAATTTAAGGCTCAGCTTGTAAGTAAAACTTTTAGAGGCAGATACAAACTGAAATATGTGATGCTAATAACATCTGAATTAATAAGCAGTGGCCACAATTTATTTCCATCTCTTCCTTAAAACTGGTAAATATTTTTGGAGGTTGGGTTTAAAAATGAATTTATACTGAGAATCTTTTCGCTGCAATTGAAAATTATTAAAACTATTTAATAATTACATTTTTTTGACGTGACGTCTAATAAATCGATGAACGCTGGCTGCACGCACAAAAAAAAGTCCCACTACGGATGTGTCCTGTTTACGCATGCGTGGCATCTCTCTGGTATGTTGCGGACAGTACAGAGAACTCGGCCGGCACGTGGCGGCGTACTGGTTCGAGGTTATTGTTGTGCACCGCGCCACGGGAGTATACTCGCAAGGAAATGGCGTTCTTACAAGTACGTCTTATTTTAATTACTAGTGTAAATCAGTACATTTAAACAGTGTTGTGTGAGTATTGTTTTAGCTGTGTAACTAAATATTTATTGCTGGTATGATACTTTTTCCAGCGAAAATTAATTCCTATCATTAATTGAATTTATTTTTTAACTAAAGTTTACGAAAACAGGAGATGTGCAACGTGGAAGGGACGGCTAACTCACTGTTCGGTTGGGCAGGTTGTTCCTGTTGAGTATCCTGTGCAGCTCGCTCAGCGCCACCACCCACTTGGTCTTCTCGCTCTCCGTGTCGGCCAGCATCAGCGTGTGGTTGTTCAGCCCCGGGGGGTCCAGGCAGGACGTCGTCACCTGGCGGACAAGCGCTCCGCCCCTTCACGCTCCCCTCGACGTCGCTACAGATCTCCTCTCCAGCTACGAGGGGTGAGAAACTACTGGCGGGGGGAAAACTCACAGTTCGGCAATCTGCCCGGAAGGAATAAAGACAATCCCAGCTTCCCCCCGTCCCTATATAGGCGTGCAGTTCACAAGCAGAACCCTGCAATAAACTATCTTCCAGAGAGTACGACTATGAACTGAAACAATATCTGGGGGATGGCACACCAGAGCACGAAATTTCACCCTAAATTACCCATCACCGAGAATTTTCACGACTTTACCATGTTTTGAAGTGACCAGAAAGCTCTCTCTCACTACGTTCCACACATTTAATAAATCTTCTCACGGAAGAAGAAAGAAAAAACAAAGAAAACCTAATGACAGGTATGTAGTACTAATCTGTACTATACTGCAAACACCATGTAGATTAAAAATTTTGGTTTTCCTCAAGGCCGAAATATAACATTAAAACATTTATCATCCTTTGAGCCCCAAATCATTTGCACTGACGGAAGATAAAACAGGACCTCTCAGCAGCGCATACTGCAAACACCATGTAGATTAAAATTTTGTTTTTCCTCAAGGCCGAAATCACATTAAAACATTCATGATCCTTTGAGCCCCGAATCACTTGCACGACCTCCAGGCAATGTTCACTCACCCTGAAAATGCACGGCACGTCCTTCTTGGCGGCGTGGATGACGTCCGAGTCGCGCACCGAGCTGACGGCGAACTCCTCGTCGCGCATGTCCAGCACCTGGGACACGTACACCGAGGGCAGGGCGTTGCGGTCCGCCGAGATGTCGTAGAGGAACAGCTTGAAGTCGCACACCACCACGAACTGCCGCACCCAGCCCTTCTTCACCCCGCCCGTCCTGGGCACCTTCACGTAGCCCTCGTACGCCGTGCCGATGCCGCGCGTGGGGTCGATGCCCAGCGGCCGCTTGGCTGCAACCGAGCCCGCGCGCGAGATCCACTCGCAAACAAACACTCGAAACTCGTCATTCCCCTGGCCTGCGGGCTGATTACGAGCACACACTTTGCGTTATAAGTTGCGATAAATAACGAAGGTTTGCGAAGAATATCGCAGGAACCAGCAACGTGATTACGAACACATCGTGTTTCGTTAAACTTCGAATATTGATGACGTTGTGGCGGTATATATCGCAAACTTTGATTACGAGCACACTTTTCAAGTGATATTTATCGCACCGGAGCTACGTTATATATCACGGGCATTTCAAGTGGTGATACGAAGCGATTGTGAGGTAAGTGATATAATTACTCTTAAAAATAATGTCCTCCCGTCCTAAAAACGGCATTATAATCGCACATTATTGTTTTAAATATAGTCGAGTACGATGTAAAGCGATGAAGTTAAACGAAAACAATTGTTTTAGGTTAGCGTGTGTATATTTAAAACGCGAACATTATTTTTAAAGTGCTATTTCTGTTTATTAATTGTACCATGAAATCATTGTTTTCAATGCATAGTTTGTGTGGAATAATTATGAAGTGGTTTAAATACGATCAAAGTAGGTAAGAAGAATATTAATAAATGCTGTGTCATAGCTTATCAAATTAATCCTAACCTAAAGAGCGATATTATTTACACGCACATTATGAACTCAACATAGCTATAAATAGTTCAAATAGGCTACTTATGTATATTTAGTGTTCGGGTATTTGCTCAACATGCATTTTTGTTTAATCTGTGCGCTTGTAGACTTCAGACAGTAAATTGTATATTTCTTTATTTAGTTTCAGAAAGCTATTTCCGGCCTCCTTGTGTGTTCAATTGTGCAATACATTTTTCATTTGTGCTCATTCATTTACATATTGGCTCTATCACCTAAATGTGTTAACATTGGTAATTGTTAACAAGTGGGGCTGATCATAAAACAAATAACTTGATGAATAATTTATTTATGAATTCCCCTCCTTAAACAGGATGATTCTATTAAATAACATTTCGAGCTTTTATGTAGGGGAGGCGAGGCTTTATTATAAAAATAAGTTTATGAAAACGGTAATTTTGAGTTCCTATTATTAACCTTGATACTTATTTCTGTTGAGATATTTCAAGTTGTTATTGTTGGTTATGTGTGGTTAGCTACACTTCAAATACTGCAAACCTATTCATGTCTATAGTTGGTTAGGTTAGCTACATTTTAAATATTGTATAATGAGGTAAATATGGTGAAAAGCTACTTGTCCATATGTTTTTTTAAAATTATTTATTAGTTTTCAGACATTAATTCCAATAATTAACATAGGCTATCAATACTGTAACATTGTTTTACTAATAGAAAATTAAGCTTACCTCACCTAACCAACCATCCACACATATTTTGTAGTACAATTAATGTAACTAACCTAACTTAACTTACCATTCACACAGATCCACACTATTTATTTGTTATTTTTAATTCATCTAACAAACTTAATGGTGGGAATGGCTGGTTTGATTAGGTTAATTATAAATACTTGAAAGTAGTGTAGACAGTTTATTAGGTTATGGTAGTTATATTAAATATACTGTGAACTCATTTTAACAGTTTTTAAGAATTATATATTGTAACACAGCTAACTCTAACCTAACCAACCACACTACAGTTTATACCTATTATTTTTGTTGGTAACATAACTTAAGAAACAGTTCACAAAATCACACAGTAAGTATTTTTAATGTAGCTTACTTAAGCCAACCAATCATTCTCATGTCTAAATTTTTTGATTTACCTAACCTAACAAGCTATTAAAATGGCATATTTCTAGTTTAACTGCTTGAAGAATTACAACACACTCATGGAGAATTGTTGGAAAAGAAGTCGAAAAGTTAAAATTGTTTTTAGAAATTAAAGAAAAATGAATGCAGTTATGCGTTACATCGAGGAATATTAGCTCAATAATATCATCTTAAAAATTATTTTTATTAATCAGGCCCTCTTGTTAACAATTAGTAGCCTACCAAACTATATTACACTAATTTAGTTAATGTTTGAAAATATTTCAGGTTCTACACAATGGCCTTTGCTGCCTTTCTGCTAAATATCGAACTGGAGGAGAAGGCAGAGAAGATTGTTAAGAAACCATCAAAATCCCTTCGAATTGCCAGATTGCACCCTCATAGCAGTTGGAAAACCTTATAAAATGAAGAAACATGAAGAAACGAGCTATGCAATTTAATAAATACTTTGTTATCAAGTTTGTTGCATTTATTAAAGAAATTGTGAAAATAAGTGTTCACTCATTTCCATGTTTGTATACAAAAAATTATTTCTTAACACAATATTTTCTCATAATTGGCAATTTTAGCACATGCCTCCAGCATGCCTTTTAACTTTTCTTTAAGTTCTTTGATGCCTTTTTAATCAAATTGCTGGTTGCCATTTCAGAAGCACATATTCCCAATGCTTCTCATCAGCTGCCAGCTGTCTTTCTTGAATGTTGTTTATCAGCTGCCAGCTATCTTTCTTGAATGCTGCTCAACTGATCTTTTTTTATTATTTTTAAATTGTACTATTGATCATTATCAGTATGAATTGTATAGGTTACACTAGGTATCATAGATGCAGAGTTATAATAAAGGAGGTGCTAATAACAAAGTACAGATTCTATAAAGTATGCTGACTAAAAGAATTATCAAGGTTTTTCCAGTCAAAGATTTCACAATGCTTGTATATAACCATTCTTTACTTTTTTTTTGTGTAAACAAGATATAACATGGAAGAATTTCATTAGACTAGCTGACTATCAATGCAAGTTCCAGCAGGTACAACTGCTTGTTGTTGCCAGTGAGCCCATTTGTATACAGTATAGACATTGTTTCATGTGGACGAATATAAAAAAAAAATATTTTGAACTAATTTTTATTATTGTAAGTTTAGAATCAATGTAGGTATGTTTATTGAGACTGAGACAAGTACAAACAAATTAAATGACACACATTGCATTTAGCTAGATAATTCAGGAACAAATATTGACTTACTTAGTATGATTCATCTTGCGATAAAGTTTGGTACAGCTCCATTCCTTGCACCTCCCCAGTCAACACTCTGCATCTTATGAATTTTTATCATCACTCACTGTTCTTATCTTTCTATTTATCATCAGAATAACCAATAACCATTAAATCTGTGCTTAGATGTGTGTGAACATTAAAATAAGCAATTTTTGAGCTAGTATTTAGAGATCAAATCATATGTTTCTTAAAATATGTGATGAAGCATTTGAACAGCTTATTTAACTATATTAAGTAAAATTTAACTTAAATAAAAGACTAATACAGTAAATTAATATGTAACTGATTGTGACTGATGGCCATTATAACAAATATGCATAAAAAACTCTTAGGTTTCTTGGCTATCTTATGAAAACACAAGGATTGTAAGAGGTCTTGTTTTAATAATGAACCTACCAGGGGTATATGCAGGGGCAAGAGGAATATATGCCTCCCCCAAAATCCTAAAAGAAAAATCTATATTCCCCCCCCCCCCCACCACCCAAAAAAAAATAAAGCCAACAGGCTAAGTGCTTCTATACCACTTTCCTCCTCCCCATCCCCCTTCCTCCCTCATAACAAAATTCTGCATACACTTCTGAGTAGAACAACTTTAATTTTTATTTTTTTTAATATGAACTATTAACACTTCCATGTTTATGCAAGTCATTTTTTTGTGTTTCATTTTAAATGTAGCACACCTCCAATTTCTCTCTGTCAACTTTCAGGTATCTTAACTACTTAATTTTCACCACTCTTATTTTAAACCCACTACACCAATCTCAAAAAACAAAATTGGAAGCATACCAGTATTGAAAAAAATATATATTTAATTTTCAAATAAATATTTGGAAAAGTATAGGATAAACAAAATGCATGACTAACACAATATAATGTCTACCAGAGGTTGAGGGACAAAACCACCTTCTAGAATCTACATCATTCCCAATGATGCTGTACCGAAGATTTGGATAATTCACTGGTCAAGGCTGCTCAGAAATATAACTTGGATAATATTGCCAGCTGTTATCTTAGCAGCTATTGCTTAAGCTGCTCTTTTTATTGCAGCATATATCATGTTGATCCATTACTGAAATTAAAAAAAAATGGATTAAATAATTGGAATGCATGTACATGAGAAATTGTTCAAACTGAATATTATTTTACATATTAAACCATCAATTTCTAAACTTGCTGAGAAAAAGTAATCTATTAATTTATCTTAATGAAAAAAAAAGGGGGAGGGGAGAATTAAAATTATTGAATATTTCTAGACAGTTTTTAAAATAATTGCAGCATATTAATAATTTACATACATGTTGGATCATTAACCAACTTGAATGCCATCTTGAAAACAAAGTTGTTTACTCAGTACTTACTCTAATTACTAAGTACTTAGTTTCACTTGTTTAAGTCATTGGTGAGATTAAATTAAACAGCAATTAAAAAAAACATAGCAATGAACTTTCATATCCTCAGATTATAAAAATAAACTGTTCTTACACTGAAAAATTTTCAAGAACTGTTCCATAATAACTGTTTAAAATGTCAATCTTTTTAAATTGAAACATTATGGGCCTAATTTTATCCTTAGAATATGCAACCCAATACACTGAGGAGTTTAAAACAGACTTCAAAAAAATGAAAATACAAAAAGTAGCCCATATCTTCTCCATTGTAATTGAAGGCTGCTGCTTACATAAAAATTGTAATGCTATATTCACTAAAGAAAAAAAAAAGAATAATATTTTGCCAATGGTCAATGGTTTTTAATGTCCCTAAACGTTTGTTAAGCCTCTTTGTCAGTTAAATCCACAGATACATGCAAGCTTCACATTCATTATTTGAAGAAAAATTGGCTGCAAACTCTCTGTGGCTCTTAATAAACCACACCATGATTTCTGTTGGGCAGCAGTAACTTTACCAGTGCCACTCTAAGGCTTATTTTAACTGAGAACACAAATATTCAACACAGTGTCCTCTTTAATAGCGGCATGTGCACTCTAGTCAAGAAAACCACAAATTTAAATAATTTACTGTAATTAAACTTTACCAAGTGTACGAAGGGAGTAAAAAATGTTTGAGTGACCTATAATATAAATATTAGCAAAATTATTTTTATTTACGAATGGTACTAATATCTTGGAAACATTGTTTCAAAACACTTGTATATAAAATCTACGAAAGCACATGAGTATTAAAATATATTTATAAAATTTTAACTGATTAGATTACATAAACTAGAAAGCTCACCGCTGGAAATATGTTAAAAAGTGTAGTTTTTATTAGGTATGCTAATAACCACTTAAATATATCATCAACCACATATATGTATAACTTTGAAGTATAAGGTTATGTTTTTACACAAGCACACAAAACTTGACTAAATATTTTTTTTAATTCCACTCTTCATATCATATCAATAATAGGTAAAATAAAAACAGACACGGGTTCGTGGTAATTAGTTGTTCCTTTAATTTTGTAACCTGTAGAGTGGCCTCATTTTCATTCTATTGAAGTTTAAACATGCTTCTCGTTCGATGTTTATGTTTACATGGCAAGACGCAGTTAGCCACAATGACGACGCGAAATCTTTAACTGCATTTTTGATTTAAACTTCTACGAAAAAGGCAGCAAAAAAAGCTTTAAAGACTTTATTTAAGAAATTAGTGCATTAAAAAAGATTATTTTGTTCCCAGTAACACTAAGTATTCATGATTCACTTACAAAATAGTCTGTTCGACGAACATATTAATTGTTCAATTGTTGCTTGTCCTCTGACGTCATGGATTCGTATCGCAGGTCAGCGTTACCGTGGAAAATAACGAAACGCATATCGCAAGGTGGGTCGTAATCACCAAATGTGATACGTGTTTCGTTACCGCGTGAAGAATAACGCTAGTCGTCGATAGTGTTCGTAATCAGCCCGCTGCCTCACCTCAATTCCTACAACGAAAGAATATCAATCAAAACTTGTTCTACTGTATCAAATAATTACTGATCCATCCTAAAGTGTAATTTCAATCAAATTAAAAAAATAATAATTAAGACACAGTATTCAGTATTAGTATAAACACATGTATAAAATTAATTTTTTTAATTTAGTAAAATAATAGAGATAGAAATTTAATTAATAATAAATATAAATATTCTTATTTATTAATTTTGATTATTTATTAAATAATATTGTAATAATTTATTAAGCAAATAAATAATACATACGGAAACTTAACTTAACTTATACAAAAACGCTTGCAAATACGCTTGAAAAAGTTTATAAAACATAAATTTCTATCACTGATATTAACAGTAAATAAATGTTTTCAATGACATGGACCAGCATACGATACGGACAAGTACATGCTTTAAAAGCACACATCGATGGCTTGGAATGAAAACCTAGCATCTCAAATTTCTGGACGAAAATACTTTTTTTTTTTTTTTTTTTATGTTTTTGGCTGGAAAACCTCGTATCTCACAAAACTTTTTTTGGCTGAAAGAAATAAAATGTGCATCCTACTGCTTTCTATCTGGGAAAAAATAAATAAAACCACGTGTATCAAAAGGGGGGGAGGGGGGGGGGGGAAGAAACAGGTTTTTGTCTCTGCTGTAAAATTCACATTTTATGAGATACAAGGTTTTCATTCTAAGCCATTGATATATATACTTTTTATTTGTATGTGGACTTTTTTTTTTAAACTATCGCAGTGGTTGCCACCCGCTAGATGCCTTGCGTGCCGCCAGTGCAGAACTCACTCTGGTCGGAGGGCACGGGGCAGACGGGCGGCACCTTGTCGCAGCAGCCCGTGTGGCAGGCGAAGCCGCACACCTCGCACACCACCCCCTGACGAGTCAGCCCCACCATGAGCGAGGTGCAGTGGCTGCACTTGGTGGGCGACGAGAAGGTGCGCACCAGGAACTGGTGGCACTTGGGCCGGGGCTGGGGCGGCGGTGGTGCCAGCTTGCCCGCCCCCCGCGGCGAGCCGGGGTCCTGCCGGCAACCGCCACACTCTCGCCCCGTCCGTCCACTGCGTACTCCGCAAGTACGAGGAGCACAGGGGAACTGGGATGTGATTAACCACACTCGTGCCCTTCATTCATTAACATTATCCAGAGGCATTACATACTTCGTAAGTACGGGGAGCGTAGGAGAACTGGGATGTAAAACGGATGTGCAAAGTAACCACACCTCCCTCTCCAACCAAATTTGTTTTCATCGTCATTTGTTTTCATCGTCTTCCCCCTCTTTCAATCGGCTCCACCCCTTTTCCCTCTCTACCAACCGCTACCAAACACATAAGCCCCTTTCCCCTCATCTCAAAATTTTTATTAAATTCTCTGTTTCAAGTGGTTCGTTGTTGGAAAACCCCCACAGCCAAAAGACTCTACAAGAATGAGTAAAAGTAATACAAGGGTCAAACCCCCACCACGCATACCTTTGGCTTACTAATAGGCTCATCTAAGTTAGCCTCTTAGCTACTACATAATATTAACTTAAAAAATTATCTGGTAAATATATTAAACAAATTCTTGACAAGCAACAATATGGTTTGTGTGACATAATTTCACAACTTAAAATTATGTTTAAAAAAAAAAAGTGTGTAATAATTATTCTTAGTCACTGAAACTGGTTTCAGCTGTGTAAGAATTAGGAAAAAAAAATACTTAAGTCAAAGTCAGAGTTTCAGGAGAACAATCATTTATGAACAGCCGGACATTAATATGTAATTACTTATGCAAAAAGGCACACACCACAAACAAAATGCACAAATACGAAAATAGGCCTGGTGGGAAAGAAATTATAATTAGTAAATTTGTATACAAGCTTATCATTGTTTGCCAATATGAACTGTCTGACAAAAAAATACACACACAAAACTAAATAATATTTGAAATAAAACAAATAACTAAAAACCAATAAACATACAAAATTATTATTATTATTATTATTTTTTTTTTTAAACAAGCTGACTTGTCAGGGGTGTATCTGGGTGTGTGAGGCGGGATAATAAGCGCGACGCTCGCTGGTGCTTCTAGCGCGGTGTCGCCTCTGGACTGGCGCGCAGTCTTCTCGTCGTCACAGGACAACTGTGGAATTTGAGCGGTGACCGTAACATTATATGGCATAGAAATGAAGATAAAGGTATAATGCAAGTACCTCAAGTGCTTTCAAGAATCTGTACCGGTTGTTCTACGCCTAAAAATTACTCTGAAAACATGCGTTTTAGCCATTTTCACTGTTTTAAAAATACGGTTTAAAAACTTAATCCGAAATCAAAAGTACTTTTCGGTCCCCAGCGAATTCTTAAATGATTTTCGTAAACAGACCCCACTCGGATATCTCGAGCAGTTTTGAAATCGCGTTGTTTCTCCTGAAGCTCTGCGCACCGCGTGTGTGTGTCCGGGTGGGCTCTACTGGTTTACGTGTCGGGATACAACTGGTGTTGATGAAGAGAGGGGCAGCACTCACCAAGCTGAGGTCAGACTTGCTGCTGGTGACGGAGGGAGCTCGGTTGTCCTCCACGTCGCCGTCCTCGCTCTCCACCGAGCCACCGTGCCGGTTCGACGACTCCTTCAGGAAGTGCTCCAGGTAAGACATTTGCGAAGACGGGCGTTCCAGAACTGCAACAGAGCCGTCTCGTGGAGCAACAACACCACAGCAACACCAAGCAAGCAGCTGTATGACGCGAGCACTGGACAACTATTCCAATAATAGCAAAATGACTGAAGTTAACCAACGTGGCACAGTTCATTAAAGTTATAAAAAAATTGGTTGTCTGTAAAGTCGGTTTACGGACGATAGTTTAACGTGACAACGTCATAACAAAACATTGATGAAATGATAGATGCGGCGCAAGCGTACAATGAGTGTAACGGGGCACAGTGTAACGGGACACAACATAACGGGACAATGTGCATAACGGAACAATTTTTCGTGCGTGCAGCCGGCGTTCATCGATTTATTAGACGTTGTCACGTCAAAAAAAAAAAAAAGAAAAACATTACATTGAAGAAACCACCCTGAGTCACTAAAACCAGCTCCTAGGGATAATCAATAACATTCAAGCTTGAGAAAAATCATGATTCCAAAAAAAGATTGAAAGTCCCTCATTTACATGCTCTTGAATGTCTTGAGAATTCCAAACTCTGGTGTTGTTAAGAATCCCTAATCAAATACAACAATACTGATTAAGGTGCTAATGGTTAATCTGTGGGAAAACTGACACAATAAGCCCAAAAGAGATATGTTTCTAGTAAATGGTAACATCTTGGATACCAACTAATTTTTTTCAAGTCACTCCTATGTAATCATAATTTTTTTTTAATCCTTTCAGCAAAACCTTTACTCTAAATTTAGCGCAGTGAAAATATAATGAAAGGTCTTTAATCTGGCATTCAATAGTTCGGCACAAATTAAGTCGATTTGCACGGATTTCTTCGTGTGGTTTCCAGCTGTTGGCATTACTACATTCCCTGCAGTTTTAGTTCGCTCTGAGTTTATCTTTACTGTCAATTTTCATTTCAGTGCAGCATTTCCTGTTTAATGGCAGGTAGGCTTGTGCGAATGCTAGGTTTCCGATGCAAAGTGAATGCCAAATCAAATGTTTAAATTATTCGCACAGTCAAATCGAAATTGCGAATACTGTTCTCAGCGAAGTTGTATCATTGTTCATACCCTCTTGGGCAATCAAAAATTAAGGAGGGCTTTCAAGGACTCCTTTATTTCATCACCTTCATCACTACGAAGGGTAGAAAAACATTTTCAATATCTCAAAGAACCTCCAGAAAATAACTGTTAAATTGTTACTGAACAAAATATAACTTCATTTGTTGATTTAAATTCTTACAGGTAAGGCCCTATTGTCCGTAATTATCTCTGAAACAAATATCTAACCCAAGCACAGTGTGTTATCTGAAATTTACAGCCCTAACATTTAATTTGATTTCAAAATACATTTCCTTTACAATTTCATAGTAAGACAGTAAAACACACCTATTTAGTTTAAAGGTATGATACAAAATATAAAAAAAAAAAAAATACTAAAACGTGTTCTATATATAAAAAAAACCTAATCAGGTGGCTCAAAATTCACCAATTAATACCAAATTTCCTGGCAAAGTCTAATTGAAAATCGAATATTGAAAGATCTTCGATTGATTCACTTTGTCGAAGGTTCGCACAGGCCTACTAGCAGGTTCCATTTCACAGTTGAAATTTTCTCATCTGGTATTCCTGTTGAAACTATATTGATATTCAATAATCATGCAGAACTGCTATGGTCCAGAATGTGACAGATTACAGAGCTTCCAACATAGTACTAACTTGAAACTAGTATTGTAAATAAATTGGGTTGCTAAGTCAAAAAGTCAAAAGGATTTTGTTGATGACAAACTCAGGAGCCAAACAAAGCATATATTCCACACTAAAATCTGTCAGTAACAATTAGTGTAAAACACAAGCTTAAGTTCCAAACTAAAAAAATAAATTAATAAATAAATAAAAATTTAACACAAATAAAAAACTGCATTTTTGGGGTGTAGGAAGTTACCAAAATTGACAAGTTTACACAAATGTGCACAATGTGCTATGCAATTGGCATTTTCAGAGTCCAATACAAATGTAACATTAACCACCAAAAAAAAAAAAGCACAAAACAAGACTTAAAAATTATATTCAAGAAAGCTTGCAAATCATTAAACACATGAAAGCAAGCAAAAATCACTGTGAGGCACATAGAGACTAATTAATAAGCTTGTGCAAAGAAGCGTGTACTGACCAATGTTGAAATATGTCGCACCACACAATAAACAAACACACATAAAGCAGCACTCCAGCTATCACTTTATCTGAATCAAAAAATAAACAGACGAAAGATAATGCTTGGCATCTTGTTTTATAAGCCTCCTCACACACCTTTCTATCATGATTCATTACTGAGCTGTATCTTCAGCTACTTAAACATTTATCAGTGGAGCATGGACAAGTGCCATTTTTTCAGATTTAACGGTGCAGCAATCCTACCGTTTTGTACAACGTTAAAAAGCAATCCTTCTTTCGTGCAATTTAACTTGCTTCACCTTTCTTCCTGGCATAGAAGTGCCACATTATCAGTCGCCACTTTGTATGTGTGTACTCAATCTCATAATAAAGCAAAATAGATGAAAATTTAGTGCTTCACATCAGAGAGCGATATCAAATCAGCTCCAATGTCTTGCTATGCCATCTGAACTCCCGCACTATACACCCTTTACAAGTTGAATTCTGCATCGTTACCGTTTTGGTTTAGTGTGTTTTATTTGATTTGGCAAAAAAATATTATTCTTATCAAACAAGTATTAAAGCCAAACAAGTTTTAATGAGCGCTGAACCATTGCCTGAACTTCTACTGGCAAACGAACGCAGACCTTCGGTTGCCACCCTTGCCAACAAGAGACTAGGCACATTTCTCAGCACACAGAACAAGCACGTACTTCTACAATAAGTGTAGTGCAGGGAACAAAACTGGAAAAAAATAAGTTTGTGAAGCTAGCCACCACACTCGATTGTTTGCTGGAATACTGCAACACACCACCGTGCCACTTGGCATAAAGCACATCACTACACAAAATATGGAACACAGAGTAGGCAGAGTTTCCTAAATACACACAAAAGAAGTCGATACCGCACTTCAGTAAAACTGATTTAAAACAGACCGTTAGGAATTACTAGATCTTTGTTGATTTGGCTAAGAATCTCGATTAGATTTTTCTTGCAAAAGGAAAAAAAATAAATACAACAGTTCCTCGTATTATTTTACTACACATAAATTATCTGTCATTACTTTGGCAAAGGACTGCAAAGAATCCAGGACGAAGAGGTGACAAAATACATCCAAATGGAAGTATTAACATTTATTTGTTTAAATTTTTTTTAAATTTTTTTCAAAGAATTTGTCAGAAATGTTGACTGCCCTGAACAATGAATGTAAGAAAAAAACTTTACTTAACAAATCTGCCCAGTGCTGAACCATGAGAACAATAGGCTGCACATATGCGTTGGTGTTATCCAGAGGCTGAACATTTGGGAGTCTGATGCGACTACTACCCTCCTACCCTCCCTACATCTCCACCCCTTCCCTGGCGTCTGTCCTCGGCAGCGTGCCTGTGCCGTGCCCGAACAGCGCGCCCGCCGACCCAGCGAGTGCCAGGCAAACACTGAAGAACCGACGTGCTTCGTACCCGTCATCACTTAGGTCCACGATAACCGCCATCTATCCCGTTTTCCTTCCCCCAAGTGTTACACCTTCTTTCCAGGCCAAAACACACATCCCAACACTTTATAAATGCATCTGCAAAGACAGACGGACCCAAACGCAAACTTAAGAGGAGACTGGCAATCCCAAAGCCGACACTGTTTCGAATGACGTTCACTAATCATGGCTTTACGTTAAGGGTGATGTCGATACGAGGATGCTCGTATTAATTATTTATATAACAAGTGTATTTATGTTTTTGAAGTTATACTTCTTTAATTGCATTATGAAAAAATAAGTGAATTTTTGTGATGCGCACGCGCCAGGCAACACAATTTTCACAAGATGAAAAAAGGCTACATAATTGCATGTATAAAGATTTTTTCTAACTGCATTCTGTGATTCCTTGGCAATTGTGAGAAGTTGCCCAGGCATTTCTGACGATCCTAGCAGACACAAACTCTACGAACCACAATCAAGCCGTGACGCTCATCACAGTTTTAACCACCTAAGATGAAGCCTAATTATTATTTCTGAAAAGAATTCAGAAGCGTGTTGCACTTATAAATCATGGTTAAAACTCGCAGCAAGTTACTACCCACCCATAGTTTACTTCACATACAAAATTATCTATGATTAACAACAAACAATTACATAGCCACTATCTAATTTGGTGAGTGAATTAATAAACATGTCATTACCTGGTTTTTATCTTATTATTTTTAATTTGGTTACTGAATATACAATTTTTTTTTATTATAATTATGGTAGTGGTAATAATGTCTTAACGGTCGCCACATTAATTATATAGCTTACCTCACAATCAAACTATTGTTTCTTGAATGTTGGATGATACTTTAAATACATACTAGCACTAAACATGTTTTATCAGGGATCCTACGCTCTTACTTCAATCAATTTCCCTGAGTTTTCCCTGGTTTTCCCATCCCACCTAAAATGTTCCCCTTTTTTATTCAAGCAGTAGATATATTTTAATACACACTGACATTACTATCAAAGGACATTTCAACAAAAATAAACAACATGCAGAATATACTATAAAATGTTTTCCTACACAACACTTTGCTATAAACTTTACATATTAAACTCTGTCTTAAAAAAAAATTATATTTTTTGATCAAACTTTGAATAACATATTCCTGTTTGTCATCAGCAAAAGACTATAGAAATTTGACAGCTTCAAATTAATACACAGTTGTTTAAATCACTTACATTTAATTAATGTCGGTAGGACTAAGATGCATACAAAGTTACGATGATTAAAATCTGTACCTATTTAAAGACATTAAGATACTACCTAGTATGAAAAATTACTTAGGTCATTTTGTAACTAATATGTTGTTAATTTCCCAGAGTTTTCCAGGTTCTGAAGACATCTTTTTTAATTCCCTGAGCTTTTCCTGTCTGCACGAACCCTGTTTATGAACCCTTCCCTGTTGGAAACTGCCTCACAAACCTTCTAGTGTGCAATAAATTACAGGCAACTGAAACAATACTAGCTCACCATCTCCACTTAGCTGCCCATTTAACTTTCAAAACAAAAATTCTTGCAGACATTTTGGCATACTAGTTCTTAAAAAAAAAAATCACACAAACAAAAACATTGAAAATTTCAGATTGTACAAAAATACTCATGATTGAATGAACTACTTAGTAATGAATGGTATGCAAATCATTGGAAGATTCAAACCGTGCAATAATGCATTTCTATTTACATAAAAAAAAATTTATTCCATAGCCGACAGTTGCAAAATATATTATCAGCACAAGCACACAACAGTTAGATGTTAACCTACCTACGTCACAAATGCACTGAGGTCACATGTCAAAAGCGCAGTGAATAGCTACCGTACCAAACAAAAACTCAGTTAATCACTTTACTTTTACTAGCTGCACAAGTGATGGGTGTTTATTGCTCGTGCTTTGGCTTCAAACAAACTCCAGCAAGGCTGTCTACAAATCGTAAAAAAAACAAAACGTAGCTGTGTGTACATGAAGCAAACGAGGTAAAACCAACATTAGTGGGCCAATCCACACACTCGTTAATTACGTCCACCGACCGACCGCAAAACAGGGCAGTTGCGTGTGCAAAGTTTCCACATCGTTAATGGACCAATCCCGGGGCGTTACTCGAGACGAGACTCGAAACACAGCACAACAGGAGCCAACGTGATTGGGTGAATGAGAGGAGCGGGTAAGCAAGATGCAACAGGTGGGCGGGCGAGCAAACCAGGTACGTTACCAGACGGCGAGACGGGCTGGCGGAAACTCGGTCAGAAATAGATTTTCATAAGGAGCAGAAGCAAGCCCCAAAGACAACTTGTCACACCGATAAAGAGGGGCATTTTGTCTAAACAGCACAAAAAAAAATGGAAAAAATAAGAACTACAATAATGCACTGTTTGACCAGACTGCTAGAACTGAAACTTTTTTGACAAGATCTCAAAACCATTTCAAAAGTCAATAAATAAATTATAAATGATCATCACGTGATAGGACACATCCCGTACAAATTATAATTTTTAGCTTTCATGAAGAAATCACTGTCTTTTAAAAGTTTTAAACTGAAAATTGTGTCCATTTCTCATAAAAAAACTATTTTTATAGAGTGTACCACATTTCATTTTTACTGTATTTAAAACTAGTACCTTACATTGCAATATTTAATCACTGTTTTAGCAGTAACAGAATTTATACTAGGTATCTAGGTATATAGCCTAAGTTGATGATCTATTCTATTGTAGTAGGGTTAGGATTTTATTAAAAGGTGAAGTGCAATTATACTAAATGCCTTAGCTGTTGTTTATGCAGTATCGAAAATTCGAGACAGATTACTACAATCATTATAAAGCAGCTCACAACATTTCCTCAAAGATGAAGTGTTTGGGAACACACAAAAAAAAGGGTTAAATATACCTGAAATATTGTTGTTGTGTCCAAGCTTTCGTATAACTGACAAAAAAATAAACAAAACTTCAATCATAAGAAATATCAAAACACCAATACTCAATGTCTACCAAAAATGCACTTTCTTGCAAGCATGATTTGTAACAACAAACAATAAAAGATAAGGATTCAAAGTATTCGTCAAGATATCTGAAACCATGATACCCATTTCACCATTACAAAAGTTTTTCAATATTAAAATCACTCCATGCATGAGTGAAAAACACCCGACACATGATGCGCGTTGCAACTGCGGACTGTAGACACACACGAAACACCCTCGCTCAGGAGTTTCATGCCTGTGGCACGAAAACCACATTTACTAATAGGTAAAAATTGACTTCATTGGCAATTCCGTTAAAAAAAAAAACAGGGGGGTTGTCTGTAAAGTCGGTTTACGGACGATAATTTTACGTGATAACGTCATAAGAAAAGACTGATGAAAAATTGCATACTTTTTAATTTTCAAATATTATTTACAGTTTTTGCAAATTAAATTTAAATAATTTGTTTAAATATAATAATGAACAATTAGTTAAAAAGCCCGCCTTAACCTGTTTGATATTATAGAAGATTTTCTTGCACGGTGGTTGGCCGGTTCTTGCACGCTCGGCTCAGGCAGAACGTGACACTTTCTCGTGCGTGCAGCCGGCGTTCATCGATTTATAAGACGTTATCACGTCCAAAACTTAGCAAATCAAATAGATTGGTCACCGCCTGCACCAGGCCTACTTCCTACGCAGCATCACTGCAGTCTCCACACACTCGGCCCACAGCAAGTGCAACTCCTGAGGGGGAGAACCTCTCCCGAGCCCAAATTTAACTTTTATTTTTATTTTTGAAGGGTGTATTCATGTTTACTTAAATATAATAATTTATATGTAAAACTTTTCTTTCATATAAGTTGACGTCGTCCCAGGTGCTACCGTGGCTCGCACAGGTCGTTATGCCACCTTGGCCACCCCCGAACACGCACGGTCTACGATCGGACCCCGACTGTCCTGGCACAGATGAACCGCGGGCACACATCGACAGGAGCATGGGAGGAGAATCCCCCGAACAGACATCTCAACGGAGCATCGCGTAGCTGCGGCTATCGCTACCCGTAGTGGGGGCCACACAGTACTAATCTCTGATGTGTTCTGCACCTCACAAAGCGCTGCACGTGTAATCAAGTAACCCGTCCGTGATAAGTGTTTGGCCCGAGAAATCTGCATCACATCCTTCTCGGTGTTGCATTTTCAAGGCCCAGGAATGTATGCGGGTCCAATTCATCTAGAGTATAACTGAATGTAGCGGAGAAGCATTGTTTCATAAGTATTTATTGAAATGTTCAATTGCCCCCCCCCCCCCCCCCTATAAAAAAAGGAAAAAAAGATGACAATACTAGATACAGATGCATTACAGACAGTACCCAAAACTTGTAAAATTGTTATAAAACATTTTAAACGGTCCATCTAAAAGGTTTTAGGCCACTGTTCATTTTCATAGTGTAACATATTCATACATTATTAAAATAAATAAAGGAACTTAACAAGATTATCACAAATGAGTATTACATTCTAAAGTAGTAAAGATTTGGAACTGTCCCGACACAGCACAAGAAACTAGAAATATCAAATTTTCACAACAGACCTATCCACGTATGAAACCTAAATTTTTAAATAATCTACCTAATACATTGCTATAAAACCGAAAAAAGTCATAACATTTCATACAGCTGATCTTAGCTGCCAATATGTCAAAAAGATGGTAGTGAAAATTTTTCAACATACAAAAATTAAAATTATTATGGGGCATGAATAGAACCAAATAAAAAGAAAGGCAAAATCACCACGCTGTGAACTGCTAGCACACACATTCACTTAAAGTAATGACATGCACACTCGATTATCATGACGTGCTACACAAGCTTAAAGAATTTAGTGTCACTAGCTTTTCCTGCTTCCATGCTTCTGCACTGCGGATTCAGGTAGTTACTGAACACAATAAAGTACAGGAAAACACGAAGAATGTCTCTGTGTCACTACAGCAAAAGTTGTTGCAAACTCCAATTAATAAGTTGTTAGGTCTGGAACGGCATAATCGGGGTGTAACAGCAGACATGCATTCACTTTCCATCATTCTAAATATACCTACCTAATTCATTTAATCATTTTTTTTAAAAGTTGTTATAATAGTTGTATTTTTAAAAAAATTCAAAACCGGTGCAAAATGATCTGCATTTTTAACATACAGCCAAATCATGGCGAGGTACTCTACCCACCCCTCCCAGCCACAGACGCAGGGTGACAAACCCGCAGGTACAAACACTTATCGAAAGTCTTAAGCTGAGACCACACAGAAAGCTTCGCTATGTTAGCTATGTTCGATATGCCAAGTGGCCAGACAGATCTAGTTCGCGATATCGGAGGTACGCATTCCGGGGGATTCGAGTGATGATTCAGATGATGATAATATTCTGCTGGCTCCCACAGTATGGGAACGTAAAAAGAAATGGGTTCATGAACATTTAGGAAAAAAGGAAAAAAGAATTTGATTAATTTCATAAATTCATAAAGCAATTGCTTGTGAGGATGAAACCAAATTTTTGAATCATTTCAGAATAAATACAACTCAGTTTGATAGAATTCCTTTGAAATCAAATCCCAGGCATTGTCATGCCTTTTATAATCTTCCATCCATTTATTCCATAAACGTGGATATTTTCGTAATCCTTCAATGAACTTTGCAGTCGACATGACTATTTGAAACACAATAGTGCATGCGCAAAGTTAGCGACGGTTAGAAAAATAGCCGAGAACCAAACCCCGACGACATCGCCAGGATTGGCAAATAGGGAATATAGAAAAACATAGTTTTGTGTGGCCAGTGACACCTGAGATGCAGCTGGCTATATTTTGCTCGCGTAGCAAACATCGCGAACGTAGCGAGCATAGCACCCTGTGTGGTCATAGCTTGAGGCGCAGATTGTAAAGGAAGAACGGTGAAGTCAGCATGCATTCTTCACTGACAGAACAGACACGTTCAGCAAAGAAATTCCCCCATAGTAAACATTAACCACACAACAGGTGTCCCGAGGATATCGCTTACCCGCGTATTAAGATCAGCTACGGGGAAATCACCAGAATTATAATGTCATTACATCAGTTAATCAAAACTGAATTCAACGTCAAAAATATTGTTGTATAATACCAAGTACATATTAGTAAAATCTTGATGCTAAAGTAATTCTGATAAAAGCTAAGAAGCAATTTTCAAAGACAAAATAAGCAGTGCCTTCAAAAATAACAATGATTTGAAAAGCCACAAAACAATCTGACAAGACAAAAAATACTTATAAGGCAATGCTA
This sequence comes from Bacillus rossius redtenbacheri, assembly GCF_032445375.1. Classification (NCBI taxonomy): domain Eukaryota; kingdom Metazoa; phylum Arthropoda; class Insecta; order Phasmatodea; family Bacillidae; genus Bacillus; species Bacillus rossius. The sequence continues at coordinate 2,412,042 of NC_086339.1, read as the reverse complement.
GAGCCTCAGCTAAAACTAACTATAAATCGAGATCAGCAAATAGAAGCCAACAACATACGAGGACCTTCAATCCTTCACCCACCCTTTACACGTCATAACATCAAACACAAACTATACATAATACATAAATAAGAAAAAACACTGAAGTCACTGACACAAGCATAGTTCCAAAGTACCAAACAAATAATAAAGTATAAAGCTATAAACTAAAAAACACAGACATAGACTCTACAATCAATAGAGACCAGTAGGAAATTTTGATTTTAAAAAATAACATCTCTGATTTGCACGAAGCTCTGACATGTACTGTAAATAAAATGTTGATATGTAACAATAGTGCTTTCTTTAGGCATTGTATATAAAGTATGAAGCTAATGGTGTAAACAATGAAATACTAGAACTACAAAACTGTTCCAACCTGTTGTAATAACACTAAGCTAACCAAAAAAAATTTTAACAAAGAAGAAAAAAAAACCCTGCTAAATCTGGTAAATTTTTTTAACAGTAATCATAAATACCTCTTGTTTAAATCAGAACATAAAATTGTCTACTTGTAGTTCTAGTTAAAAATCATTCTGAAAAGCTGAGTGGTAAAGCTAAGAAAAATTTAAATGATAACACTATGGGTCGTAGCTGTTCACACATTATGAAATGATTTCCTTCTTTGTTAAAAACTAGCTATCTAATAAATTATGAAGTTTGCTCCGAGTATAAAGGATAGACATTTTAGTGTACTTTTCAAGTGGGATGGGAAGCAAGATGTTTTGAAAACCTGAGCTGAAACAGAACTACTTTAAAAAGGAGAAGAAAAAAACTTGTAAATAATATAAAGATCATGGATAAATGTAAAGGAGTTTTAATTTTTATTGTGTGTTTGAGGTGGCAACTACAATAATCACAGTTAGAAATCTATGATAATTTTTTTCTTTCTGTTACCAAGACTTTATTTATTATTTATTGTACTTTTTAAATGAGAAATGTAAGAACCAATGGGATTCCTGCAAACCTGATTGTAGAGCATATTTGTAAATATTTATTTATGTTAAATAAAAATATAATGTTGTTTAACACTAGTGTAAAATTTTTCTTTTCATTTCAGCATCCTGCACTTTTACTCCTGTATGAGATCTTTTGAGAGGTACCTCACTGCTCTACTTGATAAATTAAATACTGTATTAGTGAGCTACGTTGATGCAACAATTTCCCCCCCCCCCCCTTTTATTTTTTGGGTATGGATTGCAACTTTAGCTTACAGTATTTCATCTACTTTGTATTTAACTTGATTTATTAGTTACTAACGCTTACATTTCTGTAAGTTATTCATTCATTTCTTTTAAATATTGTGTTATACCTACTTTTTTTTTTTGGCTATTAATATGGTACTAGTATATATGTTTTTATTTTTAATATTAGTTTTATCATTGAAGTATTTGATGTCTGTTTTGTGCTATCCCTTGTTTGCCCATGTCCTGTGTTATTTATTGCTTTGCTTGGATATGTGTATTTATATATGTTGTGCCTATCAAAAAAGGATTAGTTTTTTTTAACTGTAGGCAATGAATAATTTAAAAAATAATAATAATTTTACATTTTTACACACAAAATTATATAAAATTTTCAAAAACAAAATAACTTATTTCATTTTACAGGAATCTCCAGTTACTAGGTAATTACCAACACCTTGAAAAAACTGAGCAGTTAAGTATATTGTACAGTTTTTTTGCTGATATACCATAAACTGTATCAACATGCTGTTGAGAAAAACTTATTTGCAAAAACTACCCTTATGCAAAGGATTACTGCCTGTATAAAAACTCAATCATGAGCATAATCCTCTATAATGCTATTGTTTTACACCACCTACCTTAAGATGCTAATACACTGTTTTTTTAAGTCGTCGATATTTCCGCCAGCATAGCTTGTCAGCTGGAGGCAATAGTGTCTACTGGGGTTTTGTATGTAGTATATATATTTTACTAGTTATTTATTTGCAAGATAATCAAGGTCACATATTTTTGTGTATGTATGCAACCATTGCAACCTCAGGTAAACAGGCAAATTATCACAATTAAAACAAATAATAATTCTGAACTGTAAAAAAAAAAAATTGGTACATAATTCCAGTGTGGATTTGTATGTAATTTGTATGTCTACTAGTAGGTATACAGGTCTTCTTAGACAAGGATTCACTGTCTCAGTATGTATTTAAGACAAACATAGCTTGTTTTTTGGTGCTGACATCTCTGCTACTTGTTCGTTGACTATTTGTCTGCTCGAGTCTGCTGAATTCCTTTGTATGTGTCTTTCTCATTATGTCTTATGATGTTAAGAGGGTTTTTGATTAATTCATCCTCTTATTTTTTTTTTTTTGGTTGACTCACACATTAAGCAGTGGAAAATGTCCATTTAAATTCATATACCAGAAATAGATGATCCCATACTTTAAACATAATACTAACATAAACTACAAAATCATGAAGTATTATGTGTTGTGAGAGTGATTAATCAATTAAGGATGTTTATCAAACTTAACAGTGACGTAAACAACACTGCAAAAAAAAAATGGTGAATAAACAACCAGTAGAAATCTCCGCAACATGATAAAAGCTTAACTTCTTATTACTATCTATTGGAAAATTAGTGATTGTTAGGGAAAGACACAGCCAGACGAGAAGGCGTAGAAACGGAAGCGACAGAGCTAGGCCAGCCTACGCGACACCTCACACAGCCGCCCAGAAACGCCTGGCCCAAACAAGGTAGTGGTTTTATACTCACAAAAAAACTGTTTACAAGGCATGCTGTTCGCAACACCGCGAGTGGCGTCGGTCAACTATCGAGAGAGAGAGTACCTCTCTGACCGCTGCTATATACCGCGATTAGCTACTCCTCAAACTCCCAGGGGTAGAAGGGGGGCACGGAGCACCCTCAAGGACAATAAAAAAGCGCAATCAATCACTGACATCAGCGCCACTTGGCACATCAGTGAAAATTAAAAAAAAAAAAAAAACATTTACAACCAAAAAGTGTTGCAATTTCAACCAAACACAAAACACATCAATTTTCACAATGTACCAAAAAGAATCATTTTTGTTCGATGCAGTGCATCCTCAACTTCAATTCAAACACTGATGTTTGAATGAGGGTTAAGTGAGAAAAGTGTGACTAGGGTCTTCTCTAATTTTTTTATTAATAAGTTCATTTTTAGGGTACTTTACTACCCTTGCCCAAAATACTCTAGCATATGATGCTTACGTGAATTTCAAGCTTTGATTACATTTGCCCCGAATGCCGGGGCAGATATAATCATCAACTATTATTTACATTTTTTTATAAAAAATAAACTATGTCTAGTAGAACAAAATAAATTACTGTAATTTAATGATAATGATATGAAGATAGTACTACTGTAAAAAAAAAAGTATCTTTTTTTTGGTCTCTTTCCTGGCAAATGTAATAATTTACAACTGTTGATAATTAATTTGGATCTTTTATCATTAATTCAATATATACTTCCTTTAAGACATTTTGCATAGAAGAAAGGATGCACTGTATATCTAAAATTCCAATAAAATTTTCCAATACTAAAATTTGTTGTGTTTAGGTATTGAATTCATTCATGACTAAAATCAATACATAATATATGTTTTTGTTACACCTTATAAAATTAAATTTAAATGAACTTTAATTTTCATTCATGACATAACTGTAAATTATATTAAAAAAAAAATATTATTATTATTTTTTAAAAATCCAATTAAAATGTTATGAAGATACTTACCAGTACCGTTTACAATTTTTTGTAAACAGCACCTTACTGTTATTTTAGTATTTTTATGGTCTACCTGATACAATTTTCATCATAAATTTCCTGTATAAAACCACTACTGCCAAACTTGGTATACTTAATGTCAAAATGCATTTTAATAAACATGACAACAACTTAAATGGCAACATATACACAAACAAAACCACTCAATGTGCAACCATTTGGTAATTAATAAATAAGCAAGGACTGAAAACTGAACCCAAATGCTAGGACTTAACAAATAAGCAAGTAATAAAAAATTAACACCCAGGCTTCAGCACAATTCATTTATATATAAAAAAAACTTTTTAGAGTATGCATTTAAGTTCCATAAAAAAAATACAACATTTAAAGGGTCTACCCAGTCAGTGTTGTGGCATTGGCAAAGATTCAGTAACTAATATCTGTTACGAGAAACACATGATTTTATATTTAAGTGACTGTATCAGTATTTTATTAATAAAAAAGTGAACTGATGCATGTGTGCCACGCTTCGCCTCATATAGTAGTGTCAAAAGCCATCCGCACCGCCCATACATAATGAATAAGCGATAACTTGTGAGGTTTGATGTGTAGTTTAAATACGTTCAAATCACTGTACCTTGGTTACAAGGCAAAGATTAATTTTTGTTAACTTATGGCAAACACATGAAGCTACCACTTTGAATATTTTTTTTTCCCTAACGTGATTAACATCCTTCATATTTGTCCGAAATGTAGAAATAATTAAATTTTTTTAACATAGTGACACAGTGAATGTATAAATAAAATTCTGTAAATTTTTATGCAAGTAGTTTTTGGTGTGTAATAACTTCTTGCCCGGTGTTAAGAAGATTGTGGTTACTCATCCACGAGTCAGAGAAGAGGGTACAATTTCATTATCAGACAAAAAATTATGCCAGTACAAAGAGACAATCCTATAAAATTACACCAATAACTGCAGAAGCTTGTAAATTTTGACACTTGAATTTCTTACATAATTCATACATAATCCATACATAAGACTAGAAATAGAAAAAAATTAAAGAAGTCAAAGGCATTTGATTAAATAAATTACCCATATAACGAATATCTTGACAATCCTTAAATGAATAACAACCCCAGAACATATAAATAATAATGCCTAAAATAATAATGCCTGCTACTCAGCACCATAAAATACCTGATTTTTCGTTTCTTTACAGACCATTCCAAAAACCAATTTGCCAACGTGTTATTTCTGATATTACATTTTTTGTTACTATTTTAATAAAAATTTATTAACTAAATAAGTAACACTATTCCTGGCATCTTTTCTCTAATATTTCGGTAAACACGAAACAAGACCTTGCCCACGGAGGGGTGACGAACTCCAACCACCGCTGGATGAAGGGCAGGGCACACCCCCTCCAGATTATACCCCACCAAAGGGAAGAAAGCTCACCCAATCTCTTTCTGGTATTTCACGCATGCATCTTATAACATCCACATGTCAAGTATTTCCTAGCATCTAGGTGGTGAAATTAAATAAGCACTTAGATGCGCCCATAATTTACTCGATGAGTGAAGAAGTAATTTGGTATTGTACGCTGCCTACTTGCCGGGGTCAATCTTACGCTCAATCTAGCCATCCCTAAAACTATGTCTTCTACGGCCATTCGGAGGCGGGACAACAGAAATCACACAAAAGTTTGTTTGTTAGAGAACGATAAAGGTTTGTTATCAAGCCTCAGCGCCTAATCAAACAGTCTAGGCCATAGTTGGGTTAAAACGTCTCACCGCTCCTTAACCCACTGAGGTACCCGCAACTGCCATTTTCCACTTCACAGCGTTAGATGCAACGCCCGTCCCATCCTATGCGGAATTTTCGCAGAACTGCTGACAACTGACAAGGCTGGGACTGGCGTCCGTTTTTCTACCGTCTTGCAAAGCTACGACGTCTGGCCGAGTGCCTGATGCCAATTCCTTTCTGGCAGCCACTTTACTTTTTCCACCCCAGTCCCACACCGGCTACTCGGCACCATAAAATACCTGATTCTTCGCAGACCATTCCAAAAAAAAAATTGTCGACCTTTCAAAGAAACACGTGAAGCTATCAAGAGTTATCTCCAAAGTATGCACAATATTATATGGAATAGTGATGGGTCAAATCCCAATTTTCTCAAATCCTAATCCCAAAGAGTACCAACATACCTGTTGAATCCGAATCTACGTCTCAAGGGTAAAAAATAAAATACTGTAGAAGAAATGAAAAATATTAACTATGATGAAACATTCAACCCTCGGAATGCTTGTTTCATAAACTACCTTTCCAGAATCGATACATAATTTAATTTTACTTATATAACTACATGTAAAATAATCAATTATATCGGGAAATGGTAATAGGATACATGTGAAGAAAAAAAATTGATCTAGTAAACTTCAGAGGTAACCAGTGTGGAATTTTTTAATTAACTGTTATTTCCTCCAATGTTTTTCTTCAAATCTTATTTCTCAAATATTGAATCCTTTGAATACTAAAGATCTGACACTATTTGAGGATTTGATTGTCTCATCCCTAATATCAAACCTTCAATTTAATACAGCCTACAGTGACTCTGAAGGCAAGCAATAATTTCTTAAACTCTGTACTTGTTTTCCCAACACTTAAAATTAATTAATTTTTTTTTAGATATAATTAAAAATGTTTAACTATTTTCCAAACTTTTGGTGAAAAACAATTAAAAGTGTCTTTCTTTTTAACAAAAATTATGAGCACACAGGAACATGTAAAATAGAAGCAGCTGAAATAAGAAATTAAAATCTACTTACATCCTTCTCCAGCTTCTAGTCTCGCTTGCAACTCTTTGATTTGTGCCTCCTTCCGCTTTACGTCAAACGACAAGCTGTCGTAACGCTGTCGGAAATCTCTCAGTTCCCTGTCGAGAGCACACAAGCAACATTATTCCAACAGACACAGTAGAACCCCTTTTTTTTACACTATTCAAGGGGGTGTCTGAAAATATTACAAAAATGCAGGAAAGTATAAATAAAGGAAAATGTATGAAAAATTATTTTTTTCTCCGAGAACTGTGATATAGGTACTACTTTAACTTACTACCATACTCTAATATACACATGGTTATTAGTTAAGAGAGGGTTGCTGCAAGGTTGAAATTACAAAATTCCCAGACGTTTACAGCTTTTCCAGATATGAATTGACAAGTTTCCCTGACCCTGACCTTTCAGACAAAAATCATCAGGCAGCTCACTTGGTGTTGCTTTTGGGGAGGAAATGATGTATATGTCGTTAAAATGTGTCACCTCAGCAAAATTAATGCCATTTTAGATAGATACACATGTTTGTACACAATTTCTATAGATTCACCTGAAGCTATTTAAAGTCGGCTATCTAAACGAATATTTTAATATTGGTACTTAATTTAAATTCCAAAATTGACTATTCAATCGTCTACGAATACGGCCATACGGGATCTCAAAAGCATGGCATAGTTTCAGAATAACAGAAGATTTTCTCATTGGGCGGGGACAAAATTTCCACTGGATTTTCGTAATGCTTTACAGTTATTTGTGATTTTTTTACCCGCTACATCTGGCCACGTAAATTTCGAGAAGACTAATACAGGCAGGTCGTTAAAAATAGATTATAACTGAGAGCATAATGATAAATACTGTAAAAATCAAAACGACGCAGGTGATTAAGTTGACAGTTTTCAGATCAGAGGGTAGAAACACGGCATGCCGGCCGGCTCTGCGAGATTTCCCCTCAATTTACACTTTTTTTTCCTTTGGTCCCTCTGAAAAGTGTAAGTAAGGGGTTTTACTCTACCTGTAACTGTAACTGTTTGTACTTTGATTTTATACACTATCCCTTCCCCCTCTTCAAAATTATGCAGCATTTTAATTTTATGTTTTGACGGAGAGTATGAACAATCAGCCGCAATGAATGAAATTAGGCGGTCAACAGTGGCACGAGTTACGCTCTGCGTAGACACAGCTCAATATCCCCTCCCCCATCGCTTATTTGATGAAGAGTGTGGACCATCAGTTGTGATGAACGAAATGAGGCTGTCGTCAGTGGCAGGAAGTTAAGCTCTGCGTAGACACAGCTCAATATCCCCCCCCCCCCTCCCCTCCACTGCTTATTCGATGAAGAGTGTGGACAATCAGTTGTGATGAACGAGATGAGGTGGTCGTCAGCGGCACGAGTTAAGCTCTGCGTGGACACAGCTCGATATCCCCCCACCGGCACGTACTTCTGCGCCGCGATGAGCTCGGAGCGCGTCTTGCTCAGCTCCTCGCTGATGGCCTGCTTCGCCTGGATCTCCGACTGCAGGCTGCTCTGCAGGTTCAGCAGCTCCATCTTGTCCAGCTTCTGGCTGCGGCGGTGGCGCCAGTTCTTGTCCTGCGGGCCAGGGCACTCGCGTCACCGCGGTCGGTACTTTGCTGCCGGGTCTAGCACATTCACGCTCAGATCCGGTACTTCATTTTCTTTAATATAATAACATTACAGTAACTCCAATGTGTTTTATTTTTATAATACGTAATTATTTTTTCAAAAACTATGGAATGTATGTGTGTGTGTGTGTGTGTGTGTGTGTGTGTGTGTGTGTGGGGGGGGGGGAGGGGGGGTGTGATATTTAAGTTAGAGCGTTGCAATGTCATTATAACTTCCTAAATTGTTAAAACCATAACAAATTATAATTTAGTACTTTTTTTTTCCAAATCTAGTACTTTTTTCTCAACTAAATTGGTACGAAATATTTTTTTCTTCTTGTGGACACCCTGGCAAGGACACTCGCGTGGACCGGCTCTGTCCCCCCCCCTTCCCCCCCACCGAGGCCCTTACGACAGCACACAGAGCTCACCAAGAGCAGGATGTCCCCAACATTCCCTGATGAACGTTCGAAACTCCCCGTTTATTTATTTTTTAAATAAAGAAAGAAATAAAAAAAAAACCTCTTGTCTCCACCATTATGCAGACATCACATAATCATGTTAATAATGAAACTTGTTACAATTGCATTAATTAATACGGTACAACCAGTTAGTTGAAAGGTGCCTCAGGCGCTCGATGAAAAATGATGAATATAACAAACACTTTAATTAAATATACACAATATTTATTAAAAATTTAATATCTTTTAATCTTGCAAAAATGAAAATTATCCTTAAAACTTTTTTTACTATTTGTATAAATCAGAATGAAAATAATTTTATTTACTTGACGCTAATTAATTATTTTGGAATCTAAAACACATTTTATTATTTAAATTGATTTTCAGTAATAAATTTGATATTCACTTACTTTGCAAAATTAATTAATCTAATTCAAAAAGTAAAAGACTTATTAAAAACTCACAAATTTAAACAAACTTTTCTTTAACATCTAGCGCCATCTTACGGTGAAAAATTCAAATGCACTTCAAAACACAAAAATGAAATCGTAAAATTCTATGACAGCATATGTGCATTTAAAATTTATGCAATACTTGCACCATCTCACAGCGTTATAGATTCAGTCTGTGAGTCAGTGTTGATAGTTACACAGGGTGATGATATTCAACAGCTTCACTATAGTCAGAATAACATATCATGTTTGTTCATTATTTTGAAGTGTAATTTTTTTTTAAAATTATAGAATGTGAATTATAAATGTTTTGTCTGAATATTCATCCCAGGCGCTGGGTATGTGGCACTGCCCGTTACTTCATTGATCTCAGATGCAAATATCAAGGTCCCACGGTAGCGTCGGTGCTACTTTCGGCAAATGGCTGCCGCATATCAAGCGTAGCCAGGGCCGGATTTAGAGGTCTGGAGGCCTCGGGGCAACAGAGGAGCGGAGGCCCCTGGCCCCAAATTATTTTACAAATAAAATGGACAATTTTTTTCAGTCGAGTTTTCCAATAAATAATTTATTGTGAAATCAAGTAGATTCTCTTAGTATTTAAAAAACATACATAAATATAATCTGAGACAAGAATTATATGAAATTATTGAGGCGGCCCTGGGGCTTTCGCCCCGGTTGCCTCCCCTAAATCCGGCCCTCAGCGCAGCAGAAACCTCACAGAGAACAACGATAACAAAGCTGGGCACAAGACAACACGGCAGATCTCGACAAAGAGCAGCGAGCAGGGAAACTCACCGACGTCGGAGCGCTCGCAACCCCTGAATGCTTGAGGAACTCCAACTCCTCGGTCATCTTCGTGGCCAAGGCCTGGAGGTAGCCACGGGCATCCTTCTCATCGCTGACCCTGGACCATCACGGGGCGATCACCAAGCCATCCTCACAGACAAGATTCTAGGGTTTAAGTCCAATCAATTTTTAAAACAGGAGGTTTAGGTGTTATTGTTTTTATTTTTGTATGTTATCATTATTCATTAAAAAAATGGCGTATTAATCAAAAAATACCAAACTAAAATATTTCTTAATAATTATTTTAACAAAACATTCTCATTAAAAAAAAAGAGCTTGTATCAAGATGGCCGACAATGCATGCGCGCGTGGTCCTCCGGAATTTATGCGATTTGAACATGACTTTTCTCGTCATCAATTTTAAACCACAAATGCTCGCTAATTTATATTTAATTTTCTGAACTGAACCGTTTAACAGCAATTTATTACAAATTATTTTATCGTAAAAATGCTGCATGTAAATTTTACCATTATTTTGGTGGAGTATCACAAGAAATAAAAACAATAGCTACATAAGAGAGAGATCCTGTCTTTTAAAAACTAAATTCTACTGAAAGTAAGACCGTAAAATCTCTCGTCTTTAGTAACTGAGTACAACAACAAGTGTCCCGACATCGGAGTACAGAAGTAGCTTGGCTTCTGGGCTGTAGCCGTGTCCTTGGCAATTCATTCACCAACGTTTCGGTCAACATTGCAGTCGCCATCATCAGGGAGCAGTTACCTACTGTAGTAGGTAACTACCTACTGGTAACTGGTAACTGGTGACTGGTGACAGCAATGTGGACCGAAATGTCGGTGAATTATTCGCCAAGGACGCAGCTACAACCCAGAAGCCAAGCTACTTCAGACAATGGCCGTGAAAGCCTGCGTACATTATTATCGGAGTACAGTTATCGACGGCACAGAGTCGGCTTCAGGGACACGTGCAACAACTGGCACCAGCCCAGCGGCCGCACTTAGCGCTGACCAAGTCTCTCTCACCACTGAATGATCTCGCTGATCTGCGCCTCCCACTGGGATATGGCTTCCTTCTTGTTCCTGAGGTCCTCGTACTCGTCTTCCAGTTGCCTCCTCTCGCTCTGGATGCGAGACACGCTGTCCGTCAACTGCAGGCACACAGTCACTCTCCAAGCCGCACTCTTTGAGCTGACACTCGCTCAAACTGACAATAAGGTAGTTAGTTTTTTTACGTGACAACTTGAGACAATTGTTTGTGTTTGTGTGTGTGTGAAATGGATTATTCAAAATTTATCTTCAGTTAAATTTCATAACCAAGCCTAAAACACCTGAGCTATTAATAAAAATAACAATACGATAACATATCCAAAGACATGTACTGTTTAGCCCATTACAAACGTCCATCATAATTGCTGACTAACATGCCATTACATTACTACGAAAGACATTTTTGTGTTTTCCTCTAGATGTATAGCTTTCAGAATGTTTGTTAACCATTGCAGGAAAAAATTTGTGATAAAAAAAAATGTGTTCATTTGGATTCTGAATGTGCAAATTTTTTTTATAGGTAAAAAGAAACAATATGAAGTTTAAATGCTTTTTTTCAAAATTTTATAGTGTTTATAGTTTTGATCATGCAGTAAACTGGGTGGTCAAGGGTTTAGTCCAAGGCACTCTAAGGGGAAACAAATTCTAGATTTGGATTTGAGAACTATTGGATTGCTTAAAACTAATGTATTTATCAGAAATATGCACAGGTTTTTATTCTTAAAAAAACTGCTTATAAAACATGGTTGCCTAGGATTGTGTACAAAAAAAAATTTTAGATTAAAAAAAAAAGAAGTGTACTTGATCATCCATGTTGCAACATTAATTTAAACTCTTGCGTTGATTAACCATGTGTCTAGAGTAAAATTTAATAAATACATATATAATAAATTTTTGCAAGCAAAAACATTTCTCTTAATCAACATATGGGGAAAAAATGAGCGTACAGAAAAGCAAGTTGAAAGACAAATTTTTATAATTTTGTGGCAAAATGGAAAGTACTCAATACAAACTTATTTCTAATTTTGAGTTGCTTTTATGTGCACAAGACAATTTTTATTCTAAAATGTAACGTTGACCTAAATGGTATTTTAGACACATTGAACAATGAGAATTTAGCTTTTCGGTTTTTGGGAAGATAAAAAATACCTACCTGTTTTCGCTAATATTATAATTTTTTTGTTTTTCGGTGGAGGGACATCCAGGGGCATAACCAGGGGGGGGGGGGAGGGTTTAGGGGTTCAACCCCCCCCCCCCCTTAGCTCCAAATCTTTAATTAATTTCTTATTCATCACTCAAACAAATTTCATATTAAAATTAATAAAAATTTTTACCATTACAATATTTAAATTTAACTACCAAAAACTGCTAAAATAGCACTATTTTACACCTTAAAATCCTCATTTTCCTGGGGGAGGACACCCGGACCCCTCGCTGTAATACGGGGGGGGGGGCAAATGCTTCTTAACACCCCCCATACACAAATCCTGGCTATGCCACTGGGGACATCAAAATGCTAGGATCAGCCTCTACTCAGGCAAGTACTCGCCCCATCGGGCGAGAGTGCACTGACCGCTTCCAGGTCCATCATGAGCTGCTTCTTGTCCTCCAGCAGCATGAGCTTCTCTCGCTCGTGCCGCCTCTTCAGCTCGGCTATCGTCTCCTCGTTGCTCGTCAGCTCCTCCAGCCGGTCAGCGTCCAGCTTCTCCTTCACCAGGTGCACCTGCCCCGACAGAGACCACCCCACCTTGCCTGTCCCACTTCCCTTCCTATCCGCTGGAAATATTTACCAGTAGGCTACGTAGAAATATAAACTTCAGAGTCCGCCGTGAAGCAGGTGTTTGAACAAGTTGCTAAACCTTATGCAAGTTCAATATCTACTAATTTGTCATCCTCCCGAGCAAATATGCAATTTCGACTTGAAACGACAATTTGCAGATTTGTCCATCTCCAAATTTAATGCCCAGTTTCAACTAACCAATAAAGCTGAAAAAAAATAATATCATCAACATGACTCAGGGCAACACATTATTTTAATTCATTTTGTATGAAAATTTAACTTATTTTTTAAATTTAAGTCCTAATGTTTTCATTCTCTCTGGATTTTACAGACATGGTTATCTTATTCCTGACCGACTGGAAGACTGCAGACGGAGCAGATAAGGAAGGGACGAGAGGGGACGAGCAAGGGATGGGAGGGGACGAGCAAGGGAGGGGAGGGGCCGAGCAAGGGAGGGGAGGGGCCGAGCAAGGGAGGGGAGGGGCCGAGCAAGGGAGGGGAGGGGCCGAGCAAGGGAGGGGAGGGGCCGAGCAAGGGAGGGGAGGGGCCGAGCAAGGGAGGGGAGGGGCCGAGCAAGGGAGGGGAGGGGCCGAGCAAGGGACGGGAGGGGCCGAGCAAGGGACGGGAGGGGCCGAGCAAGGGAGGGGAGGGGCCGAGCAAGGGACGGGAGGGGCCGAGCAAGGGAGGGGAGGGGCCGAGCAAGGGAGGGGAGGGGCCGAGCAAGGGAGGGGAGGGGCCGAGCAAGGGAGGGGAGGGGCCGAGCAAGGGACGGGAGGGGCCGAGCAAGGGAGGGGAGGGGCCGAGCAAGGGACGGGAGGGGCCGAGCAAGGGACGGGAGGGGCCGAGCAAGGGACGGGAGGGGCCGAGCAAGGGACGGGAGGGGCCGAGCAAGGGAGGGGAGGGGCCGAGCAAGGGAGGGGAGGGGCCGAGCAAGGGAGGGGAGGGGCCGAGCAAGGGACGGGAGGGGCCGAGCAAGGGACGGGAGGGGCCGAGCAAGGGAGGGGAGGGGCCGAGCAAGGGACGGGAGGGGCCGAGCAAGGGACGGGAGGGGCCGAGCAAGGGACGGGAGGGGCCGAGCAAGGGACGGGAGGGGCCGAGCAAGGGAGGGGAGGGGCCGAGCAAGGGAGGGGAGGGGCCGAGCAAGGGACGGGAGGGGCCGAGCAAGGGACGGGAGGGGCCGAGCAAGGGACGGGAGGGGCCGAGCAAGGGAGGGGAGGGGCCGAGCAAGGGAGGGGAGGGGCCGAGCAAGGGAGGGGAGGGGCCGAGCAAGGGAGGGGAGGGGCCGAGCAAGGGACGGGAGGGGCCGAGCAAGGGACGGGAGGGGCCGAGCAAGGGAGGGGAGGGGCCGAGCAAGGGAGGGGAGGGGCCGAGCAAGGGACGGGAGGGGCCGAGCAAGGGAGGGGAGGGGCCGAGCAAGGGACGGGAGGGGCCGAGCAAGGGACGGGAGGGGCCGAGCAAGGGAGGGGAGGGGCCGAGCAAGGGACGGGAGGGGCCGAGCAAGGGACGGGAGGGGCCGAGCAAGGGAGGGGAGGGGCCGAGCAAGGGACGGGAGGGGCCGAGCAAGGGACGGGAGGGGCCGAGCAAGGGACGGGAGGGGCCGAGCAAGGGACGGGAGGGGCCGAGCAAGGGACGGGAGGGGCCGAGCAAGGGAGGGGAGGGGCCGAGCAAGGGACGGGAGGGGCCGAGCAAGGGACGGGAGGGGCCGAGCAAGGGACGGGAGGGGCCGAGCAAGGGACGGGAGGGGCCGAGCAAGGGAGGGGAGGGGCCGAGCAAGGGACGGGAGGGGCCGAGCAAGGGAGGGGAGGGGCCGAGCAAGGGACGGGAGGGGCCGAGCAAGGGACGGGAGGGGCCGAGCAAGGGAGGGGAGGGGCCGAGCAAGGGACGGGAGGGGCCGAGCAAGGGACGGGAGGGGCCGAGCAAGGGACGGGAGGGGCCGAGCAAGGGAGGGGAGGGGCCGAGCAAGGGAGGGGAGGGGCCGAGCAAGGGACGGGAGGGGCCGAGCAAGGGACGGGAGGGGCCGAGCAAGGGAGGGGAGGGGCCGAGCAAGGGAGGGGAGGGGCCGAGCAAGGGAGGGGAGGGGCCGAGCAAGGGAGGGGAGGGGCCGAGCAAGGGAGGGGAGGGGCCGAGCAAGGGACGGGAGGGGCCGAGCAAGGGACGGGAGGGGCCGAGCAAGGGAGGGGAGGGGCCGAGCAAGGGAGGGGAGGGGCCGAACAAGGGACGGGAGGGGCCGAGCAAGGGAGGGGAGGGGCCGAGCAAGGGACGGGAGGGGCCGAGCAAGGGACGGGAGGGGCCGAGCAAGGGAGGGGAGGGGCCGAGCAAGGGACGGGAGGGGCCGAGCAAGGGACGGGAGGGGCCGAGCAAGGGAGGGGAGGGGCCGAGCAAGGGACGGGAGGGGCCGAGCAAGGGAGGGGAGGGGCCGAGCAAGGGAGGGGAGGGGCCGAGCAAGGGACGGGAGGGGCCGAGCAAGGGAGGGGAGGGGCCGAGCAAGGGACGGGAGGGGCCGAGCAAGGGAGGGGAGGGGCCGAGCAAGGGAGGGGAGGGGCCGAGCAAGGGACGGGAGGGGCCGAGCAAGGGACGGGAGGGGCCGAGCAAGGGAGGGGAGGGGCCGAGCAAGGGACGGGAGGGGCCGAGCAAGGGACGGGAGGGGCCGAGCAAGGGACGGGAGGGGCCGAGCAAGGGAGGGGAGGGGCCGAGCAAGGGACGGGAGGGGCCGAGCAAGGGAGGGGAGGGGCCGAGCAAGGGAGGGGAGGGGCCGAGCAAGGGACGGGAGGGGCCGAGCAAGGGAGGGGAGGGGCCGAGCAAGGGAGGGGAGGGGCCGAGCAAGGGAGGGGAGGGGCCGAGCAAGGGAGGGGAGGGGCCGAGCAAGGGACGGGAGGGGCCGAGCAAGGGACGGGAGGGGCCGAGCAAGGGAGGGGAGGGGCCGAGCAAGGGAGGGGAAGGGCCGAGCAAGGGACGGGAGGGGCCGAGCAAGGGACGGGAGGGGCCGAGCAAGGGACGGGAGGGGCCGAACAAGGGAGGGGAGGGGCCGAGCAAGGGACGGGAGGGGCCGAGCAAGGGAGGGGAGGGGCCGAGCAAGGGAGGGGAGGGGCCGAGCAAGGGAGGGGAGGGGCCGAGCAAGGGAGGGGAGGGGCCGAGCAAGGGAGGGGAGGGGCCGAGCAAGGGAGGGGAGGGGCCGAGCAAGGGACGGGAGGGGCCGAGCAAGGGAGGGGAGGGGCCGAGCAAGGGACGGGAGGGGCCGAGCAAGGGACGGGAGGGGCCGAGCAAGGGAGGGGAGGGGCCGAGCAAGGGACGGGAGGGGCCGAGCAAGGGAGGGGAGGGGCCGAGCAAGGGAGGGGAGGGGCCGAGCAAGGGACGGGAGGGGCCGAGCAAGGGAGGGGAGGGGCCGAGCAAGGGAGGGGAGGGGCCGAGCAAGGGACGGGAGGGGCCGAGCAAGGGAGGGGAGGGGCCGAGCAAGGGAGGGGAGGGGCCGAGCAAGGGAGGGGAGGGGCCGAGCAAGGGACGGGAGGGGCCGAGCAAGGGACGGGAGGGGCCGAGCAAGGGAGGGGAGGGGCCGAGCAAGGGACGGGAGGGGCCGAGCAAGGGAGGGGAGGGGCCGAGCAAGGGAGGGGAGGGGCCGAGCAAGGGACGGGAGGGGCCGAGCAAGGGACGGGAGGGGCCGAGCAAGGGAGGGGAGGGGCCGAGCAAGGGAGGGGAGGGGCCGAGCAAGGGACGGGAGGGGCCGAGCAAGGGACGGGAGGGGCCGAGCAAGGGAGGGGAGGGGCCGAGCAAGGGACGGGAGGGGCCGAGCAAGGGAGGGGAGGGGCCGAGCAAGGGACGGGAGGGGCCGAGCAAGGGAGGGGAGGGGCCGAGCAAGGGACGGGAGGGGCCGAGCAAGGGAGGGGAGGGGCCGAGCAAGGGAGGGGAGGGGCCGAGTAAGGGACGGGAGGGGCCGAGCAAGGGACGGGAGGGGCCGAGCAAGGGACGGGAGGGGCCGAGCAAGGGACGGGAGGGGCCGAGCAAGGGACGGGAGGGGCCGAGCAAGGGACGGGAGGGGCCGAGCAAGGGAGGGGAGGGGCCGAGCAAGGGACGGGAGGGGCCGAGCAAGGGAGGGGAGGGGCCGAGCAAGGGACGGGAGGGGCCGAGCAAGGGAGGGGAGGGGCCGAGCAAGGGACGGGAGGGGCCGAGCAAGGGAGGGGAGGGGCCGAGCAAGGGACGGGAGGGGCCGAGCAAGGGAGGGGAGGGGCCGAGCAAGGGACGGGAGGGGCCGAGCAAGGGACGGGAGGGGCCGAGTAAGGGACGGGAGGGGCCGAGCAAGGGACGGGAGGGGCCGAGCAAGGGACGGGAGGGGCCGAGCAAGGGACGGGAGGGGCCGAGCAAGGGAGGGGAGGGGCCGAGCAAGGGACAAGGAAGGGACCAGGAAGGGACCAGGAAGGGACGAGAGGGCACGGGGAAGGGCAAGACGCACCTCGCGCTGCAGGGCCTCGCGCAGGCTCTCCGACTCCTGCAGGCGGTCGCGCAGGCCGCCGCACTCAGCGCTGTGCCGGCTTTGCTGCTGGGCCAGGCTCTCCCCGCACTGCCGCTCCAGCCGCTCCAGCTCTGCCTTGAGGCGGGCGGCCTCCTGGGCGGCCTGGGCCCCGCCCCCCGCCGCGCCCTCCGCCCCCGCCAGGCTGCGCTGCCGTGCGCGCTCCGCCTCCTCCTCCACCTGCACTCCCCCGACCACACACCTGCTCGTTACCGCCTGTCGCCGAGGTCGCAGCACAGAGCAACTGGCCACATTTCAATAGTCAAATTCTAATTTTGTATAGGATAAATAATATTATTTGAAAGATTTGTGCAATGGGAGTGCATGACTTGATGTAGGGTTTTGGACATACGCCATTGCTATGCTCATGTATGTCTGTAGAACAAAACTACAAAAAAAAACACAGTAGTGTAGTTTTCTTCTACAGACATACATGAGCATAGCAAAAAAACACAGTAGTGTAGTTTTCTTCTACAGACATACATGAGCATAGCAATGGTGTATGACCAAAAGCCTACATCAGGATAAATAATTTTTTTTTTCTTTTTTAGACAGTAAAATAGTGCCTTCAAACAATATTATTACAGTTGTATACATTCAGAAAGAAATAAATATCAACTCTAAAACACCAATTATTATTTCACAAGAGAAACTATTTGTAGCAGTAGGTAATGACAAGACATTCCATTATTCATGTACGATGGTTAAAAAGGGCTACGTTTAAACTATTAAAATATTTTTAAAAAAATTGATGGCAAAATCAGATTAAGCAAACATGGCGTCTTTCAGTTTCTTTACGTTAAAAACTGAGTTTTGTTTAGTTTCGAACGTGATGCGTTTGGCAACATTGTTCAGGAGTGCTATTCATGAGGTTCATTATTTTCAAACGTAACCTAACGATATGTTAAAAAATGTTTACGTTTGTCTAAAGTAATAAGATATTATTAAAAAATGCGTGGATCAAAATGCAAGCAAGTTAATACACCATACAGCTCTGAAATATAGGTCATGGTATTGGTATTAAGTGGCATTTAACCAAAACATAATTAAAATCATAAAAAAAAATAATAATATAGTGTTTGAAATTCAATGAATGTTACAGTCGAACCCCGATTTAACGAAGTGCTATGGTTACCGAAAATGTTCACTCTAAATCACTGTTTTCGTTAAATCTGTGTTCGCAAAATCGGGGTTCTACTGTTATTTCCGGATCAGGGAAAGACGCACCTGGCGGCAGTACTCCTCGCTGCGCTCGCGCAGCTTGCGCTCCTTGCTGGTCTCGGCCATGGCCTCCTCCACCCTCGCCTCCAGCTCCCGCCGCAGCTTCTCCGCCCGGCGGATGTCGTGCCGCAGGCTGTCCACCTTCTGCATGGCCCCCTCCAGCTCCTCCTCCTTGTCCCGCACCTGGCGCGACAGCTTCTGCTTCTGCTGCCGCAGCTCCGACAGCCTGCGCCCCCGTACTCCCCCCGTCACGACCACTACACGGTTCCACTTCCAGGACAGGAGATTCACCATCGCTCTCACGGTATCATCACAACCACACACACCGGCGACCACTACACGGTTCCACTTCCAGGACAGGAGATTCACCATCGCTCTCACGGTATCATCACAACCACACACACCGGCGACCACTACATGGTTCCACTTTCAGGACAGGAGATTTCTGTGTTATTGGTAGGGACACCTGTATTTCGCGAATACATTTCGTGTGAAAGGTATTTCACAAAATACTGTGTAGCTTTTCTCCTGTTGGTTATTGGCGTCCCGCTCTTGACGGAGCCGATTAGAATGTGGTCACCGTACTGCTGCACCCTCACAGTTTGCCACGACTCTTAGAAAAAAGCTACAGTGTTTTTGTTTAATACCTTAACATGAAATGAAACCCTAGTTATTGGTTTTATTTTTTTATGAAAACTGTTTATTTAAAAACATACCATATTTTTGAACAAAGAAAACTTAAATGTTCTATGTTACTACAACCGCAACGCATCACCCCGTCGTCATCCCTTCCACAGCGTCGTCAGTACACACCACCAACCATTACATGGTTCCATTTTATACGGAAACTGTTTATTATTAAAAAAAAAAATAAAAAAAAAATAAAAAAAAAATAAAAAAAAAGGTTTTTTTTTTTTTTTTTTTTTTTTTTTTTAAACAAATAACACTTAAATGTCCTACACGTTACCAGTTCTCCAAAACCAGTGGTCATTTTGACAGATACCTTATGCACTTTGACAACACAACTATTCCAAACAAATAAAATAAATGTGTTAAGTATTTTCGTTTTTGAAAAATGTACTAATGTCTTTATGTAAAAAAATTAGTAACTAATAACAATTGCTAAATTAAAAGGAAGTATTTATTTTTGCATAAAATGTGGTACAAACATGCTGAATAAATTACGTTCATTGAATTTAATATTTAAAAGTTAATGTATCTGTCATTTAAGGTTAAGTTTTCATTGAAAATGTGAATTAGTTCAATGATATAAATAAAAATTTTATATATTTTTTTCGTGCTAAGTGGTAAATTAACTTGAATTATAGTGTTATATGGTGTACTGACATGGTTTTCGGCGTTAGTTCGGTTTCATCGCAGTTCAACATATAATCTTGTCCCTAATTACTAATAGTGATGGACAAAATACAAATTTTATCAAATATGAATCTCGAATTCAAATCCTATATGGCCACAGAGTACCTCAAATATAACCCTCAAATCCAAATCTAGGTCTCAAGGTCAAAAAAATAAAAAATAATACCCAAGAAAAAAAAATGTCAACTATGGTCTTGAAACATTCAACTCTCTGAATGTTTTGTTTCACAAACTAAAATTCCACAACTGATCCATCTTGTAATTTTATTTATATAATTACATGTTAAATTACAATATCTTGAAGAATGGTAACAGGATAGGTACGAAGGAAAAAACTGACCTAGTAAACTTTAGTGGTTATCAGTGTAGAATTTTTTTAAAATTTTCTTTATTTCCTCTAGTATGTTTCCTCATTTTAGCAGTGTAATTTTGAAAAAATCCTACACAGACAGATTTAAATAGAGCCAATATTTATTAACAATTTTTTTTATCCATCACCTTTGGTTAAATAACTGGTTTTCTTCCTAAGCTTACTTTTGAAACATTGCAACTTCATTGAAAACATCGCGTCAATGTTTCAACCGTTTGTTGTTTCAGCGGCTCGAGACACAAGCTCCCGGTGAGGGTGAGGGCGAGGGTGAGGGTGAGGGTGAGGGTGAGGGCGAGGGTGAGGGCGAGGGTGAGGGCGAGGGCGAGGGCGAGGGTGAGGGTGAGGGTGAGGGCGAGGGCGAGGGCGAGGGCGAGGGCGAGGGCGAGGGCGAGGGTGAGGGTGAGGGCGAGGGCGAGGGCGAGGGCGAGGGCGAGGGCGAGGGCGAGGGTGAGGGCGAGGGCGAGGGCGAGGGCGAGGGCGAGGGCGAGGGCGAGGGTGAGGGTGAGGGTGAGGGTGAGGGTGAGGGCGAGGGCGAGGGTGAGGGCGAGGGCGAGGGCGAGGGCGAGGGCGAGGGCGAGGGCGCCACCCACCTGTCAGTGACCTCGGTGTACTCGGCCATGGCCAGCTTGCGCTGACTCAGCGCGTCCTTCAGCTCCTTGTCCTGCAGCTTCAGCTTCTCCTGCACGTCCAGCTTGTCCTGCGAACAGGGAAAACACGCTTACACTGCACGCTGACACTGCTCGCTGACACCAGTGGCGTAGCCAGGATTTGTGTATGGGGGGTGTTAAAAAGCATGCCCCCCCCCCCCTGTATTAAAGGGTGGGGGGTCCTCCCCCGGGAAAATTTGGATTTTTAAGGTGCAAAATAGTGCTATTTTAGCAGTTTTCGGTACTTAAATTTAAATATTGTAATGGTAAAAATTTTATTAATTTTAATATGAAATTTGTTTGAAAGATGAATAAGAAATTAATTAAAGATTTGGTGCTAAGGAGGGGGGGTTTGAACCCGTAAAAAAACCCCCGGCCTGGCTACGCCCCTGACTGACACTACACGCTGACACTACACGCTGACACTACACACTGGTGGCACCGAGCGTTTACCGGCTGGCTGCTTGCCGGGCGCCACTGTGAAGAGTCAAGTTTCTCAAGTCAAACTTCCTAGCTGAGGGGCTGCAATTCTTGAGCATTATGATGATTCCCATCGCATGAGGGGAATAGTTCAGTATGGAGTTGGGGAACCGGGAGAGCAGGGGAATAGTTAGGTATGTGGTGGGGGGAACCGGAAGAGGAGGGGAATAGTTGGGTATGTGGTGGGGGAACCGGAAGAGGAGGGGAATAGTTGGGTATGTGGTGGGGGAACCGGAAGAGGAGACGGCAGGGAAGAGGTATAAATAAACAGCACACTTGCACACTTGCATACTTTCAAACTTGGATAATGGCACAGTAGCATTATTATTTGCGTAGTGCTAATATCAGAGCAATCCGACTGCCACACCAAATGGTGAACAGGAAACGCACAAACAAAAAATACCTTCTTTGAATTAATCTTGCAAGGGGAAAGATTAAATTTTTTTTTTTGGGATGCACGCCATTTCTGGTTACACTGTAGTTCATAGGTAAACGTCAACAGAAAAAAAAAAAAAGAAAAAAAAAAAGCCAAAGTGAAAAAAAATTTATTAATGCATACATTGCACAGAGAATTCCGTGGAAGAAATAGTATTTAGAAAACATGTCACAGCACAGATGAACACAGTGATCTGATGATGAGACATCTGCAAAAAACAACAGTAAAACAAAGACAGAACCAACCTCAGACGACACAGCGACCAACGGATGAACCCAACGATAATACTAGACAGATAACGTGGACAACACAACACAGAAACCCCACAGGTGAATCCAGCAATGTGACTTAACCTGGACACTGCAAACTACGATAGCACTGGCTACTGTGTCCGTCTGTGATGTGACATATTTTTTTTTCCCCTTAATATCTCATTCCACGAAATTCTCTGTGCAGTACATGCATGTCAATTACAACATGGTTGATTTTGGCTTGCTTTCTGTGTGCTTGCGTATTGATATTTTTTGTTTGTTATTGAGATTTATTTCTGGCATTACAGTATAATTAACAGTGGTATTAAAAAAAAAACTATTTTATCAGATACAATACCTTTATGGCTTCATCTTTCTCTTGTTTTACAAGCCTCATTGTTTTTTCGAGTTCCTTGATCTTTTGCGCCAATTCGACTTCTGCTGGAGAACTGTCCCGCTTGGCTTCCGCCAGTTGTTGCTGCTGCTGCTTCTGCTGTTCTACGTTCCGTAGAAGTGCTTCCAACTCTGTCGGGACAAAAAAAAATAATAATGCGTAAACTGCTACTGGCAAACTCCAAAACATTTAAAGACAGGGTTCCATGTAATAAAAAAAAAATACCAGAGTTCCTCTTCTTCAAAACATTGATGTCATCCTGCAGTTTCCGCACTCCATTTCCTGTTTCGGACGTAGGCGAAAGTTTCATTGCACTTTCATTTGTAACAGCCTTGGAATTTGATACTTGTAGCGATTTCTTTGTTTCTGAAATATAACAATAAGTTACGTTAAAGCAAATACAGAATGTAAAAAAACTTATATTCTGAAGTTAATGATGGTGCAATAACAAAACTCGAATTCTGCATACCTTGAAGCGAGTCTTCAACGATTTTTGTAGGAACAGTTATCGAGCCAAGATCCGACACAGAACTGAGGGAAAAAGAAAAACATGTTACCAATCATAAACACAGCAAAAAATACAAATTTGTCCATTTTCAATATCATTACACTATGAAATACCTAGACAAGATTTCATGGTTTAATTTTTAAGTCCAATTTTGTTTTTAAAACAGAGGATTTCAGTGTTATTGTTTTTATTTTTATAAAAACTGTTTTGAATAACTTACTCCATCAAAATAGTGGTAGAATTTATATGCTGTATTTGTACGATCTAAAAATATAATATTTATTACAAGTAATTTTCAATAAATTGGTCTAAAAACAGATACATTCAGAACAATGCAAATAAATTAGCGAGGCATTTGTGGATTATAAGTGATACAGTAAGTAAGAGATACAGATTAAAACAAATTAAATTTATTTTCTTGATTCAAGCACTTGGGTACAATTTTTATTGTCCGGAAATATCATTCATTGAATTCCAAACACAATATTATTATTTTTGTATGAGTTCAATTAAGTTTTGGTTAAATGCTACTTAATACCATGGCCTATATTTCAGGGCTATATGGTGCACTAACTTGCTTGCATTTAGATGTTATGCGGTGTTTTGGCATGATTTGTGGTGGTGTTATGATTTTCTCTCATTTCGCTATATAATCTTGTCCTTAGTAACACTATTTTAAAATTATAGCTATAAATGTTATGGCATACTACTAGCATAATTGAGAAGAAAAAAAAACTCACTGTCTAAGTAAGTTAAAACTGGCAAGAAAAGATCCTACAGATGTGCACCCATCAACTACTACATTTCGATAATAAAGGACATGGTTTTGTTTACCTCTGAGGTAAAGATATATTAATAACTAGCTGCCCGACCTGGCTTCGCACGGTTGTATTAATGGGGGGAAAAATGACACCAAATCTCTTATTTACAGTTATAATAAATGAAATAAAATGAAAATTAATTAATTTTGACAAAAACTTAATACAATGCTTCGTAATGTACCGAAGAAAAAACGAATAGCACCGATGGTTTCCCCGACTCTCAAGCACGCAACGTTGTCATGGAGACGAAGTACCCACTGTTTCCCGGGCTTAAACACCAATCAACATTGATAATCAGTTTATAATTAATTATAAATTATTAAGACCATTAATCGAAAAAAAAAAAAACTATCCTATCTCTCAAGTTGGAAAAAAATTACACATATTTGCCAATTTTCATCGAAATTGTTTGACTTGGTGAAGATTTCACTGGAAACAAACATCAGGACACTGGATATATATATATATATATATATATATCTTAATTGTACAGTAATATTTGCATTTAATGTATTTCAGTATTCTTGAAATATTTCACTACATCTGCATACTTTAACTAATAATATTGACACGATTCATGTTAAAACTATGTTAGGTCAAGCCAGTTATGATTAAATGCCTTTGTATTTTATTCAATACACCTTTAAAAAATATTACAAAAACAGTAAAAAATATAAAACTACATTTTAGCATATTGTTATTGTTATACATTTAATAAAATGTAAAACTGAAAGGAAAGTCGATTATGGATAAAAAAAAAAAAACAATTGTTCGAGATCGATTTAAGATACTTTTTCATACAACAGACTGGCTGAAAGTGTATCAGTCTTTACTTCGCTTTAGTTTATATTCCTAATATTGCAAAAATAACTTGAGGTAGCCAAACAATGTATGATATAATTATCATAAACTGGGACACCCGTCGTACCTCCCTTGGGTGAAGGTGAACCCGACGAACGGGAGGTGCAGCGCCGAGAACACTGCGTTGGCGGCGGGAGCCACGGCGTCCGAGGTGCGCACGTCCGTGTCGTCCACGTCGAAGTTGGAGGTGTCGGTGGGACTGCTGACCTCCGGCTTGTACGGCGCCTGGCTGTCGCGGATGCTGCCCCAGTCCAAACCTTCGAACCACGCGTGGCTCTGGAATAATAAAAAAAATTAACAGAGTTGTCCAACACTTACAACTTCCAAAACTACATCTACTCTCCACCCACACAAAAGAGGGGGGGGGGGGGGGGGGGGGGGGGTGGTCTGTAAAGTATGTTTACGGACGATAATTTCACGTGATAACGTCATAGGAAAACATTGATGGAGAAATTGCATAATTTTTAATTTTCAATTATTATTTACAGTTTTTTTTGCAAAATTTAATCTAAACAATTAGTTTGAATATGATCACGAACAAATAGTTTTAAAAGGCCCGCCTTAACCCGTTTGATATTACAGAAGATTTTCTCGCACTGCGGTTGAGCCGGTTAGTGCACGCTCGGGTAAAGGCAGAACGTGACGATTTTTCGTTGCGTGCAGCCGGCGTTCATTGATTTGTAAGATGTTATCAAGTCAAAAAAAAAAATTAATAACGGACTTGTCTAACACTTACTTCAAAATATTTACAAAAACTATCAAAAAATATTGAGTTCTAAAACAGTTAAATTGCCTGTTATCAACTGCTGTACGATTAATGATCAACATGACTCTTAGCTTTCAGTTTTAAAAATTCTAGACAATTTTTTAAAAAGTTAGTATCAGTTATACACTTTGCATCATGCTATACATGTAGTTTTGTAGCAGGAATATTGACTTACTACTCAATGTGATCAAACATATTAATTTATTTTTACTTTTGACAAACATTAACATCTTTACCACATCTTAATAATGAAATTTAATAGAACAATGAACAATGTTGACAAACGTGTGACATACAAAATGATACAAAGTCAGTTTTTAACAATGAAACCACAATATGCCATCTTGGTTTCAAATATTTAGGCCATAATTTTCTGTGTGACCAAAAACGAATAAATTCTTAATAGGGTAATAAAGTGAATAACAATAACCAACCTTAAAATCTTCAATTCCATTCTGACCGAGCCTGTAATCAGAACTGCATATAAGTCTCTTCATTAGATCTTTGGCTTCTGCGCTGACTTCGTACCCCGGGTCGGAGGGAAAATCAAAACAATTCTGTAAAGAGCAACATAGGTTATTCATGTAATACCACAAAGAATACCTGAAAATACCTACACAAGCAAAGACTAAAATGCACAAGCATTCTGAAGTACGGACATGAAACTTGGCAATAGTTTCTAGAGCAAATTTAATGATTAGAGATAAGATTTTATGGTTTTATTTTAAGTATAATTTTGTTTTTAAAACAAAAAGATTTCAGTGTTACTGTTTTTTATTTTTATAAATGCTACTTTTTGTTAAACTTAACAAAACAATGGTAATATTTATGTGTTGCAATTTTTACAATAAAATAATTTGTAATAAACTGGTCTACAACAAATGCATTCAGAACAATAAAAATGAATTGGTGAGCTTTTGTGGTTTAAAAGTGATTCAATAAGAGAAACGTTTTGGTAAAATCTTTTGACCGGCAAACATTTCGAACATTAAAAGGCATGTTACTACAACATGTAGCATCAAAATTCAAGTTGATACACACCACAAACCCAAAAATACAATTAAAATAATGAAACTAATCAGAATTTTCAATCAAAACTTAACTCAAATGACAAATACCCAATCTCTTAAAAATTAAATAAAATAATTTATTTAGCATGACCGTTACAAATGCAAAAATCAGCATGTTTCGTAAAACAAAAATGGCTCCCATAGGAATTCAGAAAAAAATTAAAATGTTTAAATTAGTCTTTTTTGGACTCTAATGATGTAGGAATCAACAGCCAAAAAAAAAAAAAATCTGATTATAAAATTGTCAAGCAAAATACCTTTGAATTAGTCAAAATGGAATGACCCAAATACATGTCCCTACTAAACCGACTTAACAGCGGTCCCGAAAAATCCAGATTTAAGGCCTTTCAAAAAAATATATTAAATTTC
Source organism: Bacillus rossius redtenbacheri (assembly GCF_032445375.1). Lineage (NCBI taxonomy): Eukaryota > Metazoa > Arthropoda > Insecta > Phasmatodea > Bacillidae > Bacillus > Bacillus rossius. Next base: position 2,385,202 of record NC_086339.1, on the reverse strand, counting down.
AAAACTAAATGTTATTAACTCAATTCTATAGCAATATCTAAACACAATAATGTGTGTATTTAAATACTTCCAAAATTATGAAAAAAAATTTGCAAGAATTGCAAAAAATATTAATAATTATGAGCAAAATGGACTCTCGCAGTCACCTTGTGGTTCATGATCTTGCCGTACGTCTCCACGAGGGACTCCGCGTAGAAAGGCGTCTCGCCGTAGAGCATCTCGAACATGCAGACGCCCAGCGACCACCAATCACACTCCGGGCCGTACCTGCCTTGCCCGTCCTCCATGGCCTGCAAGCAAGATGTTTACGCTCATCCTGATGTGTAGTCCAAGGTCAGAACCAAAGGGTTAGGAATTATGCTGTGACATGGTCAAGGTCACTTCTTAACTTATTACCTCTTTGATGCCACACTGCAACACTGCGGGGATGGTGCCTTACCACTCCTGATGACGGTTAATAAGTACAAATTAAAATTTAAGACGTTAAATACGGTTGATTCCATAAAGAAAAAAAAACATTTAAAAACTGTTTCCGCAATGCACACACTAACAACTTCACACAACATTGTGAGTGTTCTGTCAACACGGCACACACTATCACCTCGACATAAAGTAGCTTCATGCAGTATCCATTCGAAACCTCAACTAAGTTTCTTATTTTCAACGCTTCATATCCTCCCTCCATATAGCAATAAGGACATCATTATAACAATGTGACTGGTATTCGTGCCCAAATTACAATTAACTGTGCCCACTTCTAAAAAATGTCTTAAGGGGCCCGCCTCGTCAGGGGTGTATGTGTGTTAGTGAGGCGGGATGATAAGCGCGACGCTCGCTGGTGCTTCTAGCGCGGTGTCTCCACTGGACTGGCGCGCAGTCTTCTCGTCGTACATATGAGCGGTGACCGTAACATTATATGGCCGAGAAATTGTGACCTGGCAGATCAATTCCTCCAACCCTTAATATATGAAATAATTGAGGCTCTAGAAAAAAAATTAAAAGAAAAATATTCAAGGAAAAAATTGGTTGTCTGTAAAGTTAGGTTATGGAGACGATAGTTTAACGTGTAAACGTCATAACAAAACATTGTTGAAATGATTATATACTTTTATAAATAAAATTGATTCATTTTTATTGAATTATCACTATTCGTATAGATACAAGGAAGGAGTGAAATGAATTCTACAATTTTATTGATAAAATTTACTTTTATTTGCACCCATTAATTCAAATATGTTTATTACTTTAACGAAGAGATTATTTTAACTATAACTTTTATACATGTTTGCTATTTAACTTCTTCCAATCCGTGTTATCCTGTTAAGGATAGGACGACGATAGGAAAATTAGGAAACGAATGGGAGTGTTTCAAGTTTAACGTGCCTCGAATAAGTTGAATCGACGGTTGTTCCAATCGAGTGGAAGAGAGATAGATGCGGCACAAGCGTACAATGAGCGTAACGGGACACAGTGTAATGGGACAATGTGCAAAACGGGAAAATGCGTGTAACGGGACAATGTGTGTAACGGGACAATGTGCGTAACGGGACAATGCGCGTAATGGGACACTTTTTTGACGTGGCAACGTCTAATAAATCGATGAAGGCCAGCTGCACGCACGGAAAAGTGTCCCGTTACGCACATAGTCCCGTTACGCTGTGTCCCGTTACACTCATTGTACGCTTGCGCCGCATCTATCTCTCTTCCACTTGATTGGCCTATGAATCTACTATTATATTAAATAGGTTTAGGCGAGCTTTTCAAAAGTAGCTTTTAACTATAGTACTTTAACTAAACTATTGTTTCATCAATGTTTTGTTATGACGTTGTCACGTTAAACTATCGTCCGTAATCAGACTTTACAGACAACAATTTTTTTGCGTGCAGCCAGCAGTCAACGTTGTCACGTCAGACATGTAGAAACGATCGCAAGCGACCCGGGAGGGAAGCACGGGGACCCACCCTGAGGATCTCCGGGGAGATGTAGTCGGGCGTGCCCACCGCCACGTTGCTCTGCACCGTGCCGTCGGCGTGAAGGCGCAGGCAGGAGCCGAAGTCAGCCAGGCGGATGTGGCCGTCCGCGTCCAGCAGCACGTTGTCGGGCTTGATGTCGCGGTGCACGTAGCGCAGCGCGTGCACCGAGCCCACCGCCAGCACCATCTCCGCGATGTAGAAGCGCGCCATGTCCTCGGGCAGGCGGTCCTCGAACTTGCTGAGCAGCGTCAGCAGGTCCCCGCCGCAGTAGTAGTCCATCACCAGGTACTGCGACACACACACACACACCCACCCGCCCCTCCGTCACGCATTCCAGTTCATCCCTCGATCCAGACAGACGATCCCTGTACGCATCGGTCCCGCGGTTCTCTCGACCGTTTAACTTAGCATGTCGAAAGATCACGGACATAACCAAAAAAATTTGCTACGCAACCACGGATTACGCAAGTTGAATGCGAAAGAAAAAAAATTTCCACGAGACCCGTCACAATTAGTTTGTAAAGTTACGTGTGAGTTTTTTTGTTTGCCCAGGATCTTCGACATATACTAAACTGAAACAGCGAGCATCACGCACCACAGGGTCGATATATACAGGATCATGCCGTCAGGATCAAGGGATGTACATACTTATATACCTGACACAGAATCAATGTCTATATTTTTTTTTTATTTTTCTTTCAAGACTCCAGTTTTCTTTTCCAGTGCAGCTAACTGGATGTAATGACCATAACTAGAGACCCGTGAATTTCGCGGATTCAATGACCTCCAGGATAGACTCCAATATCCTCTGCACACTCGGGCAAATGCCAACTGTTCACTGGCTGCTGACTTGTGAGTCGTCTCGACTGGGTGGCCTGCGATTCGGCACTTCTACGAGCGAGGGTCTCTAATTGGCCCTCAGTCCTCCAAGATCAACAGTGGACCAATGGCGGAAGCAGCACTAAGGTGTAATTATTTGAATTTTAGCATAACACGAAATGAATCCGCGAAAATTCACGGGTCTCTAACCACGAGTGGCAGGTCTCTAAACGGACGAGTGGCCAGGTCTCACCAGGTTGTTGTGGTCCTGGAAGGCGAAGTGCAGGTTGGTGATCCAGCGCCGGTCCCCGTACACCAGCACGTCTCGCTCCTCCTTGAAGCAGGCCGTCTCCGCGCGCTTCAGCATCTCCCACTTGTTCAGGATCTTCATGGCGAAGACCTTGCCCGAGTGGCGCATCTTCACCACGCACACCTCCCCGAACGCCCCCCGCCCGATCACCTTCACCACCTCAAAGTCCTCTCGGCTCAGCCGCAGGCTCTTCAGGCATGTCGCCACGGGCTTCACTGGAACGGCAACCGCAGCTGTTAGTGCCCTGCCTTCCCGTTTGATTATTTATTTCACACAGATACCTTGAATCTGAGGGGGGAAAAAAGCCCAAAATAAAGATTCGTTACCAATAAGATTGTCCGGCCACCCTGCTGGTGGGCCAAGGGACTGCCCTGCCTTCCCATGCGCTTGTTTATTTCACACAGATACCTTGAATCTGACAGATAAAAAAAGCCCAAAATAAAGATTCGTTACCGATTAGATTGTCCGCCCATCTGGTCTGGTGGCTAGCACACCCGGCCGGTGGGCCAAGGGACCCGGGTTCGACTCCCGGCCCAGGCGGGGGTAGTTACAAACCTTCTCCCTGGGCTCAGGACTGGGCGTTCCGTCATTTCCCCCTTCAACTTCCATCCCGCGGAAGGCAACGGCAAACCACCGCGGTACCATCCGGCCTTGGCCGGCACAAGGGCCCTCAATGGCTGTCAACACCATGACGTTGCCCGAGCTCATGACACCCGGTCACTGGCTAAAATGACTCGTCGTCGCCTGCTACTAGATTATTATTAGGGAATAGACTAAAATATGATGAATTGCGATGAAGCATAAAAACCCCGAAAAGCAAGTCGTCAATATAACGCATAAAAACAGAAATGAAAGTTAATAGACCCTAAAGCACTGAAATGCAACTAAAAATTGCATGAAAATAATCAGTCATTTAAATCAAAAACTTACACAACAAAATATAAATGCAATTCAATTAGCACGTAGTTTGTACCAAAAATGTAATTACTAAAAAAATTGAAAAGGTTTTTACTTTTTTTTTTATCTTGCAACTGTTATTACTCATTTTTACATTACAGTGTTGGTACATTTTTTAAGCACAAAATTACTGTTGATTTATCTTCATTGTTCCGAGTAGTTACAATATGATATTAAAATATATTAAATTGTAAATGTGCATCATTTATCAGTCAAAATGAAACTGTTTTGGTGAAAAAATATCACAAAACATTTAAGTACCATATATTTTGTTGAATGATATGCTCTCTATAAGAATAAACTAAATTATTTATACATATAAAAAAAATTACATAGGAAAACTAAATTGACCAAAAAATAAGGCCATAAAATTTTGTCTATGATTATTACGTACATTTTACAGGTCGTTTACAAAAACCTGGCAATTCAGTTCTTCTTCAGAAACATTAAATAAACTTTTCAGACAAATTTTTTTAATTACAGGGTTATTTTTTAAATAATTATATGCGCAAATTAAATATATATATATATATTTTTTTTTACACTGTGCAGAAATTTACCAATTTTGAAGTTAGAAAGCTAAAAACTATTCAGAGATAATTTCTGAATGATTTTAGCGGACATGATTTTAGTCATATTCAACATGTGACTATAAATTGAAGTGAGACGTCAAACAAACAAATATAAATGAGCAAAAAGCTGCCGGAAATAAATTTTTTACGATTTTCATGACGTGTAGACACAAAGTTTTAATTCTTTCTCTTTGCCAATAACTTGTGCAGAAAAAAAAAAGCTGATAAAAGATGGAACAAAAGCACATTCACTACTATCGTAACACTAAAGAATTATGTAACTTTACCAAATCCTTGCAGTTACTATTTTTTCCATCTCTGTCAATAACAACATGATTTACTGAAGCAATAAAACCTGTAATAAGCCACAGTTTTCTTACAACATATTACAGATGCTGAAACTTGTGACTCGTGAAGTAGTTGTGATGGTTGTAGCCGCAGACACAAAACAGTAAGTTATCTCTTCCCGGCTCTTATGGAGACTGGAACCTGTTAGTGATTATCAGACAGTAACAAGGTACGAGGGCTTGGGAAGATATTATTTAAGCCATGTCATGTCAAAAACTTGGAAAATTACTCCAAATTGAAATGGAAAGCACAAACCTGCGAAATGTCAGATAGCGAGCGAAGTGGCTGTCTCACTCAACATGTAGGTTCTTTCAATTTTTCGTTGTAACTATAATTTAAGGACTTTTTGAAAATGTACATTACTCTATTTAGATATGCTTCAGAAATTCTTAACAAATTAATTTTTGTGTGTGTTTGTTGTGTGTGTGCGCACACACAGTAGTACCCTGATTAACCGTGGTAATTGGGGAATGGGGTTTTTTCAGCACGGATAATCGAATTAAAATGATTTTAGGTTATACAATACAGCAAAATTTCATAATTTATATAAAACAAATGTTCAAGTATTACTGACACTAATCATTAATTATATGTATGAATGAAATTATTCATAATGAACTAAAAGATGCATTTCAATGAAAAATATGCATTATATTTAGAATTTGAAATGCATAAGGTATGTAGTTTTTAGTTTTATACTTCTTTCTTATCACTTCCGCTAACGAATTACACTTTGTGGGCTTGGTCCCCCCCCCCCCCCCCAAAAAAAAATGCCCTGTAAATCAGGTCACTGATAATCGAGGTTCTACTGTATATAGTACTTTGTTGCATTTTACAACATTTTCAGACCCCATCCCCCTCTTAAAAAGTGTAGAAAAGGGGTTCTACTGTATTCACTAACGGGTTCTGGTCTGTAAGCGCAGCGAGTGAATAACTTGTTATTAATTGCGGGCGACTACAACTATCGTGATAATCACGCCAGTTCACGAGTGTTGACTTGCACAAGCAGCCCAAAGAGCACGGGAAGCTTCGAGACGCGGGGGGACCGCGAGGGGAGCCAGGAGCTGCACGCACCGAGCTCGATGAAGTCGGAGACGGTCTTCTCGCGGCGCAGCGAGGAGTTGCAGCACTCGTCGTACAGCACCAGCAGGATGTCCAGGAGGGTCTCGATGCTGAAGCACTGGCCCTGGCCCCGGGTGGGGCCCCCCAGGAACAGCGCTTCCAGCCTCCGCAGGCGCTCGTCCCCGGCCGCACCTGGCCGGCCCAACCCGCCTCTCGCTCTCGCTCTCTCTCTCTCTCTAGTCTCACCCCGCTCCGCTCACCTTCCAGACAAAACCTCAACCATCACATCGCACCCCGAGTACAAGTGCGATACTATCACAACTCATTTGCCATGGTCTTGCACATATTCTTTTATAATGTTTTTTCCAGTGCGCAACACTACATTATTTGCCATGAGTCCCGTGAAAGTAAATATAATATTGCGATAGTCTCGCAGTGCCTAGATGATGATATTTTCCTGCTTGTGGTAAAAAAATATCTCACAAAATCAATTTTTTGAGTTACGATAGTCTTGTACTCAGGGTGCGACATATTTTTTAAAATGATGTTTAAAGGAAAATAAGGAATGAGAACTTCGAAAATGCATTTTTTTAATAATTTTATAATATTCATTTCTTACTACCAAGGAACCGTAACAAAGACGCAATCTTAGTTTCAGCCACCAAATTATGTTTTACCATTTAATATTATATATATTGGCTTTGTTTGAACAGGGTACATAGTAAACGGAATGTCTTGTTATTAATAGTGACCAAATACTACAAGTAGATTTTCCCTGCGAAATAATAATTGGGCTTTAGAATTATTTTTCTTTTCTTTTCAGAATGCATACAAATATAATATGTACTGTCAAAAAAGACACTATTATGGTCTTAGAAAAAATCAATAAATAGTAAAATTGAAAAATTTATAAACTAATACTTATCGGTCACTTTCAAAATACGAATTTTAACACTGACTCACATTTTCGATAAAATATTATGCTAACCAAAGCCAATCAAAGTTTATTTATAAGAAAAATTTTTCTTCTTTACTCTTACATTTTCCAGTTCCCCCTGCCCCCAGCAAAAATAAACAAAAAAAAAAGCCGCTTGACACCAGTATAAAAGCAAGTTTAATGTAACACCAACATTTCTATCTAATTCTACAAAGTTCTTTGCCATTGTACAAGTAACTGTCCACAGTAAATAAACTATACAAATTTAAAAATACTGAACATAAAATACGATAAAAAGATTAAAAAAAAAATGGCCACAACAAACAATAAATTATTATTTTTAGTCACGTATTCAAAGAATAATAAAACTCATATCCAATAAATATAGTTTAAAAAACTAAAGAAACATGCTTTTAAAGATTATCAAACTAAAAAGTAAAAAATAATTTTAAAATTTAATTTAAGACAATAGTATATAAGCAATACTAGTATAAATGAGAAAAAAGCTTGAGGCGCTTTGTGCCATATTTTTTGTATATTAAGCACCCCATGCTTTTTTCTCATTTATACTAGTATTGCTTATATACTATTGTCATAAATTAAATTTTAAAACTATTTTTTACTTTTTAGTTTGATAATCTTTAAAAGCATGTTTCTTTAGTTTTTTAAACTATATTTATTTTTAACTTTTTAGTTTGATATTCTTTAAAAGCATGTTTTTTTTAGTTTTTTTAACTATATTTATGTATAATTATCATAGGGAAATGAGTTACCGACACTACCTATTACCATCTGAGATAACTATTTGGAGTTGCAACGTCACAAAGAAATGGTAAAGTCTCTCCGAATCATTTACAGTTAGATGTATGGATATAATCTTAGAATTTACCGGAAAAAAAAAAACATTTTTTTTTTTCGGCGTGGCCGGGAGTAGAACCCACAATCGCTGAATCCGAAAGCTGACATCACAGAAGTCGCGCGCCTTAGACCACTCGGCTAACGAACGTAATGAAATTGGTGGGACATTTTACAGTGATGAGCCACTCACTCTTAGTCGAAAGAGTTACAGACGGACAGACAAACAAACATACAGGTGAAGCTAATATAAAGCATGTAAAATGTGGTGCATGGATAACAATTTCTACCAGCCTAAGAACAATCCTGACGGTACTATGCGCATATTTTATATAAAGGCCTAAAAGTTCATATTCTAATCATTTTAGGAATGTTAAGCATGCGTAACTAAAATAGATCCTTTATTAATTTATTTTAATTGTCTTTAGAATTTATTTAAAATTCTTCATTTACCTGTCTAATTTTGCAATAGGTTGATTTATTCCAACTTTGTTATTACAGAGTGCCAAAATTAAAGCCTCGTTAGGTCTGTATTAATGATAACAAGGTTTGACCAAGTGTTGTGGAAGAGCGTGGAAGCGACGTACGGAAGAGGAGGGGAGGGAAAGGAGGGGGAAGCAACATATGGGAGGGGATGATTTTAGGGGATTGGAAGGAGGGGGAAGTGACATACAGAAGGGGGAAGGGGAGGAGGGGAAAGCAATGTAGGGAAGGGAAGGGGAGGTGGGGAAGCGACATATGGGAGGGGAGGGAAAGGAGGGGGAAGCAACATATGGGAGGGGATGATTTGAGGGGATTGGAAGGAGGGGGAAGCGACATACAGAAGGGGGAAGGGGAGGAGGGGAAAGCGATGTAGGGAAGGGAAGGGGAGGTGGGGAAGCGACATATGGGAGGGGAGGGAAAGGAGGGGGAAGCAACATATGGGAGGGTGTGATTTGAGGGGATTGGAAGGAGGGGGAAGCGACATACAGAAGGGGGAAGGGGAGGAGGGGAAAGCAATGTAGGGAAGGGAAGGGGAGGTGGGGAAGCAACATATGGGAGGGGAGGGTAGGGATGGGGAAGCAACATATGGGAGGGGATGATTTGAGGGGATTGGAAGGAGGGGGAAGCGACATACAGAAGGGGGAAGGGGAGGAGGGAAAAGCAATGTAGGGAAGAGAAGGGGAGGTGGGGAAGCGACATATGGGATGGGAGGGAAAGGAGGGGGAAGCAACATATGGGAGGGGGTGATTTGAGGGGATTGGAAGGAGGGGGAAGTGACATACAGAAGGGGGGAGGGGAGGAGGGGAAAGCGATGTAGGGAAGGGAAGGGGAGGTGGGGAAGCGACATATGAGAGGGGAGGGAAAGGAGGGGGAAGCAACATATGGGAGGGGTTGATTTGAGGGGATTGGAAGGAGGGGAAGTGACATATGGGAGTTGTTGGAAAGGAGGGGGAAGCGAAGTAGGGAAGGGAAGGGGAAGGAAGGGGAAGCAACATATGGGAGGGGATTGGAAGGAGGGGAAGCGACATATGGGAGGGGAGGGGAAGTGGGGGAAGCACGTACCTTGGGGCACCACTGCTCCCGAGTCCTGGTGTGGCGCAGGCGTCGCCGCAGTGTCAGACATTGAGGGGCGTTACATCACAACACACGTCCGAACATCAGCGGCGCCGGGACGCGCGGAGGCACGGCTCGAGCAACACGCGCTCCACTCGCGCGCTTCCCTCATCTTCCCCCTCTCTGCGGGACAACCACCAACCACCTTCCGCCTGAGCAATACAAGTGTACTTCTCTTTAAGTTATTCTGAACATTAATATCTACCATTCAACACTATAACATTTTTTATTCAAATATTCAAATATATCATTGAGGTAGAACCATGTTATTACGTTTTACAAAAAAACCATTATAAGCAGGAAATGTCAATTTAACACTTGTCAGTGTTAAAACCACTGACGGGTTCACTCTATGCTGGAGTTTCCTCGAGCAAGAGAACCACTTTCTTTTAAACCTCGTGAAGCTTCCAGCTTTCTGTGTCATTAGATACACACTCCTACATATCTGTATAACCTCCTCACAATTCACAACGATAGTGTTACGGAGGATATGCCAATGTCCAATTCCTTTGCCACTTGAACGCGTGCTCTTGTGGATTCTCACCTACAAATGACATTAATTCAACTCTACAAGTAATATGAAAAGCTTTATGATTTTTTTCTTAGCCATCGCAGAATGATTGTCAAATTATTGTAGAAATACTTATGTACATTTGAAAACAGACCAGAATAGCAAGGAATAAATTTATTAGTTTGTTTTCCAAGATGAAGTTGCCAACAGACACAAGGGCTGCATACATATTTACCTTTTTTTATAGAATACATATATGTTTTCAATTATTTTCTTTCCATTTCTTGAATTTTAGAAAACAAACATTATAAGCAAGAAAAGAATAATTTGTAAAACATTATACTCAGGAAAACATTATAGGCAAGAACATTATAACAGGGTAGCCACTCAATGTTGTGATTTAAAATAGAAAAATCTTTTTATAATTACCTACAACTTAAAAATTGTTCATATAAATTTAATTTTGTTTTCTGCTCTACTGCAGATACTAATAATGGTCCTTCACTATTACAGATAGGTAAATAAGTAGAAAGGTAGCAGTTAAATTAAACTCCCAATTACATTTACTACCCGACATATAAACACAGAACAAAGTGATCCAAAGGTAACCCCTATTTTACCTTGACTACAGATGTAGCCACAAATGAAAGTGGAATTCACACAGTAAATTGCTAAAAATTGTTGTAAACCTCTCGATGAATAATCATACCCCAGAACCACAGAACAAGAACTAATGTTAGGAAGACAACTACCACCTTCAAAATGATGTAGCAGGAAGGATAGGGGTGAAGGAGTAATAGGAATGGAAAGAAAGAGACTAGTAAGAGGAGGAAAAGAAGGGCGATAAAAATTAGTATGAGGAAGGAGAAGGCTGGAAAAAAGCAGGAAATGACGGGTGCAGAAAAGGTGTAGTAGAGATGGAATTGGAGCATGTGAAGGAGGAACAGGAGTAGGAGTTGAGAAACTGTAAAAGTGGTAAAATGAGAAAGAGGAGGAATACAGACAGAGAGCAAAGCTAGGAAGAGGAAAGGAAAGAATAGGTTGATGGGGCTGGGGGTTGGACAGCGAGTTGGGAGGGAATAGGTGAGATAGATAAGGAAATGTGCCAAGGGCAAAAGAAAAGAGAAGGGAGTGAAGAATATGTAAGGCTAGAGGTAGGATGTACATAGAGGCAGACATGTTAGATGTGCCAATATCATGGTACTGTTACTACCATTCTTTAACCTCGTGCACCACGCACTATAACGAAGTGAACCTGGTATGCAAATAATGTACAATTATTTGACCTCAACGAAAATGAACAGTTAGACCTCAAGGATGGAAAACAATGACTGACGGAATAGTGAACATTTGTAAATTTTTTTTCACACATCACGAATTCTTCAGGCCTCGCTGGAGCAGATGTAATTAACAACTTGACGTGGAGATAAGTATGGCTGCTTCGATCTCTACTAAGCAAGTACGTCTGCTATTCTGGGTTAGTAAGTTCAAGACTGTCAAGAAGTGTATTCCCACAGGCACATACAATTCTTTTGATACATATGCAGTGTTACACAATATTCCTGCGCAGAAATACAAATGAGTAAAATTCATGGAACAACCAACATAAAGTAAAGTAGCTTTTTATAAATGTGCCACTATTTTGGTCACACTTTCGTAAAATTATTTTGACAGGACATTAACTATCAGATGTCCCTGGCAGTCTAGAGTTGGGAGTGGTGAGGAAGAGGGGAAAAATGAAAGATGAAGAATAGAGGAGGCGGAAGAGATGAGTGAGTACAAGTAGGCACAGAGATATGAGTAGGAGCAGGTACGTAAGTGGAATTACATCCCACGCTTACAGCACAATTTGTAGCGGTTTGAACTGTGCGCGACACATCGGCCTCCGGCACTCCGCTCCCCTCCTCCTTCTCCCTCCTTCCCCCCCCCCTCCTAGTGGTTGTTCTATGTCTAATTGTTCACCCCCTCCCTCCTTGATTGGCGCATGCGCGCGCTGCGGCGCGATGTTATAAAAGGAGCTGCAAATTGGTCAGGAGCCCTCTTTCTTTCTTCATTTTAGTCAGGCTCGGTTGTCAGCTGTTGTAATCTACGAGCATGTAGTCGGTTAGGTTCAGTTTTGAACTACGTGGGTGTGCGACCTCAGGGGAAAATGTAAGTTGGTTTGAGTTGTGTGTGAGGCGGTGGCCCTTACCTTAATTTAGAGTCATTTATTCTTAAATTGGTTTGTCTAAATTCCTTTTTGGCCGCCACCTTGAAAATTGTTTAGTTTGAATTAACGCATTAATGTAACTTCACTGTCAACTTGGTTTTCATTGGTAACTGCCTCCCCCTGAGACGTCGTTGCATGTATTTGATTAATTCTCATTAATGTAAATTCCCTTTGTAATTGTAACTGCACTTTGCAGTAGTTCTGACAAACGTAATTATGTAAAGTATTTCCTTAATCGTAACTGCACTTCGCAGTAGTTTTGAACAACGTAATGAATATAACATCTTTCTGTTATTTTTTAATTGTAACTGCACCTTGCAGCAGTTTGAAAAATGTAAAAATGTTTGGATTTAACTGCATACTTGCCACTGCCTTTGCTTCGCGTCAAATGTGCGTTGTATAATGGGATCGCTTACGGTGTAGCCGGCTTATCGTCGAAGCTTGTTATTAACAAGCCTGTTTTGTCTATAATCATTGTTTTTGGTTTTTGTATTTAGCCTTGCTTAAATTGTATTAACTTAACTTCATCAGTAACCTAATGTTATGATTTGATGTTTGAATAAAATGTCTGTGTACCTGATACCATTTACCTTGCTTACCTAAACTGCTCCATTCACTTAAACCCCAGTCCATGCCAGGTTCTGGCCAACTATCCCAATGTTCCAAAGCTAGACAAGCTTTACTAATTCATAAAGCACCAAGTCAGTAATGTAATTAATTGGGCATTAGCAGCTCCTGGTTGAATGGGGCACTGAGAATGACCCAAGAAGCCACACAGAAACTTTCTTTGCCATTATTATTTATGACTACTTCAGGATCTTTTCTAATTCATATAGACCAATGGTTCTCAAGAGTCTATCACTATACCTACTGATGACTGAGCATTTAATTAAAATTTGGTTTTTAATCTTCATTATGCTGAAAGAAAACTTAAATTTTTTTAGCAATTTTATGGGCAGAAAATTATTAAAGAACCAAGTTGGGGGTGGCAGGAATGTCTCTTTTCACCTCAGTCCACAATGACAATGTTCATAATTGTTCCAAATTCACTATAGTTTTCCATTTAGCATTTCTATGCAATTCCAACTATTAAAGGTATAAATAATAAAAAAACTTTATTGCCAAGCTGAAAGTGATTTACTTTTCCCAGATAAGTTAAACATTGGCAAGAATCTCACTTAAGTCTCATCCTTGATGTATAAAATTAAGTTTACCTCTTGCACAAAAAGGCAGAACCTTGTTGGGGAAACCTGTTTATACTGTTTTCCAAATTAGGTCAGTACAAACTCTGTCATTACTTATTTGTCATATTAAACTTTTTGACCTCAGTTCTATAGACACAAAACATTATTTCCAAAAAGGATTTTAAGTTTAAAAGATATTAACAAGTAAGTTCCATCTTGATGATGAATCTCTGTCAAGAGCAAGAAAAAATGAGTGCCACTCAATCAGACTATGGCTGTAATGGACAGTTTTGATTCAGTCCAATGTGGTATCACAGAAATGACATGTCAGTGCCCACGCTTGGTTCAGAACACACACGACCTCTCCCAGATAGCAGAAAATATTCAATGAAGAGAACAAGCCCAATTCAAGCCTTCAGCAAGCTTTCAGAGAGCCATCTAAACCTTAACGGTAATACCTAAGTTTGAATAAAGCTTGATGTGTAAGGTTTACACCGCAAATCTAATTCCAGTCAATCAAGCAAACAGAAAGAGGGAAGCACTAATTCCTGGTGAGGACAGGGCAGAGTGGAATGGACTTGAGGGGAAGGAATTGGTTGCGAGGGGTGTGGACTTACAGAAGCAGCTTCAGGAAATGGGAGAGTGAAATAAGGGGAGGGGGAATCTTTGCCGCCGAGCGAAAGCCTGCACGTTTAATAGTCAAATTCAAAAAAATTCCAAATTGTTCTAACTCACATGCTACGTGGAGTGTTTATACCATTTGCAGTAAACTAGTCCACAGGATTACATGCTAAACCAAATAAAAGGTCTCAGGCAATCAATACACAACCAAGTCAGGCCTTCACAAACAGCAGTAACCTATTAAATTAGTTATAAAAGCTGTTCTATACACAAGTTTTAATAAAAGTATCAACAGGTAGTACCGTAAGTTGATATTTTTGATTAAAATATAAGATACATTTAAGTATTTTTCATACGCAGTGTTTCGGAAATGTGCTGTTATATGGCCCCTTACCACAGGTTACCTTAATGTTTATACTAAATGATTGTCAATAATAAATATTGCAGTTAAACTTCCGAGTATTTAAGAGTCACGTATGTACCGAAAAAACTGCTGCCAACGCAATTTAGGGAAAACACAATCCATATCTCTGGAATCATATCGTTTTTAGGTAACCTTTTAATATGTTAAATTTTAAAACCCATTAGATATGTCGGATATCAGCTGACATCACGAATCAGTGGGTTGCCCAATTTGACATGCATAACCCTTTCGTTAACAAAACAAGAATGTAACCATACCAATCACAAACGTCAATAATGCTATAACTGAAGGCACATATCGTTCTTCCACATTCGTCGTAATTTCTCGCCCCTTGCACCACACCACCGCACCAAAATATGGCTGCCACACCTAGGAGGCCAGGAATTCTGGGAGAGATAGATGTCTGTCCACAAGATTGCCAAATCTGAGAAGACATGAAATGTCTGTTAAATGATCAGAAAATTGTTTTAAAGTGGCTAGATCCATTGTCTTATTTTTATATATCTTATATGCACTTAATCAGTTGGCTTCAAATTAATTATCAAAATAGTCGTTCATATGATAATTGTTACAAATTCAATTAAATAATTACTATTGAAAAAATGTGTAATTACCTTCCTTAATGATAATTCTGAAACCTGGATTATTAAGGAAATGACCATCAAAACTGTTAATTTTACTAGTAAAACAATTATGTGACAAACACAAAACTGATGTGACAAATTTAGTAAATTTGGCAACAGTGCGTAGTTTACTTTCATTCCGGATGCCATTCATGTTGTGCTACCTAGCAAATATTATGTTTAGAAAATATTATTTTCGATGACTATTAAGGACGATTTGAGAAGTTCGTGTTTATTTTTCGTTTAAATATTCAGGTAACTATTTGTTGAACGCTAGGAAGAACTTAATATCAGTTAGTATAATGTTTTGATGACAGCGTCATATTGTCCATGATGGTGGTTTGTTAAACAGTAGTGTGAAAGTGAAGTGGTATGACAAGAATTATACAGTGTGGAAATGTGATTGGGTTTTAAAGAGTAAGTTTTCGTTGTAACGAATACAAGAAGAGCGCCACAGTTTATAAGAATTCCATTTCCAACTTTAGATCTTCGTGAAGAATACGTCGAGCTTTGCCGCCCTGTCGTGATTAGGCTTATGGCCACAGGTACGAAATATTTTATAAACATCTATACTTTATATAACTTTGTAGGCCTAGTCATATTCATGTCCCAATATTTTAAAACAATTTTAGAATAATATCTGCCTTTACCATTGTGTATGAAAGTGTGCGTGTGTTTGCTACCGTACTTACGTAAATTCTTATTGGTTATGTTATGAACGGAAGTACAACTCGCACCGTGTTGAACATTTTTGTGAGTTATTATTTTCTACAAAAGCAATTTTAACAACGACCCTTTTAGTTTGTAGTTTATTAGTATGTAGGGCCTATTTTAATTTTTTAAAAAATATACGGAAATTGCGTAATTTTCTGCTACTGTTTACTAATTATCTCAATAGAGTTTTTTAAAGTTATTATTTTAAAACGGGGTGCTTCCGAATAAAAATATAAAATCCATATTTTTACTCTCATGTTTTCTGATG
Organism: Bacillus rossius redtenbacheri; assembly: GCF_032445375.1. NCBI lineage: Eukaryota > Metazoa > Arthropoda > Insecta > Phasmatodea > Bacillidae > Bacillus > Bacillus rossius. Next base: position 2,369,218 of record NC_086339.1, on the reverse strand, counting down.
ATTCCTAAAACAGCATTGCATTATTTCAGGTAACTTAAGTACTGTTAGTTTACAGTTTTAATAGTTTGCTAGGTTGGGTTATGTTTGACATTTTAAATACTGTAGATACAATCTATGAATGCTTGGGTTATATATGTGTTCAGAGATAACACTGGGCAATATGGACTTATATGTAAGAATTGAACTAACCAGCAAAGTTATTTTCTACCTCTGTAAACTGATAAAATGGTCTTTAAGAAATCCTTAATTTTTGATTGCATGAGAAGGTAAGAACCATGTTTTTTTACAGTTTTTTTTATATCTACAAGGAATTTAGTTTCTGTGAATACATTAAATTCATTAGCAGTATTGGTAATATTTAGCTTTTAATTCATTTCATTTGGTGTTAAAACTTAATGAAATATGTTTTTTCAACGTAAAGAAATAATTTCTACCCCACAATTTTTTTACCCCCTCCTGAAACTATAATGAAAGTTTGACCAATTTGAGTATTTCTCTAAATGACTCAATAAACTATAGGCTACATTAGTTACTCAGTTTCTTCGGAAAATGATGAAAAATAATGAAATGGGTTTAAGTAGAAAGATTCGGTGTGGATACTATAAAGGTTTGGGGAAGCAGAAAGGCACTGGTCAGTGTGACTGCCTGACCTCAGTAGAACCTCAGTGTTGAAGCACACCTCATTGGTGCTTTGTCAGGTATCACCGTTCAGGATGGGAAGCAGTCTCCGAGCTTGATTCCACTAGATGCAAGATTAAACACTGAAGACTAACAGGAGTAGACCTGCAAATTGTTTCCTTTCAAATAAATGTTATTTTGAAGTAGTATCCTTTTTATGAAACATAAACAGACTTCAGAACATGTTTCGAAAATTTGCATAATTTACACATGCCAACAGTGACTTTAGCAAAATCCTTTATTTATGAAAAACATAATTTGTGCCTCATTTTGGCCTCAGTTTTTTTACAGCACTTTAGGATGTAAAAAGTATATTTTATCAAAGGCTATTTTGTATTTTTTTTTTTCAGGCACAAAAGAAGAGCAGTCAGTGGAGCCTAAAGATCGCGGGCCATACTCTTGTCTGGGAAATGCATTGGGTGCAAGCGAAGTCATCAACGATGCTGCAACTTCAACTACTATATCTTCATTGTTTGAAAAGTGTTACGTGACCAAGTTTCCAGGATTCTGCCGATATTAACTCAGAGTTCATGGTACTGAAGCGAGGCAGAACTGTACCGCTGGTACCAGTCATGGGTGAACCATTGAAGAAAAAGCAGAAAGTTAATGCAATCGATAATAAAGAGTGCAGCAATGATAGTGTTGACCAGGATCTTTTCTCGATTCAACAGCATGTGTTGAATCAGTGTCTGTGCCCTTTGTCGGAGAGTGTTTTACGTAAACCATTCCAGACTCAGATTATTTCAGAGACTCAGGGACAGTACAGAGTGCCGATGCTTGCGGAGTGGGATAGGGACCGCATCCTTCTGTTCGTCAGCACTTTGCAGTTGCTCTGTGAAGTTGCGATCAAACAAACCGCGAAAGGAATGATGTGTTCTCGCATCGGGGAAATATGTGATTCGTTGGTGCGAAATGAGTACGGTCTCATAGAGCAATTGATAGACTTTTCCTCCCACGTGGACCCTTTCATTTGCTTTGCGGCGAGTCGGGCTCTTTCTGCTTTTTTCATCGTGTCGAAATCGCACGTCAGTCCCGCCTGGTTGGAAAGCTTGACCGAAAACATCGTGTCGACGACACAATCCCAGCAGATATCGTTCTCTTTGGAAGTGATGAAGCACGTTGTGGAATGGAAGGATCTGGACATGCATCCGCTCGAAGAAGGCAGCGAAGACAAGCCCCCTCCCTCTTGTACCGTCATCAGCCTGAACGATCCGGAGCTACTCGATACGAGCCAAGTCAAGTGCACGTGCATCAAGGCTCTCGAGTCGAAATGGCCGGCCATCGTGAGAAAGTTCGACGGCCTCATCGGTTCCTACTCGGCCGAGAACGAATCGACCATCGTCACTTTCCTGGGACTGTGGGAGACCATCATATCGGTGAAAGCGAATCTGTCGGTGGTGGACACCAAGCCATTCTACGCGCACCTGGAGAACTTGGTGATGCTGCTGAACTCGTCGGTGCCGCCGGGCATCTGGAAGCACCTGCTGGGGCTGTTCAACGAGGTGCTGTGCTACGGGAGCACGCTGGCCCTGCAGGACTCGCTGGCGGAGGAGCCGTGCGCCCTGGCGCACCTGGTGGTGCGCAGCGTCAAGGACTGGCACCTGCTGGAGACGCTCCCCTACCGGGGGGGCAGCGGGCGGTTCGGCGGGGGCGCCGGCGACGGGGACCGGCCCCTGCTGCAGAAGACGGCGCTGCTGGTGCTGAAGAGCGTCGCCGTGACGGTGAAGGAGACGCGCTGCGACAGCTCCAGCGACAGCTCCCTGGGCTCCGAGGCGGACGACGCGGACGCCGACATGGCGGTGATAGAGCGCAGCATCCGCGAGGTGCTGCGCCAGCTGGACCGGTGCGTGAAGGCGCTGCTGCCGTTCCACCCGGAGACCCCGGTGGCCCAGTGGGTGGTGCAGCTGTTCTCGGACCAGGACGACGCGCTGGTGGAGGGCATGGTGTGCTGCCTGGACGTGGCGGTGGGCCTCTTCTACCGCAGCGCGGCGCAGCCGGCCCTCCGGCACGCCCTCAGCCCCGCCGCCACCTTCGCGCAGTTCCTCCGCGCCGTCTCGCACGACCCCGACGTGCTGCTGGACCTGCTCGTGTCCAACGAGACGTGCTTCCTGCTGTACCTGCTGCGGCTGCTGAAGTTCGTGCGCAGGAACTGGGCGGAGTTCGTGTCGTGCTGCGGCCGGGAGCTGGACGACACCATGACGGTGCTCATCGGCCTGCGCTTCAAGATCGACAGGCTTGTCTCCAAGGACCTGTTCCCGTACAACATCAACCCCGTGCTGAGGCTACTGGAGAAGTGCGAGCAGCTCTACGAAGTCAATGACGATTGAAAGTTGTGCCCTTAACACCTCGTTAGTATTAATTTTGAATTTAGTTAGGAATGAAAGTGAAATAAATGTTGCATTTTGCTCTTAAAGTAGCAAAGCTGTTAGGAAGCTTGCTTTAATAATCTGAGATAATTTTGTGTTTGAAATTCACTTTTTATTGCAGTGATCTGGCATTTATTGGTCTTAACTGTTAACATTTTATCACTAATGTTGCACCTTCGAAGAAAATAAGTATTTAATTAGAAGAGTTTGATGACGTTGAGAATTAGATATTTTTATATGCAAGTAAGAGCTGCCATGAGTACTTTTTTACAACTAAGAGAATTTTTGAGTACTTATATTTAATTTATAAATACATATTTTATGGTATTTAAGTTAATTTTTAAGAAAGTTCACTGTCCTACTTTACATATCCATGTATTCTAGCACTATAGCAATCCCATGTTAGTTCTGTACGCGATAGTTACCCTTCCCCTGTACAAACTGACAGATTTATAGTCCCATGTACCTTTGTTACACAGCCAAAGCCATAGCACAGTATCTCATTTTTATGATATTACAAAATTAAATTTTTCTGGCAAGACTAACGTTTAATTAATTCTTTTTTTATTTGACATAAATGCCACCAAATCAGTTTTCATTGAATGATATGGTTGGTATAAAATGATTATGAATTTTAAACAGATGTTTATTTTGATTTTAAGTCAAGGTGGAACATTGATCAGGTTTTGCTAAAGGAAAGAAAATGCACATTACAGAATTCTATTTATGTTTCTTATCCTGGCATACCCTCAGGCTTCTTGTGGCGCAAAAACACGAGTCGCAGCTTTGAAAGATTTGGTATAGTTTGTTTTGTGACATGTATCGGTTTCAGTTCTTTGGTGGAAGTGCATGCGTTATTGAAACTTCAACAAAATTTGTTTGTGTTTGGGTACTGCCTTTATGTTTGTGCATTTTATTTCTAGTCAGAAAATACTCTAAAGTACATTTTTGATTACACATGCAATGCAATGAAAAGGTAATTATTGCTTCAGGAATATCTTAAGTGAATGAAGTCTTTGAAATATGTTACATATTTTGTTTTATGCCTGGGTGGGAAGTATTTCATTTTCTGATCACTGTTTGTCTTCTCCCCTCCCCCCTATTTAGTACATCACTTCTTCCGATGTGAGAGAGCACTTGAATTTCTGTTTTATCTTTTAAAGAGTTAATGTAATATAAATAAAAAAAATATTGTGTGGTCTTCTCTACAAATGTACTTTATAAAATGTAGGTTTTATGTAGGCTACTAAAAATTTTTTGTAAATTAATGTTGTAATTTTCAAGCAGTTGTCGTTTTGCAATTTCATATAACATAAATTTTTACTTTCTTACAGGTTGTAATGAATCGTCACTCACCATTTTGTATCAACTTAAATTTACCATCTCATGAAGTATTTTTTTTTTTTTTTTTTTTTTTTTTAGGAATTTACTATTTTTCCATTCAATGGGTACTTTTTATTTACTTTCATGCGCTTTATTCAGAGTGATAAAAAAATGTGTGTTGCATGGATAACATCACTTGTCACAACTTATTTAAAAAGATCCTTCCTTGCTGTATATATAGATCCTCTAAATGTTAGTCACAAATAACGTCAGATTTTTTATACCCAAATTATTCCATAGTTTTATAGATCAAGAAATGGAAGATATTTAGTTGTAATTAGTGCATTGCAGTCAACTATTCAATGAAATTTGTGCGAAACATGAGTCAAAAGGAGAATTTACACAGTGACCTGTTTTGGTAGGTTTCAATACCGATGCTTTCAGCATTCACTTGTTACACAGTTAATAGAAAACTGAAATGTGATAAATACTAAACAATTTTTAGATGAATTTAAAGAACTTTAAATTGACAAGTTCTTTTTTTTTTTTCCTTTAAAATTTATTTATAAAATAACTTAGATATAATCATACTAAAAATATTTAACCCTACCTTTAAACATTTTCAATTTAAATAATTGTAAATCAGTTATTTAAACCAAGTATTTTAGTTAGCTGCAAACAAAAAAAATTCGGAATTAACACCACACCTTTTTGTTTGTACTGAACACAAATACTTTTTACCTACATGTTTTACTATAAAGGTGAAAATAACCTTTTATTATATTGAAAACTAATGAAATTCAGGCATTAATTTTTAGTATCAAATGAGTTATATCACCATCACAAAATCCATCGATTCTAATATTTAGGATTAAAATTTTTTTTTATTTAGCATATTTATGTATTTGCTTTCCTGTTAATTATGGTTTGGATCACTTTCACTAATAGTTGAAAATCACTTAATTTAGTAGTGCCTGTCACATTGGCTATGCTTTATCATTGTTTTATTAGCATTACCGGCATGTTTGTGGTTAGTTAGTAATTAAATTAAGTGCACAATAGAACAAAGGTTTTTTTTTCTTTTCATTTTAGTGTGCTGTTAAATTTCATGGACTTAATTTTTTTTTTTTAGATGTTTGTTGTCATGCTGCAGGATCATGGAGTGAATTGGAAGTAAATCCCAGAAACTAAAATAATACACAAGATTTTAGTTGTAGTTTTAGGGAAAAAAAAATTAAATTTAAAGTACAGTGGAACCTCGTTAGCCCAAACTCCTCTATTCTTAAAACCAAATAATCCAAACAGAAATCTGCAAAAAAAAAAAATTAAAATTATAAATGTTCTGAAATGAGTGGAGATCAATGAAAAACTCTGATACAATTTATTAAATGTGTTTGAGTAATGTTGTAAGAGTATTGATTGATTCAAACCACCATGCATAAAAATTTCTTGTGCATAACATAAATGATTGAATATTCTGTACAAATATTTGCACAATACTTATGGGTAGACAGTAAAATTTAATGTAATCCTGTACTAGAATCAATATATGGTTTTCTGCCCTATTTAGGCTAAAGATACAACAGTGAATTAACCCCCGATTTTCGCTGATTCAAACAGGCCTCTGTTCCATTTAGTTCGGACTGGTGAGGCTCTACTGTATATAACTATTTTTACCGCAAAAAAAGAACTGGTTTTTAACTTTTGGAACCATGTAAATTCAGAAAAAAAAATCCTAAGTTACTGAAGTAACAATTATCCTTTTATGTCTTGATATAGTCTGATGGAACAAGTGCAAGACAGGCTGATTTGAGTGGAGTTTTTGGGCATTCCTTTACAAAAATGACTGAAGACAATTCCGAAATGTTTGTTAGCTCGAACGTACTGTACTTCCCATTGACTGTGCCCAAGACGTTAGTCGACTCTCTTCTGACACAGCTATGGTGATTTCTCTAGCTGAGTTCATGAAAAGAAAATCCTTAAGAGACAGATTGCTGTATTATGACTCTTGGCAAGAAAACTGATTGCAAAAAGATAAAAGTCAACAGTTGAGAAATTTTACTGATTTGCCTGATTTTATTCCTCTCCCATCCCTCTTTTTCTTGTATACTTACCTAATTCACATATATGTGTGCAGAATCAATTCTTAACAAAAGGCATTATCTTCACCTAATAAAAGATAGTATCTAAAAGCAAGTAATAATTATTTATTCTTGGCACGTCACTTGTCATTTAACAGCTTCTTTAGCCAATAAGTAGCAACAAGATTTTTATGGTTTTATTTTTAGTCCAATTTCATTTTTAAAATACAGAAGTTTGGTGTTATTGTTTTTATTTTTTATAAAAGCTGTTTTGTAATGCTAAACCAACATAGTGGTAAATTTATACGCTGCATTTTTACATTAAAATAATCTGTTTTAAGTTGGTTTAAAAGGGATACATTCAGAACAATAAAAATGTGAGAATTTGTGGTTTGAAAGTGATTCAATAAGAGATGAATGCATAAAAAGACAAATTAAATTAATTTTTCTCATCCATACTCTTTTGTAAAAAAATTTACTGGAAATAATGTCTTGAATTTAAAACATTATTAGATTAATTTCTTATGATTTGAATTAAGTTTTGATTAGATGCTACTTAATTCCATGATTTAACGTGCATTTCTATGCTATACACTGTTATTACAGTTTATTATAACTCACCATATAATCTTGTCCATACCAATAAGGTATGTATGTCACCTGTTGCACTTCCATTCACACATAGTGTAGACTTTTGTTGCCACAATTGTACGTTAAACAGAACCAAACTTCAATAAATAACATCTTTTCATCAAAACTTCAATACTTGATATGTGCATTCTCACCCAGAGAATTTAGTATTGGAATGAAAATGTGCTTAGTTACTGATACATCTGTAGGTAAATAATTTACAGGAGGTTGTGATGTTATTATCAATTAAATGTACATTTAATAATGCTGTACTACTAGGCGTTCTATTATTTATTGAGATGGAGAAAATTATATAGACAAATGTTTGTTCACTTTTGAACAATTTTTTTTTTACTAAAATTTATGTACAAAAGCATTAATTTATATAAATTATTGTGTATATTATTTTGCCTGTTACTTTCTTAGAAAGAAATTATGCTATTCGTAATTTTTTTTTTTAATTTTAATGATTCCTGTTTTGTGTGTAGTGTGTCCACCACGTGTTCATAAGCTGTTGCAACACAATTTTGTACATTGAGATGCTCTTAAGGACAAAAAATATAATGTTTACAAAATCTTACGACTTTTCTTGTACATGACTTACGTAATTTTCTTCTTTGTTAGCTGACACTAATCATACTCCTCTTGATTTTTGCTGAGGGTTAATCTGAATTAGTTTTTGGATTCAATGTTCAATATAGAAGAGGTGACTGAATTATGTTGTTTCCTTAGTGAATATTTTATAATTTTATGAAATTTTCATGTATTAAAAGACATTTGGATAGCAAAGTGGAACTATCTGCAACAATATTTGCAGAAAAAAATATTGTATATGGTGCTTCATAATTTTTTTTCTTCAAATTTTTGTTTATTTTTACCTGAAGCCATCAAAAATTGCAACAATGTTTTAAAATGAAAGAATTTAATTTACCTGCACCTTACTGTACCCTTGTCTTAAGACATTTGCAGGCTTGCACAATTGCTTTAAGCAAACATTTTCTGGTTCGACATAATATCCAGGTTAACATATTTTATTCCCAAGAATTTGTGAAGGAGGGGGATTATGTTCTGATGTAAATTCATGAATTGATAGCTGACCAACTGCCATGTTTGTTGTAACAAATCCTGATTTACTGTCTCATGAAAGAATCAGCTTAATTTATACTTTACTCAAAAGTTGAGATGCTAGTGTCAATTGAAATCCAAACTGGATTTTTTGATTTAAAAAATTCAGTACAAAGATACGTTTAAGAATAATTTTTTTCTGTACATTCGTAGATTCTTCATTTGGTACCAGTTCTTGAAATTTTCCAAACTGAAAAAAATTATGCTAGTTGGTGGCATTTCAGGTTATCCCGAGTATAAATGATATGTTAACAGCAAAAATTACTTACTCTTAAGTATTTGTCTTATTTTACCTAAGTTGAAGATAAAAAAATAATATTATGGGAGGAGACCCAGCTAAAATAGTGTTACGAGGCTGTCAGATGTAAAACCCCGCTTCCTTGAGGCGAGCGACAGTAGTAGTATGAAAGTTAGAACGAAACAAAGAACGGACAAGAGAAGGTGAAGAATGAAATGAAGATTAAAATTGATGACATCAAGATAGGTGAAGAGATGCGTAGGCACCAAGAAATGAAGTTGCAATATGAGATGAAGATAGACCAAGAAGAGATGAAGAGGCACCAAGTAGAGATGAAGGTAGACCAAGGAGAGTTGATAATTGACTGAGAGATGATGATGATGATGATGAACCAAGGAGACAAAACAAAAAGGCCAGAAATAAAAGCAGGTTGAAATAATGGCTGTGAATGAAGAAAAAGAAAAAGGAGAAGCCAGCAAGATGTGGGAAGGTAAAATGCAATGTTCAGGACGGTATCTGGCCTGACATGTGGTGACTGTGTTCCGGAAGTATCGCCGAGTTGTTGTAAAGATGGAGACCTGGTGTGGCTGTTGAACTGCCATGGCCCAAACTTCGAGAGGCATGGGAAGGCCCTTAATGAAGTGCTGAAAACAATGAATTAAAGAAAAAAAAAGAGCGAGGATAACGCGGACTAATTAAAGGTGGTTCGTTCTGTTCGATTGAAAGAACACACTTGAAGAGGTGTATCACGTTAGGGACAAACAGGTTTAACGAGGCTGCCAGAAACTAAGTCCAGCCAGCCGGGCCGGCGTGCAGGCCAGGCGGATTCCTAGGGAAAACCTAGCCTCCTTGAGGGGTGTGATAAAGGTAGCACCTGCCCCTATCACTACTCGGAAATCCCATTAGCAGCCTTTCCAAAGAACCCCGGACGTCTCTTTGTAGTGTCTGGTTTTCCAGGTTCACAGATCACCTTTGAATCAAAGGGTGTAACTAGGATCCTATTGTTCTGATAGATTCGAGTGTTTTAAGTCAGAGGACTTTACGGATGTGACATTTTGGAGGGCCACGAGACTTTTCCATGGGTAACGCTGGCAGGTATGCAAGGTGGTGCCGACCTGCGTTGAGAGAGGCTGGCAGAGATACCAGCTAGACCTTGGAGTGATACGAGAGTGAAGTGATGAGGGCGAGTGACCCTCGCGATGGGCTTTGTGTACAAGTAACGGAGCATCAGGGACAGTTTGCAGTGTGGCAGACAAGTGCGAAGCAGTGTATTGGGACTGAGGTACATGGCAACAATAAACAGTATAGTGAGCCACTTTCCTCTTTCGCAAAGTGATGTGGTATCATCAATATGTAGTATTGCTACCACAATGGGGGTTGAAGTGTTCGTCGAATACTAGGGCGCCACCACATGTATAACGGGCATGTGGACCCAGCTACTCTGTTCTCAGGGCCGTGACGTAGCCCGTGTGTGGCGAGGCCCGTTCCCCCTGTAGCACTGAAAACCTCCGAGAATGACGACAGGTGCATGAAGCTCCTTCCTCTTGCAGCGCTTGCGACTCGCTGACCGTTTGTCCTCGCTCTGCAACTCTCTGGAGCGGAGCACTGACGTCACATTGGCGGGCACGGGCCGACAGACGCACGCACGCACACACTTCGGCGGGCGGTCGTAGAGGGTGGGGGTGGAAGGACGGGGCTCGCAGCGTGTAAGGGGAGAGGTGGTGGCACATCGGGCTCAGAAGGGCGCAGCCCGGGACAATGTCAGTATTAATCTGTATGGGTTGGAGGCAGATGTACTTAGTGCCACCAAATGATGGTAGATAGAATGTACATCATCATCATACAATTAAAATATCTTACGTTGTAAATTACATTGAGAATACCTTGCCTACAGCTTAGAGAACAGAACAAAATTCCACAAATAACTGTAAGCCTAACAATTAGTGGTAATGTAAAATAATGTAAGTTTTGTTTTATTTTGAAGGTAATTCCCATTTTCAAAACGATCTTACCAGTATTTTACAATTTATAAATCATGTTTACTACTGAACCCCAAGAAACTAGACCACCAAAAATTACACCTTTAATTTATTTTTATGATTTTCTGACAAAAGATTTTTGCAACATTCCAAATATTATTTTTTAAAGTCTAATGTAATATATATAATATATAAAAGACACAATACATAACAATGAATTTGTACTGGCTGGGTACCAAAACACAAAATTCTTTCATAATAAAGGTAATATTAATATATTGACAAATCCTGACTATATTAATAAACAATAAAAATCAAATATAAAAAAATTATAGGCATTAGCGTAAACAAGTCTTGTATATTGAGAGCAAGGTGAGGTCTCCATCGCACTGACACGTAACGTCGCAGATGCACAAGTCCAGCGTGCTACGTGTCGTAGTCTTCATCGATACTCGTATCCTGCTGCACTTTCGTAACAAACGCCGAGTTCGCAGCAAAGTCACCTTTCTGGTCGGAGAACGGGTCGGTTTGATTTTTCGCTCCGGGGACAGAAACGGGGTCCACTCGAGAGTTCGAACCTGCTGCACTTCCCACCGAGTCACAAGAGTTTTCCTTGGAAGGCACGCCCTTGGCCTCGGCGGGACAGCCGGCCAATTGCAGACTCTCCGTGGACAACCGGCAGCTCGGAACAGCCACGGGTTTGCTGGAAGGAAACAACGTGTCAAGTCCGCAAGCCCCTCAAAGGCAGTCCATTAAATACCCTCAAAAAATAAAAATAAAAAATGTAACTCAGTACATATGATAGAAGTGTAACTCATTTGGCAATTCAAACCTGGACTCGTATGTATATCGTAAGGGGTGAAAACGGCAGAGAGTGAGAAATAAATATGAATAAAGAAAATTGTTACTTCAAAATAACTGCACAGGATATCAATATATATTGATCAATCAATAATGATTAACAAACACTAGATATTACTTACAGTATAAATATTCACACAAAAAAACTGTGCATGTTTCTGTTTCTTCGAACAATTCTGCCATTTTGAACACGCCAAGTCTGAACGAAGCATGAAATTCATAACAGGTAGCGCTATCTACGCAGAAAAAGCAGGGACTGTCTCAACAGCGCTCTCTACGCTGCTGGTTGAACAAGGAGGAACGCGAGCGCGCTGGTAGCAAATATAAAATTCAAGCTGCTCACAGCTGACTGTATAAGATACCTATATCTATTTTCTGAAACAAGCGCGTATGCACACCCTTTGTTTTATTCTTTCGTTCATCTATCTCTCTCAGTTCTATTTTTTTTTTTGGCAGGGGACAAATCATTGCTCAAACTATTGCTAAGCGAAAGTCTCTGAAATATGAACATGATTGCTAAGAAAAAAACCTCCATGAAACAATATAATAATGAGCATCGCAAACACTTCAACTATGGATGTTGCATGTGGAATGTAGTTGTAACAATAGAAAAATTCATAAATGTATTACATATGATCTGAGATTTACAAATCATTCTGTAATTACAATAATACCCTCCGTAACGTCCGTACAAATCTGGTCATGTCTGCTCGCACTGCACTGATTCGAGATCACTGTTCACGAACCCGCCACGACTGTCCTCCAGCTCAAAGTTTTCCCATGATCTTTGCTCGGCGCTCAAAAAACACAACGGTGCAACAGAAAAATGTGATCGAACAAATTATTGAAACGAGATCACGCCTCAACTTTCATGTTGCAACTGGCCGTGAGAAAGGTAAGCAATACAACGCTCGCCCGGGCACCGGCAAGTTGTCAACTCAACCAGTGGCGTAGCCAGGATTTGTGTATGGGGGGTGTTAAGAAGCATCCCCCCCTCCCCCCCCCCCCCCCCCCCCCCGTATTAAAGCGGTGGGTCCGGGGGTCCTCCCCCAGGAAAATTTGGATTTTAAGGTGTAAAATAATGCTATTTTAGCAGTTTTCGGTACTTATATTTAAATATTGTAATGGTAAAATTTTTATTAATTTTAATAAGAAATTTGTTTGAGTGATGAATAAGAAATTAATTAAAGATTTGGTGCTAGGGGGGGGGGGGGGGTGTTTGAACCCCTAAAACCCCTCCCTGGCTACATCCCTGAACTCAACCCATCTTTGGTACGTGAAAGCTGCCCGCTGTGATCCCATGAAGTGCCGTGCAATTATGCCTGTTAAGTTCAAAACTTAAAGAATTCCTACCTTTCGTCTCCCTCGGATGGCGATACATCGGGCACCGCCTTCACCAAGTCCTTCAGGAAGTCGAATCTGCTTTCAGAGAGTATGCACTGTTTCCTGAAGTAAGGCCGACATGAGAAAAAAAAAATTAATTAATTAATGAGTCAGAAGTAAAACTACGAGCCACACTATTCTCTTGTGCACAAGTGTTGTTCTTCTCGGACTACAATCAAATTATAATCATTACAAAAATATAATACGCTTTGCTAGCTATCATCAAAACACTTTATTATGAAGCAATTAATAAAAATTTTACTCTTAACCCTTTATAAAACATTGTGCATATATTGTGTATCTCAATGAAAAAAAAAATTTTTTAGTCAAAAGAATATTACAGTACATAAGTAATGTTCATTTGGTTTTTATAAAATTATTTATTAAATGTTAATATATTCTTTGAGAATCAGAACCAAATTTTTGAATTATTAAATTTAATTCGTAGTGAAAAAAGTACGACATCCACTCAAACACACAGCATAACCTTGAAGATAAAGTTTCATATATATAGGTGAGATATCCTCAAATGTATCATACATTCAAAAATAGGACCACCTTGGATATCAACTGGCACTGAAAACAAATCCACGTGAAATATATAAAAGAGCAACTTTGGTTGTTAGTATGTACAATAGCCTACACAATACCTGATTTTATTTACACTAAAAAATCTTCATTTTATATTATTATAATGAATTAACACAATAAAAATATTAATTCACAATTTCATGTGTGGAATTGTTTGGTATGCAGTTATGTGCAACATGGTCATTTAAACATTATACATCCTTTTAAAATAAACAGGAAAAGTTACTGAATAACCGAACACTAGTTTGGCTAACAGGAAAAATTCACAAAAATAAATACAATATACAAATGAGGTGAGAATGTACGAAAAACAATAATATTAACAGAAAAAAATGTGAGTGAGTGTTTCAGGACTTGTCATTGATGTATAAACATCTAACCTCGGTAATGAGCAAAATTCATGTGCTGATATATTGTTTATGATGCAAATAAACTTATAATACGAAACCCGGACACCAATTTAACGCAGAATTCTTAAAAATAATGCTGAGCACAAATATATATAAACAAAATATTCACTTTTCACAAACCAAAATTTCTAGAAGAAAATCTCTCACACACACTTTCTACACTCGCCGCTATAATTCGCTACCCGAACTGTGAATGCACAGATATCAGCACGAAACCGACAAAATTTTCAAACTATTACATAAAAGCGAAAAAGACATGAAAAAAATCCTGAACACTGGCTTTCGACAAGGAATTTTATTAAAATACTGTACATTTGTTAAAATTCACTAAACCGTTAATACTATACCAGAAACGTTAGAAGTCATACTTCTATGGCATTACTAAAATATGAACCTGAAACATTTTAAAACACACGCTAACCCTAAGTATGTGTTTCTATATTTGTTGCTTAAACAACTGAAATCAGTCTATGAATACTTCCTGCTTACAAACCTTACCTTATAGAGCATATTGAACATCATTATTACATGATATATTATGTTATTAAAAAAAAAGTAAAATAATTTTTTCCACTGATAATGTTTGAACCACATCGAACATTCTCTCAACTGCTTTTCCCGCTGTGCTATTGGGATTTTGCAAGCAGAATATGTATTACAATCAGTTTTCTTACGTATATTAAAAGCTGTAATTACTTTTTACTATGACTATTCTAGTTTACCAAATATATTCCAGGGTAGTTTCACTTTCATAAAGTTTCATTCGGCACACCAATACATTTGGTATCTCCCGTAATGTTTACGAAAGAAACTATATTAAGGCCCCAGCCCACCCGGACACACACGCGGTGCGCAGAGCTTCAGGAAAAACAACGCAATTTCAAAACTACTCAAGATATCCCAGTGGGGCCTGCTTACGAAAAGCATTTAAGAGTTCGCTGAGGGCTGAAAAGTACTTTTGATTTCGGATTAAGTTTTTAAACTATAGTTTTAGAAGAGTTAAAATGGCTAAAACGCATGTTTTCAGAGTAATTTTTAGGCGTAAAACAACCAGTACAGATTCTTGAAAGCATTTAAAGGACTTGCATTACACCTTTATCTTCATTTCTCAGCCGTATAATGCTACGGTCACCACTCAGATCTCGCAGTTATCCTGTGACGACGAGAAGACTGCGCGCCAGTCCAGAGGAGACACCGCGCTAGAAGCATCAGCGAGCGTCGCACTTATCATCCCGCCTCGCCGACACACATACACCCCTGACGAGGCGGGCCCCTTAAGGGTTTATGTTGCTAAACGTGGGTCCGCCATCATCACAATCTCAGCTCTACATTCACCCATTTCCGTTCTTTCGACCTCCGTTCCATTCTCTAAATCACTCCTACCAGATGCCGCATACCGAGAGCTCAGATGCTTACACATCAAAAGTTATGCACATAAGTCTACGTACATGTGTGAAGGTGTTAGCGTCCTCGCATGTTTGGCGTTTGTTATTTCTATGGTCCTCTTGAGAAGTGACTCCACAAACAACTCCAGAGTTCTGGGTGCAAGGCATTAAGGACAGACACAAAACACTGCTCCGGCTTTCTGATTCTCATTCCTGTTCACCACTAATTACAGTACTAAAAACATAAATAAATATATAAACAAACAGAACTAAGAGCTGTTGTTAAAGTCTAATTTTTTTCTTTCTTAAGATATCAAAGGTTTAGAATACAGTATGTCCACACAAATATGTAATATAACTCTCTAAGATTTAACCCTGATTCTCTATGACCACAATTACAAATTGTCATGATCTTTTTTTTTTTTTGAATAGCCTAAATTACTTATTTGGCATTTTCCTGAAATAAATAAATAAAATACAGCCTCCACAATTTTCATAGCTTGCCTAATTCAAACAGAACTTTGCATACACCATTTCATAGTAAGTATAACACCACCTGAAGAAAAAAAAAATTGCTTTCACAACCTGGGTGATAAGATATTGGAGCATAGCCTTCCCCCTCAAATTATGTACTATTAATGGGAAATTCCAAGATTTTTCCAGGATTTCAAATAATTCCCTGATTTTCCTTGGCTAATCCTGGAATAACTGGGTATTTTTCATAGAAAAATTATTTTAATAAAATATGAATATGATTAAACCAATTTATTTTTACACCCACTTTAATAACCATATTTGTGATCAACTATAGCTGTATCCGAATATTAGCCTAATGGATCCCTTTAACTAAGGCATTAGAAGTGCAGCGTAGTGGATACGGCCAACTTTGCATTACTTCCCAATTCTCATAAGGGATGCGTCCACTGAAATCAAGATTTATAGGGATGCGACACTTGTATCCACTAATGCATCATTAAATACATTAACTTCGGAATTTAGAGTTTTATTAATTTTGTATATAATATTACTTTAGAATTTTGGCATCAGATTTGTTAAAAAAAAGCATACGTGATAACTCAGAGACAAATAAAAATGTTAATACAAATTACTGAAAGGCGAACATAAACTTACAGGGGTATTTAAATCTCATTATGAATATTTAGGATACTAGAGATACATAATTTTTTTTTTTGATCCCTGACATTTATAACATATTATTTACTACATCAAATTTTTTAAACTGGTTGTTATTTACGTTTTGCTGATTATTCGTAGATATCACGACTTAAAATGGCTACATGCACATTAGTGCAACCAACTGTCAATAGCATAACTGTGCTAGCAGTAGAAGTATTCGGATACTATATATATTGATTTGAAATGTGCCCTTCACATTGTGGCTGCATTTGCTAGGGGATGAAATCGACGCATCCATATGTATTCGGATATAGCTTATAGGTCAGCTGACCCCCCGCTAATTAATAATGGTCTTAATTCTATGGCACGAAAGACGAAAAAGGATATAGATGATGACGGGAACCGCTTGTGCGACCTTCCCCACCTCTTCATCTGTCTGCATGATTTTCTTGATTCGCCCCTGAGGAGACAAAAATTTCACATGTTAATGGCACATGAGTAAAGTTTTGAATGAATACATGCCAATTTGAACATTATAAGTCATCTTGAATGTATAGTATTTAATTTTGTGTCTGTTGGAGTTAAACTCCTGTGTATTATTCATCAAGAGGCAATGCTGGCACTGGTGTTTAAGTTTTATGTTGAACGTGACATGAATAGGTTTTTCAAAACAGTATTATGTAACATTGGAAGAAAGACTGAATCAAATAACTCACTGGTTGTGAGGGTCTTTGAAATCACAGAAAATTATGTTGTTTGATATATAAATATAGGCTAATGTTTACCATATTATTAAAATTATTAATAATATACAAATATCACAAATACAAATATACATAACGATCACTTCAGTAAAGAAAGGCATTTTAAAAAGGTCTTTCTATAGAATTAAATAACCTAATTCAACTCACACCGATTGAAAATTTAAACATGGAAACACGTCTAACATCTCAAAACTTACTTGCAAATAATATTTTTGTGATAAATAATTATTGAGCACAAAAGTTTTACATACAGTTGTAAACATATGATATATATTTGGCGCCTAATTGTATTACTACAATTACTTACAGCAGGAAAACGGGCGTTATATTTTTTCTTCTTACTAGGCATTTAAAACACACTAATTTATAATCGCAGCGGATTTTATACAGGAGGATGAGACAAAGTTTTAAAATTATATCATACACCACAAATTATCATTCCCACATTTTCCATTACGCAAGTTCCAAACAAACAAACAAACACCAACGAATAACACAGACGGCCTTGGATAACACAGCCATAACATTACACTAAATGCTATGAGGAAAAAAAAAAACTGATAATTTATCACGTGACAAAAGGATAAATTATATTATTTGTGCTCCTGTATATTTTTTGTTTACATTTATTTAACAAATTTTTACAATTTTTATATTTATATAAAATAACATTTAATTTTTATTGTTCGCTTCAGTTTGCTAATGTATTACTATTAGTTATGGTAACCAACATTGTGCTATGCAACTTAAAAATACTGCATTGATTTCATAAAAAAAAAATACTTCTTACATAGTCATATAGTCCACCATAATAAAAAAGATTCTAAAAATGTATTAAATTATTTAATTAATTATGGCTACTGCCTGCTACTGGGTAGGTCGAGATGACACAGACGGTGAGCCGGGTGCCAACTAGCAAATTAGTGGTGTTGTCATCATACTAGTCTGCAACGCAGTGTTTCGTTTATTTGGTGAATACCTGTTCCCAAATTAAAACTAACAATATTTTAATCAGGTGGAATTCCAACAAAAAATATTCATTACGTACTGGATCAGTTACTATGCCTTAAAACATTTGAGAAACACTGTCAAGCAAGACGATTTTCCTTCCCCTTGAAGTCTAGTGAAGCCCTTCTCTTTCTACCCGCATCGCCGTATCCCATTCACACACACCTCAACATAACATGTGGCGACATTTGTTGGCAAGAAGCAGAACTTCTTGGAACATTTATTACTTTAAAATGAAAAAAAAAAACAACTAACTTTTGCTGATGGATTATATAAAATCTTGTTTAGGTATTTTTGACAATTTGAAACTCTTAGTATGCATCTGGTATTAGTTGCAAAAGCTAATATGGATTTCGCAACATTGCTTGCAACTATATCGATAGGTCACTGGTACCTTGAGAAAAAATGTCAAGCACCAATTAGATGACAGGGTATATTTTGGCTGCAGAAAGTGCCAGAAATCCTTTGCTCGAAGATATATCTTCAATTAACATCGCAAGATCTGCACATCCTGGCTGACTAATGATAACGAGAACAAGTGTACAACATATTAGACAAATATTATAACCTCAAAGAAAATGGAAATGCCGATGCTTGCAAAATCATCCCCGATCTTGCTAATGATTTGGAATTGAAAGCTAGCGAAGAAAGTAGCATATTCATGGAAAATAATAAAAAAAATTACACCAAATTCTAGTGGCCTCCGTGAAATTGAGAACAATATAGAAGCACCTAAAGCTGACAATGTCGAAGACTGTGATGAAGCTCGGAGACCAAAACGATGGAAAAATGCATTAAAATAAATATGTGGCTGGTTTTAAAACAGAAGAGCCCTATAAAAAAATTAATAATAATCATGTAAGGAAATAACTGACAGCAACGGAAGACATTGATAACAAGTCGTGGAAAAATCCGAACACATTGGTCAACTGGTTAACACTTCTCCTTGCTTCCCAAAATGCTGAAAATTTATGTATCACCAAAGAAACATGGACTGTACTTAGTGAATTAAGAAGTGTGGGCTACATACAATAATTACATTTCTAAGTTATTAATTATAGATTTTCAATATGGTTGCCAAAATAGCTGACGAGATGGTGGAAAGTTAGGTGATTGAAACTACCGCAATCTAGCTAGTAAAATATAAACCAACATGGCGAAACTGAACAAAAGCAAACTGTTACAAGATGGTGGATCCAAGATGGCCACAATGATGTCATAATGGTTAGCATAATATATAGGTATTCCTTGATATTAGTGGTGAGGCGTCAGTTTGCCAGTAGCCACCATTAGTCCATTGAAATGTAACATTTTTTTTTGGGCTTAGCGTGCATTTGTCAGAGGACACAATTTTATTTTTTAGATAATAAAAGGGGGGGGGAGGGAGTTAGTGTAAAGTTAAATCCAAGTTTGTAGGGTTGCAACCCTTGTCCTACAGCCGCCATCTTGGAAAAAGAGGTTCAAATTGTTTTTAATTAATTAATAACAATATTGCATTATCAATAATTAAAAAGATTATCATAAAACAAATAACAAGAAGATTAAAACTTATGGCAAATCATTAATATTTATATTTATGTTTAGTTGAGTAGTATGTATTCGTTTCGGAGCGCTGTAAAACCTTAACAAATAAATAAATTAAAAAATGTTTTAATAAAAATTGTTCCTTAAAACACCATCTATAAAAATTGTCTGATATAATTTTTTTTTAAATGATTAGAAAAATAGTTACTATATCGACAAATGGATTCTTTTGTCACATTTTTATGGATTTTCGCTTATAACCTTTTTATTTATGGTTCTACGACTAAACGTTACGGGAAAAACGTTGTAGATAATTTCATTTACAACAAAAAATGTTAAATAATTTTTTTTGTGAGACTTATAGTTTGGTAGACAAACCGTAAAAACCACTTGAACCTCTTTTTCCAAGATGGCGGCCATGGGACAAGGGTTGCAAACCCACAAACTTGGATTTAACTTTACACTAACCCCCCCTCCCTTCATAATTAAAAAAATAAAATTCCGTCCTCTGACAAACACAACCCCAAATGAACTTTTCAATGGACTACATGGAAAAAGTTATTTATTTCTGCCTTCGTCGGGTTCGAACCGAGGACTTAAAGAACAATTATATAAGTGCATTTTATTTATAAACATTGTGTTTAAAAAATATTTTATAAATATTAAATATTTTACAAAAATTTATTATAATTTCAGATAGTTAATATGGCAGAAGAGTGACATAACTTAAAATGGCGGTATAAAATATAGTGGCAAGTTCTAAAAAAAATGGCTGAACTTTAAAAGGCGGGATTTTCAAAGTCAAGCATAATTTCAGAAGCTTGCATTGATTTTTTTTTTTTTTTTTAAGGGAATTTTAGCATCTTTGGGGTACATTCCTTTCTTTCGAATGAAATGGGGGGGGGGGGGGGGGGGAGAGAGGGGGGGACACAGTGAGGACTTAAGAATATTGATTTTTTTGTTAAGAAATATTCCCTTGAAAATGAAATTTTTTGAATTGTGTGTGTGTGTATGTGTGTGTGTATATATGTATATGTATATATATATATATATATATATATATATATATATATATATATATATATATATATATATATATATATATATATATAGTTCCACTTTTCCCCTAAAAACTGGAATCTTGAGTAATTTTGGCGAATTTTGGTCAGTTTGGACAAATTTAGGTCAGTTTGTGGAAATTTTTAAGGACGAGGTCGAATGTCAAGGTCAAGATAATCCAAGAAGGATTCAGAATAGCTGCACACACAATCCCAAAAATCCTCAACTTGAACCCTGGGCTCGGAGCCCATAGTGATTTGTAGAGGGTCAGACAAAATGAACGGGTGTGTTTTTTCAAACATTTAGAAAAAAAACATATTGAGCAAAAAAAGCCCTAGAGGTCATATATTTTTGTTATAAACCGGATTTTTTTTTTTTTTTTTTTTTATAGATTTAGTTTTACCGATAATTTTCGTCTTAAACCCTATAGCATTTTTGTCGTGTGTTAAATTTTATCTTTTTATTTCGTTTTGGTCTCTGATGCATCCTTCGTTCTATGCAAGGCAATGTTAGATGTTATTTGATTTTATCATGAAATAATGTAGCTATCACTGCAACAGCAAAGTTGAATGCCTTCATTAATAAAACAAACTAAATGTTGGGTTTAGTTGCTTTGGAATCAGTCAACTGAGCACCTGATTCTGTTCAATGATACAGCAAACCTACATGGCACCAAAGAAAGTCGATACCGAGCATCACGCATGCATATTTCCATGGAAATAACAACCGTTTGTGGCCGCCCGAGTATTAGTTTGTTAGTATATACCTTACAATTTTTTTTTGGCCCAAAATAATTTCGTAGCGAAATTAGTGAAAACATAATTATGAAATCACACAAAAGCCAGGAAGGAGGGAGAAAGATGCCCCCTCCCAAAATAAAAAAAAAAATAATAAAAATCTATTATTTACACCAACGAAAGAATATAATTTGAAAGCAAGCAGAAGGTAGAGGTTTTATTCCCCCCTCCCCCAAATGAAATTCTACGTAGGTACACTCTTAAGTCTATTTGAAGGCATTGTAAAATTTTTGTTTTTGCCTCAAAATGTTTGTAAGTTCTAAATTAATAAAATTATATTGTAGAGGCCACAAAACTGTCTTTGACACCAGTGGTCCACAGTGCACTAATCATTTTGAACGTTTCTATGACATATTTGACTGTAACTGTCAGCAGGCTGAAACTAAAATAAAAAAAAATAATAAAACCATTACGTATCTTATTACATTTAATCGTAATCTAATTTTCACGAAGAAGAAACGATCTTTTCGCTGAACACGATTTTACTGACACAAACAGCGCAGAACACACAGTAAGATCTTTAACAAAAAATATATAAATTATACTATCATGAGGGACTATCTTGAACATGAATCACGCTCTTGAAAGTTATGTTATCAAATAGAATATCATAACATACATAATAAAAATAAAACCTTTCCAGAAAGAAACACGAACGGGCTTGATGAATTATTGACCCTCGCGGACGCAGAACAAATCGAATGAATTCAGGTCAGTTATAGGTCAGTTATGTAATACCGGAAGACCTTTAGTTGATAAACACCCGTCAGTCGGCTATATTCTCTTGGTCGAAGCTGTCGTCGCATAGCGAGATAGTTTACCTGTCAGCTGTCAGTTTATCCCACTTCTTACAGATGCTGAAAATACGAATACTAACTATTCTGACTTAAAAAAAGAAAATTATCCAAGTTATTACAAAAGTAACTATTATCGTACCTGCATGCAATATTAATCGGTAAGTACCATAAAATTTAAAAAAAAAAAAAAACGGCGAAGAAGCGCATTAGTAAAATGTTGTACTCGTATTGGAAGGACCATACTTCGAATGATGAGCCAGCCACACAAACTTGGCTTTGGCACGGTTTTCGTAAAATTTTAGTTTGGCTGTTTAAAATAAGCATAGGCAATGTCTTCCCGATGTCCTTGCATTGTATCCATTGAAATTATCATCGACGAAGGACAGAGCTCAATGAGAGATGTGGGAGCAGAATCCACGATAGTTGGAATTGGGGCAAGTGCAAATTTTAGGCATAAGCTAAAAATTACCACATATTGCCGTAGTTCCCATGAGGTGACTTTAAGAAATTCTCTGCCTTATTTTTGATTCATGTAACATAAACTCCAAAACCATCGTCAACTGAAATATACATACATTTTGCCTAAATTACTTCCAGACTGGTCATAAAATATATTGATCAAATATTTTGGTCATTTTGTACATTCAGTACCTACTGATACTATCAATGTTTTTTAACAATGTATTTTCAAGCAGGAAATGAGACAGTGAAACCAGAAGTCTATTCTATCAGTGGGCGTGATTAACATACACAAATGACGAACGTATGTTGTAATTTGCTGTTTAGATTGGCTGTTTAGGTTCCCAATATGTGCACCCGAAGTTTTTCTGCGAATCGATGTAAAGTCTAGACCATAAAGTAGGGACCTCGAAAGGCTATGGATACTAGCAATAAACTCGTGCCGAGTCCATGAACTATTTTTGTCTTCATATTATTTACATTTTAGGTGTTGGTTGTCATGTCTGCAGTGGAGAAACAAGTAAGGGCAGCCTGGACCCAGCCCAGCCGAAAATCGACAGATTTTGAACACTGGAAGAGAGTGTTCTGGGAGAACGCAAGTGATTACTGTTCGAGTACGACACTGCATGGGTACCGTTATCTCACCGAAGATGGTCTTCACTGGATAGAAAGGTAACACGTAAACACACCAGTATTTTACTATAAAATACCTATCACTACTTCATCCCTACTAATATTATAAATGCGAAGGTTTGATTGTATGTTTGTCCTTATTTCACGCAACAAAGGAGCAATGGATTGACATGACATAACTACATTTTTTACATTCTCCTTAAAGTTTACTATAATTCCAGTCAGCTCACTTAAGTATATGGGCATAGATCCCCTGCCGGGGGGGGGGAGGGAGGGAGAGACCTCTGAAATAAAAAAGTCACTCACATTGGAGGCAATTGTTACCGTGAAACTGGGATAATATATGTAATAATAATGCCAAAGTTATGATTTAAAGCAAACTTTTTTTTTAAAGTTTCTATATATTGCATGCATATAGATTTTCTTGTGAGATGACTTACGTCGGTTACCTACAGGCAAAATCACTTGAATAGAAGATTCCGTGTCCTCCACACACCCCAAATTTCAATCTCTCTCTCTACAAAACCTAAAGTTTTGCACTCTTTCTTAAGACTGCAAAAGTATTGTAGCTCACATTTGCAAATTTGTAACAGTCACTGATGGAAGTTTACAATAGGCAAATGTGGGAGTAAAATTTTTGTTTAACAATCCCCTCCCATGAATAAAAACAACTCTCTTCCCTTAAAATTAAAATCTGGGCAATGGCACTGTCTGGCAACTGAGTGAGGGGCCGATAGTTAAAGAAATATCCGAGTTTGTCGGATACTGCGTGCAAACCTCCTATATAAGCACATAGTAACTCATGCAACCCGATTATGCTGTCTTGTCATTAACACGGGAGACTGGATCTGAGGTGCGACCAAGAACACAGAGGGCCTGGTAGACGAGATGGTGGTTCAAGTGATGGCAACCTGGGGTTCAGATACAGCATCCTGCACATGTGGCATGACTGATTACCTGTGCGTTCCAATTCCACCTTGGTGCTGGGGGATCTCTGTCAGCAGGCTGATGTGGGTGGCTGTTCAAGTGATGGCAACATGGGGTCAACTACAGCACCCTGGACGTGTGCCATGACTACCTGTATGCACCTATCATCACCTCACTTCTGCTGGGGCATCTCTGTTGCCAGGTTGATGTGGGTGACTGTCCACATTATGGCGACCTGGGGCGTGAGCTACAGCATCCTCGACGTGTGGCAAGACTACCTGAACGCGCCAATCTTCACCACGGTGCACACCACCGCCTACCCCATATCCAAGATCTCCTTCCCGGCCGTCGCGGTCTGCAGCAACAACAAGATCAGCTACAAGAGGGCTCGGCGCTTGACGGAGCAACTGTGAGCCCTGCTCGTAAACCACGCATGCACATAGGCCACTAAGTAGCTGAGTAGTCATGGGGTTTATGAGCAGTCAGCTGACTCGCCTGGTGCATTTGGATGCACGCCGGCTTTCGATGTAGGGCGTACCATTCTGAGTTCTGGGTACAACATGGGTGATCATTTATAATTATTTAAATGGGCACAACTTTGATACGTTGATTAAAACTATATAAAAAAAATGAAAATAACCTTGTCAAAAATTGGATATTGATGTTTGGCTCTTTCAATCCTAGGTTGAGTCACAACCGGAGTTTTTACAAATGAGAAACGTATCGGAAATTACCTTGAGTCGGTGTGTTTTTCTATGGGTGTCTGCATTTATCTCACCAATTCATTCCCTAAGGGTAGAATTCAAAGGCACATGTGTGCTAAACTCATCTTTCCTTTCCCATTGATTGATTTCTCAGCAAGACCATTTTTTTCTGTGTTAATAGGCATATCTGATTCGCTTACTCCTCTCCTAGCTGGGCATCGCTTGCTCATGGTCATAGAGAGCCGTGTACAAATAACTGCAGCCCAATCATGAACACAGTGCAAGCTTGTGGAGGTTTGTATTCTAACTTGAGACTAAAGGAATGTGCGAAATTTCCATACCTCTCTTCATTGGTATACAGTTAGAAAACAAACATACATTATGGCTTTGTTTACAACATCTGAATTTTACCATTTAAGTTAGCATATCATAAGCAGGGACTGCTCCACATTATGGCAATAATAGACTATTAATTTAAAATAAGTAATGCGAGAAGAATAATAACATTCCGACGAATTTAACTGTTTGAAATGCTATTTACTTCATATACATCGTTCAGAAAACTAGAGCATTTTCCTTACAGCGCAGGCCTCCTAAAGCTTTGCATTCAGATCGACGGTCCAAACAGTTCTAGCCAGACGGCAGACTCCTCATGGTCATGTGTTACTGTAGACCGACGGCACGCACATTTTTCGCAGGGCTTCGAGCAGGAATGTCTCCGCCGAAGAACTCTTCAACCTGATCCCGAACATGGGACGGATGTTCGACTTCAACGACCGGGGACGGGAACAGGTGCAACTCTTGCATGAAATGCTGACAGCCAATAACCACACCTACAACGTGACGAACCTTATGCTAAAGGTGAGGGATAGATAACTCTAGGCCAGGATGTGACTTAAGTACCATATGTACGACGACAGCTGCAGAGTCGGTGGGGAAAATAAAATTCTGGAAGGCGATGGGTGACCCTGAAGACCAGTCTGGAGTTCATAGCAGATTACTTCTGGCATTTGGGAAGTTTCTAGGACTAAATTTGTGGGCCATCTTTCTCCAAGTTTTGTCATGAGGCTACATCGTTAGTAAAATATGTAATAAACAGTATCTTGGTGTACGACATGGAATGAGGTACTGCAGCGAAGACGTGGCGAAGTGTAGATGGGAGTATCCTTGCATCACTGGCCACATTGGCATCATCTACATGGAATAACTCAGGAGTAAGATCACTAGGAATATAATTTAAATCACCACAACGAGGGATCGATATCGCATGATCATCGAGAGCCACGTGGTTAAGTAAAAACTCGAGGGGAAAGAGGTAGGAACCGAGAGATGGCAGATCGTTTTCCACAGTTTTTCTGTTAACATTTTTAATGGTTAAATATTTAAAATTGGCCTTAGTTAGGCGTGGACCACACATTAAAATGTTTTAAAACACTATAAATAAGTTGCTGTTCAAAGTATTATTACAGTGTAGTGGAAGAAAAAAATTGGAAACTATTTTATTTGTAATAACACACTCAGATTAATTCATGGACGTCTCTGGCACATCAAGATTTTTTTTTTTTGGGGGGGGGGGGGCACCATAAAAGAAGTTTATTTAAATGTGAGTACCTCCATAGAGTTAAGTATAAATTGTCTTTTTATTTTCAAACTATGCTTTGTATGCAATTTTTATTTGACACCTGATATACTACTATATTTCATAACTGTAAGTACATGTAATTTATAAACATGAAAATTGTATAAATAAAACTACTGGATATATTTGAAAATATTGGAAGGAGGCATGTCCCTCCCCCCCCCCCCCGCCAGAGATGCCCTCCTGGGGACTGTGGGGACCAGTCCTGCCCCTTCCAGGGTCTAAAAAAAAAACAAAAAAAAACAAAGCGAAGACAAAATAATAAAATCATAGAAAATTAGCTTTTTGTTCATTATTTATAAGGTATAATGTAATACTTGGCGGGCTAAAATAATGTACTCCCTCATCATTAAAGATCGATGTGCCTCGTACACAGAAGCAACGGCAATTGTGTTTTCCAAGAGTACATAGTCTATATTTCATGACAGTTTGCATACTTGTTATTGTAAGCATATCGTTCATACATTGATGTGTTTTTTTTTCATGTATTTAAAAAAACATTAGCAGATGCTTATTTACGAGTTTTTTTTAAAGAAGTTATCAAATTGTTGACTAAGGAACAAATTATTTAAGGCTATTAAATAAAATCCAAAATATGAAATGTTGAGTTTCTTCAGGCAAAACCATTGCTGTAATTGGTTGGGAGTTCTAAAAGTCTGCTATTTCCCTGAGTGTGACAGTGATTGACAGTAGGTAATTGTAAAAGGAGTGATATAAGCCCCTGTGCCCGGGTCCTGCAGATGAGCCCCAGCTGCGAGGCCCTGGTGGTGCGCTGCAAGTGGGGAGGACGCAAGGAAAGCTGCAGGACTCTGTTCACGCAGCGCAGGACCATGGAGGGCTTCTGCTGCACCTTCAACTACGTGCGGGATCGCGACGACTTCGTCGTGTAGGTGCTCTGCCCCTTTGGTGGTCACCCACAATGGTAGTAGAAGGGTTTGGCCGAGTCTGGCACATGCTTCAGGCTGGGGAGCAAGGAGCGGTCCAGTAGCCGGCCGCCATCTTGGATGGCGTATTACCTTCAACCCGTCGGCCATCTTGGATCACGTCACATCACCCATCTCGGATTCCACCATTTATAAATTATTTTATCAACACCACTTTCTAGAATTTCATTTTTCATTATGTCCACCATCTTGAAAAGACAATTTTTATGCCAAAAAAATCGGGAACATTTTAAAACATGTAACAATTTTTTTTTGTTTTTTAAACTTCCGCCATTTTGTTTCCTGCCATTTGGAAATATGTCGTCCCCTTTGCAATTTTCATTACCATCGCCATATTGAATTCCGCCATCTCGAAATCTAACATCCAAATCGCCAAATTAATGTTGCAATTTTCATTACATACACCATCTTGGAAATACATAATTATTAGAAAAAAATTTAAAATTTTAAGAAAAAACAAAAATCCTGAAATTTTGAATTATGACATTGTTGCAATTTTCGTTATGATCGCCATATGTATTGAAAATCAATAATTTGCAACCAAGAAAAATGGGAACATTAAAAAATTTATTAAAATTATATAATACAATTTTATTTAAAAAATACACACTTACATGATGTTTCTCGGTTCGAACTCAGTGAGGGCAAAAAATTTCAATGGATCCTTCCTCCATGGAAGCCACCAACAGACTGATCTCCCATCACAAATGTCGGAAGGGAATTCCAAATAATTTTCACTGTGTAGCATAACCCCATGGACAACATATTTTGTCATGCGAAATCTCGCAAAGAAATCACTTTCATCTAGCTCTTCATGATAGTTATGCATGTGTTGAAATATTCGTGGTCGTGGTAGCTGTTATAAAACTTCAACCAAAACATTAATTTCAACAATTATGTTTACTTCTTTAGCAAATTCTTTCTGTTTCTCTACAGCATACATTTTATTTAACTTGTTTGGTATCGGTTTAGGACTTCTTAAGAACTTAGGGGCCCGAATTCGGCTGCATAAATTAAGCTTCGCTTAAGACCGCTAGGCATTCCTTAACAATTGGTGAAACTATTCGATGTGCTAGGCAGATCTTACTCAGCCATTAAGCAGCACTTAAAAGTTAGGCGATATTGGTGAAATTGGAAATTCGAGTCATTAAACCGATGTCCTTTAAAAACTATTTTAGTGACATATGATTAAATGATAGATATTAATGGAAAGGAAATGAAACCAATAAAAAAATATAATGACAGTGAGTCTACTGCATTTAAAATCATCAAATTTTAAATACTTCAGATTTATTTCCGCTCATGGGTGCTGTGATTAATTTTCTTCTCTAGTCTAGCAGGAAACCAGGAGCTAGAAGACAATGCCGAATACCCTGATGACGATGAAAACGACGAGCGAATTAAGAGAGCCAGCATTCCAGGCTCTAACATGGGTCTTTCTATTGTAGTCAATTCTGAGATAGATGACTACTATTTCCCTCTCATATCGTCATATGGTACGAAGGTGAGTAGTAATTTGAGATACCATATTGTGGTTTAGAATTTGTATTGGATTCAAATAACATTCTTCGATGGCCAGATTGTTAGAGAGTGAAATACACAACAACAACAACAAAAATCGAGAGAGGAATCGGCCCAGGCCTTTAGTAGGTAAGGAAAAATTCTTGCATTTGCTTCGAGTACTTCAGGAGACCATGAACGACACAATATTACCTGTTTATGTTCATCATTAAGTTTTATCTGTTTGACATCAGCGGATTAACGCTGGAATTTTTTGTGGTTTTTATGTTTCCATTTCTATTTCTTAATACGCATTTACATAATTATTCCCATGTCAAATAATGCAGAACTGCAATGGCGTATGAACAAAAAAAACTGTATTAAATCAAATATTCCTCATTGCATGAATTATTAAAATAATGTGGGTGGTAATAAGTTTTCCTTCTCTACAGCACAAAAAAGCTACAAGTCTATCACCCTTATTTAGAAAAATGGACATCTACTGCATGGTGATGCTTTTCTCAACTCTGAAAATCACCTAGATGCTGTGCATCAGTGCCTTTAGACTTACTCACTCTATCTACACTTTCTGTAAGAATGTGCCTTCCCGTTGCTACCTATCCACTTCAACTGAGTTTCTGGAGCTCCTACTGGAGATGATAATTTTTCCACTGCTGTGTGACTACATTACTTCTTTACTGCTCGTCTCGAAGGGCGTGCATCAGTGTATTTATACTTACTCACTCTATCTACACTTTCTGTAAGAATGTTCCTTCCTGTTGCTACCTTTACTCTCCAATTGAGTTTCTCAAACTACTACTGGAGATTTATCTTTGAAAGATTTGTGCAATGGGAGTGCATGACTTGATGTAAGCTTTTGGACATACGCCATTGCTAAGCACACGCATGTCTGTAGAAGAAAACTACAAAAAAAACCCAAAAGACAAAAACACAAATTAAGCAAAAAAAATTGCTGTTGACTGGAGATCATATTCTTTCCCCGCTGCTGGGCGACTGCATTACTCGTCTCGAAGGGTGGGCACAGGTGTCTGTCACGGAGTGTTCTCGGAGGGTTTCGGCCGAGTGTTCTCCTCGGCAGGTGCTGCTGTTCAAACCGAACGACTACCCGGACACGGCGAGCGGCGGCCTCGTGGAGCACCTGGTGCCCGTCGGCGCCGAGGTGTCCCTCAGGCTGCAGGCCACCTCGGTGTACGCCGACGCCTCCATCAAGGGCTTCACCCTGAAGCAGAGGGGCTGCCTCTTCAAGAGCGAGCTGTCCCAGCTGTTCGCCGGCTCCTACTCCTTCAGCGACTGCGTCATCAGCTGTCGCGTCCGGAGTATCCGGACCCTGTGCGGCTGCACGCCCTTCTTCTACCCCTCGCTGGGTGAGTGGCACTCTCTGTCTGGTGGGTGATGCTTGTCTTCTCCTCACTACAGGAACCACGGCCCAGTGCCTGTGAACCACACCCTTCTGCTACCACTCGCTGGGTGAGTGGCACTCTCTGTCTGGTGGGTGATGATGCTCGTCTTCTTCTTACTACAGGAACCCAGGCCCTGTGCTTGTGAACCACACCCTTCTGCTACCCCTTATAGGTGTGAGCTTTCACCTTTTGGGTTGGTGATGCTACTCTCCTTACTACAGAAATCCAAGGCCTTATGCTTGCAATGAAAACCCTTCTTCTACCCTCTATAGGTGTGAGCTTTCACCTTTTGGGTTGGTGATGTTACTCTCCTTACTACAGTAATCCAAGGCCTTATGCTTGCAATGAAAACCCTTCTTCTACCCCTTATAGGTGTGTGCTTTCACCTTTTGGGTTGGTGATGCTACTATCCTTACTATAGAAGTCCAAGGCCTTGTGCTTGCAATGAAAACCCTTCTTCTACCCCTCTATAGGTGTGTGTTTTCATATTTGATTGGTGACGCTACTCTACTCGCTAAGGAAACCTAGGCTCTGTGAGAATTTCTTGGCTTTACTGCCATATTGTGTTATTGAATTTTCAAGTAATTATGATGCCCTGTTTTTAGATTCCTATACCTCTTTTACCATAAAAGCACTTCATATTATCTT
Organism: Bacillus rossius redtenbacheri; assembly: GCF_032445375.1. NCBI lineage: Eukaryota > Metazoa > Arthropoda > Insecta > Phasmatodea > Bacillidae > Bacillus > Bacillus rossius. The sequence continues at coordinate 2,338,207 of NC_086339.1, read as the reverse complement.
TTGCTGTTAATTTTTGGCATTATATGCTATTATATAGCATTATATGCTATTTGTAAATAGTCTAAAAAATATTCGTAAATAAAATTATTGTCAGACTAATATTTTCGTGGGTAATGCATTGAACTTAACTTATACAGTCTCATATTTAAATTATTTCTTTAGAAATTAATCTAGTAAGAACCGAACTACACGATTTTAACATGAAGGGTTTGACTTGGTTGTACTGCGTGTCCTGATTTTGTAAAAATAATTTTATTTTAAAAGTTCCTAAGATACTTCTGATTAATAAGTATTCATTTTACTTTAAATTTCAGTTTACCAACAAATGTAAAAATTATTTGGTTAAAGCTAGTTTAAAAATAATAAGAATAATATTTTTTTCCTGTACATTTGGACTCCTTCCTATTATCATGACCCAAAATAAAATCCATAGATATGAATATTTCAACAACTTTAGAAGCCACGCAACATCTTATATATTTATATATATATTTGTGTTTTTCCTTTCAGGTGCATCAAGAACATGCGACTTGAGTGATATTGATTGCTTAGCAAGATATGCAGGTATAGTTAAACTATTTTAACCCATCTTTGCCTAACGTTCTAATACAGTATTCTTTATCTTTAAAACACCACGCCTATGTGGTGAATATTTGTGGTCTGATCTTGTTTATTTTTCATAAATATTAATTTATCGATACTACCACGTAATAATCCTTAACCTAAACTTACTTGCCATGGTGCTCTAGAATCAATTTATATAAATTATGCTTTAATGGTTCCGTAACTTAATTTTATTTGCATTATAAATTGTTACATTATTATTTAATACATAATTGAAATAAAAAAATATCATTCAGCATATTCATTGATTTTCATTATCAATTAAAATCTACCGCAATTAAATTAATCTATTATATAATTAATTTTATTCATGTGTTTATACAAATATTGAATACTAAGTGTTTATACCTTAACAAAAATATTTATAATCTCTCTCTAGTCCTTATAATTTTTATTTATATTAATTATTTGCATGCAAGATTAAAGTTAGTTTTCTATCATGCCAACTAAGTGTGACTTCTAACGCGCACCAAGTTTATTTTACAGCTATCCAATCATATCAAGTAAATATCTGTGGACGGAATTCGTGACGAGACATGAAGAGCAAGAGACCTATAGTGATACATCTACAGAACAAGCACTCGAATAATAATAATAATGACAATGCAGTAGTGGTCCTACACTTTGAGATGCCCTGGGTCATTTGCTTTTCCGGGGGTGGGGGGGGGGGGGCATAACCTTTTGAAGAGGCGACTAACCTTGTTTAGGGGGAAAGGGGGGGGGGAGACTGGAGCGTACGGAATAGCCGCTAGACCTTCCACTGGAATATTTGGAAAAATTAATTAATTTAAACAAAAATTTTAAGCAAATTATAACTATAATTTAAACGGCCGTCTAGCTTTGTTTATATTTTTGAAAAGTTGATATTCTTTCTTTACGGTAAAATTCTAGTAACTGGTGTAGTTATAGGAGTAAAAAAAAAAATTGAAAGATTTTCTAATGCGAACATTATGGATTGAAATGGGTATTGATCGGAGCTTCAAATGATAAGTGCTAATAACAATTTGGTTTCGAGATATTCGATGGAGCAGTAAGAGAGGTGTGGCTGCAGACAAGTGGACCACGCTGAGACCCGCGCGGCAGGTGCCCGGCCTGGAGAAGGAGCGCGAGGTGTCCATCTCGTGCGAGGAGTGCCGCCCCGCCTGCTCCGACACCAGCTACCACGTGCAGACCACGTGGGCCGGCCTCTCCCGGCGGCGCTACGAGTCCTCGGACTTCCTGTGAGTCCCTCCCCCTCACCGCCTCATCACCTCATCACCTCCACCCCTTCTCCCTTCTTCCCCTCATCCCCTCCTTCCCTCCTCCCATCCACCCCTCCTCCCCTCCACCGCTCCTCCCCTCACCCCCTCCTCCACTCCACACCACCCCTCCCCCGGTCCCCCCTCTCCACTCCACCCATCCCACATCAACCCCTCCTCCTCTCATCACCTCATTACCTCAACCCCTCATCTCCTCTTCCCCTCATCCCATCTCCTCAACCCCTCAACCCCTCATCACCTCATTCTCTCATCCCCTCCACCCCTCATTCTTTTATCTCCTCCTTCCGACACCCACTCCTACCCTTCTCCTCTCCACCCCTCATACCCTTAGCGGTCACCTGGCACGGCCCACACAACACGTGCACCAACACCATCAACAGGCCAACAACAATTGTTCTTCCTTAGGATCATACATTAATATTTACAATACCTTTCCTTGAAATTAGTTTTAATAATCACAACACTAAATATATTTTAATAATGTTTACGAAAGCAAACATAATCCGTAACGTGAAAAAAAGGCATATGATATGTAACATTATGTTTAGATTTATAGCTTATTACATCGTTTTATAAAATTTAATTTGTTTATTTTTTTTTTAATGTTTCAGATTTGGTATGAAGTTTTCAATACATGAATGTATTATATAAACATTTCTATAACTAACATAATTGTCGCCTTATAGTTCTATTATTTTTACAAATTATTGTAATTTTAATTTCATTAAATATCTTTGTAGCTAAACGAAATAAATCTGCATTATTGTGTTTGTAATTAATTAATTTGGAGATATTGAATTATTTAAGAATAAGTGTTATAAAGAATCTCACAAAATTTATGTAAAATAATTTCCTACTAACGATTTTTGTAAAAAAAATTATAAGAATAGTTATTCAAGTATTTAAAAATTGGTTTAAATTCTACGTTTACAGTTAAAAAAATTGTTTTGTATATTTTGACTAATTATAGGCATATTTACTGCCTTGTAGGTAATAAAACAATTCGTGTTATTTTTTCGTTAATTATTACATAAGAATACCCACTATATTTATTTAAATAAACTACAAAAACATATGCGTTAGACATTTTTTAGTTATAGTATATTTTCTTTTCCAAATGTAATAATTATGGCATTAATTAATTAATGAAATATTAATAGCAATTATTATTATTATTATTCTGTCTTAGTACTTGTATGTATGTGTAATGTGTAAATATATTCTACAAGTATTAACAATCGAATAGTTCTAAACAAAAAAAATATATTTTAATTTATAATTCAAACAAACTACATAACATATTTATTGCAAAAAAAAATCTTTTAAAGTATTTTTTTTTTATGTTTCGTTATGTTGCAACTATTAAAAATTGAGTACGAGACACAACAACTCTGTTGGTGATCTCGACGGAATAAGCCAGCACTGTGGTGTTTGGAAAGTGACACGACTGGTTATAATCCCGTTGCAGGGACGGCCTGACCAACCTGTCGGGACACAGCATGGTGCACCTGTTCTTCGGCACCGGCACCACCACGAGGTTCGAGAAGCAGGTGCTCTACTACTGGTACGACCTCCTGAGTGAGTGGTCTCCATCCTGCTCTACTACTGAGTGAGTGGTCTCTCCACGGGGCGAACATCCCGCAGCACTCGATGCGAAATGTTGGAAATTCTAGCAGGCTAATATATGTTTCAAAAAAAAAATAGGTTGTCTGCAAAGTCGGTTTACGGACGATAGTTTAACGTGACAACGTCATAATAAAACATTATTGAAATGATTGCATACTTTTATGATTAAAATTGAATCATTTTTATTGAGTTATCACTATTTTGTATGGATACAAAGGAGGAGTGAAATGAAATCTACAATTTAAATGATTAATTTACTTTTATTTGCGCTCATTAATTCAAATATGTTTATTACTTTAACGTCGAGTTTATTTTAACTATATCTTTTATACATGTTTGCTATTTGACTTCTTCCAATCTGTGTTATTCTGTTAATGATAGAACGATGATAGGAAAAGTAGGAAACGAATGGGAGTGTTTCAAGTTTAATGTGCCTCGAAAAAGTCAAATCGTTGGTTGTTCCAATCGAGTGGAAGAGAGATAGATGCAGCGCAATATGCGTAACGGGACACTTTTTCGTGCGTGCAGCCGGCGTTCATCGATTTATTAGACGTTGTCACGTCAAAAACATATAAAATTTTTCCCTGATACCGATCTTCCAAGTGCGTTCACACGAAGGCACACGTCAAATGTTCGCCAACGCGAAGAGGTGTGTGTCTTTGGCGCAGGTAACTTCGGCGGGATCTGCGGGCTGTTCGTGGGGTTCAGCCTCATCAGCGTGGTGGAGCTGGTGTACTTCTTCACCGTGCGGTTCCTCCTGCTGGCGAGGGACAGGAACCGGCGCCCGGGACACGCTGCGACTCTCAAGTCACCGCAGCTGACCGGCATCTACTGGCGCGAGGTCGCGCCCTCCCTGCGCGTCGGTCGCCACTGACCGGCGGTGTCGCGTCACTCCACTGTGGAACCCTGTCTCGAGCTTCGCATCGCTCCACCTCGTCTCCATCCCAGTGCAACGCTTTCTTCGTGTCACTCCACCTGAAGGAACCTCGTCTCCATCCCAGTGCAACACTTCCTTCGTGTCACTCCACCTGAAGGAACCTCGTCTCTAGCCAAGCGCAACACTTCCTGCGTGTCACTCCACCTGAAGGAACCTCGTCTCTGGCCAAGCGCAACACTTCCTGCGTGTCACTCCACCTGAAGGAACCTCGTCTCTAGCCAAGCGCAACACTTCCTGCGTGTCACTCCACCTGAAGGAACCTCGTCTCTGGCCAAGCGCAACACTTCCTGCGTGTCACTCCACCTGAAGGAACCTCGTCTCCATCCCAGTGCAACACTTCCTTCGTGTCACTCCACCTGAAGGAACCTCGTCTCTAGCCAAGCGCAACACTTCCTGCGTGTCACTCCACCTGAAGGAACCTCGTCTCCATCCCAGTGCAACACTTCCTGCGTGTCACTCCACCTGAAGGAACCTCGTCTCCATCCCAGTGCAACACTTCCTGCGTGTCACTCCACCTGAAGGAACCTCGTCTCCATCCCAGTGCAACACTTCCTGCGTGTCACTCCACCTGAAGGAACCTCGTCTCCATCCCAGTGCAACACTTCCTTCGTGTCACTCCACCTGAAGGAACCTCGTCTCTAGCCAAGCGCAACACTTCCTGCGTGTCACTCCACCTGAAGGAACCTCGTCTCTAGCCAAGCGCAACACTTCCTGCGTGTCACTCCACCTGAAGGAACCTCGTCTCCATCCCAGTGCAACACTTCCTGCGTGTCACTCCACCTGAAGGAACCTCGTCTCCATCCCAGTGCAACACTTCCTGCGTGTCACTCCACCTGAAGGAACCTCGTCTCTAGCCAAGCGCAACACTTCCTGCGTGTCACTCCACCTGAAGGAACCTCGTCTCCATCCCAGTGCAACACTTCCTGCGTGTCACTCCACCTGAAGGAACCTCGTCTCCATCCCAGTGCAACACTTCCTTCGTGTCACTCCACCTGAAGGAACCTCGTCTCTAGCCAAGCGCAACACTTCCTGCGTGTCACTCCACCTGAAGGAACCTCGTCTCTAGCCAAGCGCAACACTTCCTGCGTGTCACTCCACCTGAAGGAACCTCGTCTCTGGCCAAGCGCAACACTTCCTGCGTGTCACTCCACCTGAAGGAACCTCGTCTCTAGCCAAGCGCAACACTTCCTGCGTGTCACTCCACCTGAAGGAACCTCGTCTCTGGCCAAGCGCAACACTTCCTGCGTGTCACTCCACCTGAAGGAACCTCGTCTCTAGCCAAGCGCAACACTTCCTGCGTGTCACTCCACCTGAAGGAACCTCGTCTCTGGCCAAGCGCAACACTTCCTGCGTGTCACTCCACCTGAAGGAACCTCGTCTCTAGCCAAGCACAACACTTCCTGCGTGTCACTCCACCTGAAGGAACCTCGTCTCTGGCCAAGCGCAACACTTCCTGCGTGTCACTCCACCTGAAGGAACCTCGTCTCTGGCCAAGCGCAACACTTCCTTCGTGTCACTCCACCTGAAGGAACCTCGTCTCTAGCCAAGCGCAACACTTCCTGCGTGTCACTCCACCTGAAGGAACCTCGTCTCTGGCCAAGCGCAACACTTCCTTCGTGTCACTCCACCTGAAGGAACCTCGTCTCTAGCCAAGCGCAACACTTCCTTCGTGTCACTCCACCTGAAGGAACCTCGTCTCTAGCCAAGCGCAACACTTCCTGCGTGTCACTCCACCTGAAGGAACCTCGTCTCTGGCCAAGCGCAACACTTCCTTCGTGTCACTCCACCTGAAGGAACCTCGTCTCTAGCCAAGCGCAACACTTCCTTCGTGTCACTCCACCTGAAGGAACCTCGTCTCTAGCCAAGCGCAACACTTCCTGCGTGTCACTCCACCTGAAGGAACCTCGTCTCTGGCCAAGCGCAACACTTCCTTCGTGTCACTCCACCTGAAGGAACCTCGTCTCTGGCCAAGCGCAACACTTCCTGCGTGTCACTCCACCTGAAGGAACCTCGTCTCTGGCCAAGCGCAACACTTCCTTCGTGTCACTCCACCTGAAGGAACCTCGTCTCTAGCCAAGCGCAACACTTCCTGTGTGTCACTCCACCTGAAGGAACCTCGTCTCTAGCCAAGCGCAACACTTCCTTCGTGTCACTCCACCTGAAGGAACCTCGTCTCTAGCCAAGCGCAACACTTTCTTCGTGTCACTCCACCTGAAGGAACCTCGTCTCTAGCCAAGCGCAACACTTCCTGCGTGTCACTCCACCTGAAGGAACCTCGTCTCTGGCCAAGCGCAACACTTCCTTCGTGTCTCTCCACCTGAAGGAACCTCGTCTCCATCCCAGTGCAACACTTCCTTCGTGTCACTCCACCTGAAGGAACCTCGTCTCTAGCCAAGCGCAACACTTCCTTCGTGTCACTCCACCTGAAGGAACCTCGTCTCTAGCCAAGCGCAACACTTCCTTCGTGTCACTCCACCTGAAGGAACCTCGTCTCTAGCCAAGCGCAACACTTCCTTCGTGTCACTCCACCTGAAGGAACCTCGTCTCTAGCCAAGCGCAACACTTCCTTCGTGTCACTCCACCTGAAGGAACCTCGTCTCTAGCCAAGCGCAACACTTCCTTCGTGTCACTCCACCTGAAGGAACCTCGGCTCTAGCCAAGCGCAACACTTCCTTCGTGTCACTCCACCTGAAGGAACCTCGTCTCTAGCCAAGCGCAACACTTCCTGCGTGTCACTCCACCTGAAGGAACCTCGTCTCTAGCCAAGCGCAACACTTCCTTCGTGTCACTCCACCTGAAGGAACCTCGTCTCTAGCCAAGCGCAACACTTCCTTCGTGTCACTCCACCTGAAGGAACCTCGTCTCTGGCCAAGCGCAACACTTCCTGCGTGTCACTCCACCTGAAGGAACCTCGTCTCTGGCCAAGCGCAACACTTCCTTCGTGTCTCTCCACCTGAAGGAACCTCGTCTCCATCCCAGTGCAACACTTCCTTCGTGTCACTCCACCTGAAGGAACCTCGTCTCTAGCCAAGCGCAACACTTCCTGCGTGTCACTCCACCTGAAGGAACCTCGTCTCTAGCCAAGCGCAACACTTCCTGCGTGTCACTCCACCTGAAGGAACCTCGTCTCTAGCCAAGCGCAACACTTCCTTCGTGTCACTCCACCTGAAGGAACCTCGTCTCTAGCCAAGCGCAACACTTCCTTCGTGTCACTCCACCTGAAGGAACCTCGTCTCTAGCCAAGCGCAACACTTCCTTCGTGTCACTCCACCTGAAGGAACCTCGTCTCTAGCCAAGCGCAACACTTCCTTCGTGTCACTCCACCTGAAGGAACCTCGTCTCTAGCCAAGCGCAACACTTCCTGCGTGTCACTCCACCTACAAGAAACCCATCTCAAGACAAGTGCCGACAATTCCCTCACGTGGTTGTGAATATAGAGCAGAGGGTCGTTGTTTGCCCATTACTGCACATACACTCGAGAATATTCAAGGTCACTAAAACTCCCTTGTGCAATCTTTTTTTTTGTAGCATTGTCTTAGTCTAGTTGCTTGTGTGAAACACTATGAGTGATTTTATAACTTGATAAATTGACACCTAATTTTGCATTCTTGTTCTTTCACCCAAACAGAGTAGTTATGTAGTTACACCACTTATGAAAATTTATTACTCAACCACGCAAGAAAGATGAAAAGAGAAAAACTATAGAACAGTCACGTAGTATGTAACAGATAGAAATAACAAATATCCAGAACCATCAACAGGGTGACTTGTTGAGAGAAGATCCTAGAGCCTACATAATAGTTTATGACAGTTACTAGTGTTTCAGGAATGAGTGTTTGGTACCTTTAACTCAGTTTGATGTTATACTTTTTTAAACAGCATGAAAAGGTTTTAGAAAATTATTTATTTATTTTCTTTAACCATCTATTATTATCAATGTCTTACATCATTAATGTTTTCAACACTTCAAGTGGTACTTATAAAATTTTCAAATAGTTAGTTCAAACTCAGTTTTTGGGCAGTAATTCAATATATGCATTGACGTTTCATCGACATTACATATCTCACACATTGGAGAGTCAACCAAGTTCATAGACCTTAAAATTCCCATGTATGGTTAAAACTGAGAACTGTAAAAGTAACCCATATTATGACAATTATTTTGGCAAGTTCATGTATTTCCCAAATTTATAAATCGATAGGTATGAACAACTCGTAACATCTCTGTTCGTGTGGTTTTGAATGCCTTACTTAATATTAATTAAGGCTTTTCGTCGTGAGCTCAATAAAGGTCTTCTCTTGTGTATGTTCTCCACAGTTCTAGCCCTAACTATCGTCGCATAGATTATGATGCTCAAGTAGCTATACCTTCTATACAGTATCTTGAAGTTGAGTCCCCAGTTTGAAGAGGTAACACTGCTCGGTTTATAAAACATCATTACAGTTTTTTTTTTTTTAGACACACGACTGACATGTCGTTGAAACCAATTTCGGTTTCAGTGATGACTCCCTGGGATCGAACTTGGTGACCATGTTCCTGACACTGGGTGTGGTCTTTGAGGACAGACAATGACATTCATCTCCTCCGGGTAGTACAGTCCAGGACGGCTGCAACCCCTGGGGTGTCTCGCCGAACACGGCGGTGCTCACTCGCCCGACAGCAGAACAAGACAGATCACTACCCCCCCCCCCTACTCCCTGCGGCACAGCTGAGGGCATCAGGAGTCCTGGCAGCGAGGACCCATCTGCAAGTGGCCGGCTTCAATCCTCGCGATCATCAATCTCGGCGCCCCTTGAAGGGGGGTGGGGGAGGTTTAGGGGTTGTAGAGGCAGGGGGGAGGGATGGTTCGGGTCAGAGGCGCCCGCTCCGTAAATGCCGTTTCTGCAGCTGCGCGACTCTAGTTGCGATCAGGTGTGAGACATTTTCCCCGACAGTCGCTGCGTGGAACACCGAGGGCGCGGTATCCCAAGATGTCAAGGTGAGGTGGCGAACCATCACCGCCTTGTTGGGACGCAATCGTAACATAACTCGTTGAGCCGTGTTCCAGAACGAGTTCCAATTAGAATCCCAGCAAGGGAAACAATTTGAATAAATTACGCCCTGCGCCGAGGCTAGAAACTGGTTTCAACGCTCTCTAGCGGACGTTTGGCAACCCTCGATACAATATTTACGGGAAAAAATACTAGAGATAGCAGCAGCGTCGCACGAATTAAATGGCTTTATTCTAATGTTCTCAAGTTTTTTTGACGTGAGAACGTCTAATAAATCGATGAACGCCGGCTGCACGCACTAAAATGTGTCCAGTTACGCACATTTTTCCGTTACGCTGTGTCCCGTTACGCTCATTGTTCCGTTACGCTGTCGGCGAGTGCAGTAATAATAGGTTATGTTACAATTGACAAAAAAATTATGGTGATTCATATAATTGATGATAGATATTTGATTACACTTTAATTATATGAAAACTTGTTCATAATTATATTTAAACATTATAGCTGAACGCCAGTTTTTAAAATTAATTACGTCATCTACACGTGAACTGTTTCGTCGACTGTTTATAAAGTGAAGTGAAAAGTTAATGTGGTTTTCATTGGTTATTGCAACAACAATTTCGGCAATAAAGGTTAATTATTCTTGCATTTTAAAAATCTGATTACTAGTATAATTTACAGTATTTATTCTTTTATTATTAAAATAAAAATGATAACAATTTTATTCATAAAAGTATGCAATCATTTCATTAATGTTTTGTTATGACGTCACGTTAAACTATCGTCCGTAAACCGACTTTACAGACAACCAATTTTTTTTAAATGTATTTTTTTAACAATGCGCTTGCCACTACACACACGACCCCCCTCCCCAATCACCAACCACCCCGTAAGAATCGGCAATGCAAATTAAGTACATTAACGCTCATAACTTTCTGGAGTATTTGTAGACGAATCGTGGTTTTCACAAACGAGCCATTTGCGAGACCTGTATTCCACGAGTCCTTTCGTTTTTTATTTTTATTTTTATTTTTACGGTTGGGGCGTCTGTCAAGTGCAGGATGAGTACTTTTACTTGATTAATCCACATGACGGACTGAAGTATTTTTTATATTTATTTTTTTTAACAAAAAAAAATATTTCCTCTTGAAAAGAGTAGTACTTCACAGATAATAGCGCAAACGAAAAAGCAAACAACGGAGTCAAAGAGTCGATAAAAAGCGGAGGGTTTTGAAGCGTGCGTGTATTGGTATCCGGAAAACGTACTCTACGTACGACCTTCTGTGGAAGGTAGAAGCCCTCTTTGATCACGTGATGTACTTTCATGTATGTCACTCACGCTAGCTTATGAAAAAATATTACTTTATTATTCTTCAGAGTCTAAACTAGGGCTTTCACCCAACAAAATACGCCACGAATATGCGTGTAGATACTTTTAAAATGTTAATAAGTTTAAAAACTTTTAGCATATACACGCTACGAAAAATAAACACAAAAACACATATTTACGTGGTAGAAAAGATTATAAAACCACATATTATTGACTTCTTAAAATAATTATATTTTTGATCACTAGTTTGAACACGCAACACTGTTTCAATCATTAAAACCATAATCATCAAAAGCGACAAATTTTATTAATTCTAATATTTTTTCATGAAATCAGATTTATTTATTTCGTAATCTTTTAAGAACACTGCCAAATTAAATTATATATTTCCCTAAACCATTCCCGTTTAAACTTTATGTTGGTTGGGTTACTTAGATCTACAGAGACTCATTAATAATATTATTAATAATTAGTGATAACTTAAATTTTAATTACCATAATTAAATGATATTCCAGATTTTGAGATTCTATTGAATCGTTTTTGGAATGTCTTTTAGTTACTATCACTTTTCTAGTGGACAGCCTATAACAATTTGTAATAAAATTAAATAGCCTTTTTTAAACGTAATAATTAAGGAGTTTAAACTAAATCAATTAAACTGAGTATACCAGTATTTAAAAAATAAAAGTTTAAAAGTAAACTAGCAAAACTAATACAAAAATTATTTTTAAAGAAACTTGTAATACGAAACCAAATTGAACGTCTGAAAACCGTTGCCAGTGAGCTCTGGCCGCAACTTAAGGGACTTACATTACACGGTTATCTTCATTTCTCCGTCTCATAGTTGCTCTGTGCACGACGAGTAGACTGCGCGTCGGTCCGCAGCCTTGCGCTTAGAGGCGATACCGCGCTAGAAGCACCAGCGAACGTCGCACCTATCATCCCGCCTCACCAACACACATACACCCCTGACAAGGTGGGCCCCTTAATATGTAATTGTAACATTGCTGTATTTGAGAACATTTCAAGCAACGCAAATGTATTCTAATACAAATTTTCATAAAATGACTTTTACAATATTTAATGGACTTGCCCATTAGGACACCTATATTAATTACGTAATTTAAACTTTAATACTTAAAATTAAATGCTACTAGCTAGTTTTATAACATAAATAATATTTAAATTTTATTTTGATGTCAAATTATTAAAAAGTTTGATTTTTTTAACACTAAACAAAGTAAAATTAAATAGTCACATGTCATTTATAATTAACGTGCTCCAACAATCATATCCTAAGTGTATAGGAAACTCGTTTATTTTGATAAACTGACAGGATTATAAACTATGTTATTCATTTTTGAACAATCCGTACGCGTGTAAAGACAAACTAATTTTAACGTACTATCGCTTTTTATTTTTCTAGTTACTGCATTCCAAATAAAACTTAAAATGACATATCTATTAGAATATTATATATAGCTGTTTATTAAACGAAGCCTGATACTTTTACCAATTAAGTCTCAGAAAATGTCTTCAGGTATTTTTTTTAATATGTATGTGTCTAAACTGTTTACGTGTGTATTGCTGTGAACAATTTTACTTTTATTTTTATTTCATTAAACCTAATATATACTTTAGGGTCAAGGGCTTAGGAAAAAAAGGGAAATAAATAACAGTGTCTTTCCTCAATTACAAAATAATAAAAAAAAATCCGTAGCATGCATGCATGGGGGACGTTAAAGCCCAAACTCGAGAAGATAAGCGGCTTTCATCGGTAAATTGCGATCTGTAGCATCGGCGAGCATTCCGCCGCTACACGGGTGTTTAGTATGCATGTGGCTGCCATTACATCTGATCGGAACACACGGAGCAGCTCTGATGTGCACAATGGTGCTGAGCCCAGACACTGCAATTGTGCGTTGTTGCAGTTCGCGTGGAAACGAAGGTGCTTACTGAAAACTGCTGTCATATGCAACCTCAAGGAACGACCATTGAAAGATATGACCTGCCTCGAAATTAAATGTAAACATGAACTTTAGCGTGTTTGCAATACTCGACACAAAGTATCATCGTCATTTAAAATTGCGAAATATAAATTTATAAATGGAACAAACCTCTCGCCTAAAATTTGGCTTATAGATGTTCAGTGATCTATGAGAGTAGCTAAAACGTTTTGCATATCTCTTAATAAAGTTTTATCATTTAAGTTAATAATTTACTAGCAGTATTTAATGTTGTCAATGAAAATAAATTGGTTATTATAGTCATATTTTGCAAAGGTGCATAATGCAAATAAATAATCTAAAAATAATTTAAGATACACTTTAGTATTACTTAAATTATTTTATGATACAACTAAAACATTTAACATATACATATATAACATAACTGTTTAAGTAGCAACACGCGAAAATCTGAACCGTTGCAAGAAAAAAATATATTCCTGTTTGTATAATTTATTTGAATTATAAATTATTGCATTATTATTTAATAAATAACTGAAATTAATAAATTATTACAAAAAACATTCTGCATATTTATTGGTTTTTATAATTAATTCAATTTCATCTCTGATAATTTACAATATTTTATCATAATTGATTTTATAGACCATTTATATTATAATATTATCGAATACTGAGTATTTATTTAATTAATTTTGGTTAAAATAAATATAAAACATAGTGTCTTATATGAGAAAGAAGTATATCTTCTAACATGCGTACATAAGTAGGTACACACACATTTTTTTCTTCGCATTAGGTTGGAAGGACTGATTGGTTGAGGGAAAATAAAAATTATTGTGAGTAGTTTGTTGCATATTCGTCATTTACCACCGTATCTATTCATTTACATGTCTTTGCCTTAAGAGGTACACTTTTCGAAATTTCTTTTTTTATTTGGTCAACAGAAGCGTTTCGAGTATATATTAATACACTCTAGCACATTCATCTGTATTTTTTTTTTTTCAAATTATCTATCAATACATGGATACATTTTGAAGATTAATTCGTTAAATAATTCTTACACTTTTTTTCCAAATTGATCACTTATTTTAATTAGATCATATTGTTAGGTACTTTGCAATTACCAAGTTGTACACGTAACCAATTTTTGCACATTTATTTATACGGCACGCTTACAATTCTTCCCACACTTTGACTATCACGTCCGGAGTAATTAAAGCAACAGCGTCTTCAACTCTGTGTCTCAACTCTGGCAGATCATTAGGTAGCGGCGGAACGTAAACACGATCTTTTATAAAGCCCAAAAAGAAAAGTAAAATCGTATGGCGTTCTGTCAGGTGAACGTGGAAGCCAGCAAAATAGAATTCTGTCGTCTCGACCATTACGACAAATCCAACGGTCAGGGACTTTGATGATCTACAAATCACGCAGAGAAGATTCCAATGGGGAGGTGCTCAATCTTATTGCCACATAAAGTCTACATGTTAACCCTCTACTAATTGGGGAAATAGCCAAAGCGAGTAAACAATAAAGCAGTACTCGCGCATCACCTTATCTAAAACTGTTTGAGCTACTCTTTAAATGTGAACTTTAACCAAGAGTCCACAATGCTTACAGTTCATACTACTAAAATGTATAACTAGGGCATTCTTTTATGGAAATATTGTATAGGCTACATATCCTTGCAATCTGGTGTTTTTTTAAATTGAAAACTTCTTTAGGAAGGTTTGGATAGGGAGTAAATTCATGTAAGTCGTCATCTGCATGGTCACGTGACGTGTTAACGATAACACCATATCTGTTCAAATAGTGTTTTCGTTCAATTTTTATTTTAAATCTTAAGTATACGATTACTGTGCAGTAATAAGTGAGTATAAAATATATTAATATTCTCATATAGATATATAGTTTGAATAACGAAGGAAACGTAGACTTTGTAGCAATATAACCTAAAAATTAAGAACATCATTTTTTTTTACCTACAATTACTATGCAATGCGTATTTTATAGTAATTTAGGAGTTATTTTACTAACGTGATAAAACAAATTTTTGTTGTGTGATAATATTTTTTTTCCATAAAAAATTGCGAAAAAGTCTCTGATTTTTATATAAAAAAATATTTTCTAATATTACACAAATATATTTTACAAAGTTAGTATTTATTATTTCAAATTATATTTGTATTTTCTTAATTCTATTATTAATATAAATAACAGAGACTTTGATTTACAAGTTTTAATTTAAGATCAAACAATTAATTTGGATATCCTAAAATAACAACTACTGTTTGTTTTGTAGTTTTAAGTTTTCACTTCTGTCGGCAGACCTCATGACTGCTTTGAAAATTTTTTTTTTCGCGAACGATCGACAAAATTCGGAGAGCTTCGGAACAGTCCCTAGGTTTTACCTGGGCCCAACCTATCTCTAGTTATAGTCTAGATTTAAGAGTGAGGGGAGTTAGTCATGGCGCCAATTGCTGCCATGGCTGGCCAATCCCCTCCTAGCACATGATGCATGCGACCCTCTCCCTGCATGGCTAATCCCAGCATGACTAAGGCGTATAGGCTTCGGCCTGAGACGCACCCCTAACCAGGGCCCCTCCAAAATACACTTAGTTTTAGTTAGGTTAGAAATAAAATAGAACTGTGACAGAACACCTGCACCTCCGCTGCGACACGCCCCGGCATCCCGGCGGTTGGCAGCAGTGCGAGAGAGTGAGTGGGCGATAGCGGGCCGAGCGGGCAGATAAGCGCAGTCACGCGGCAGACTCGCTATGGAGCGCTGGCAGGGCAGAGTGGCCGTGGTGACTGGCGCCAGCGCCGGTATAGGCGCCGCTGTGGCCAGGGGTCTGGCGGCCAGGGGGCTGCGGGTGGCAGGCCTGGCGCGCAGAGCCGACAAGGTGCAGGTGAGTGGCCAGCAGGGGGAGAAAGAGGCAGGGTCGCCATGCAGCACTGGCGGGGAAGACTGGCGCCAGCGGCGGTATAGGCGCCGCCGTGGCCAGGGGTCTGGCGGCCAGGGGGCTGCGGGTGGCAGGCCTGGCGCGGAGGGCCGACAAGGTGCAGGTGAGTGGCCAGCAGGGGGAGAGAGAGGCAGGGTCGCCATGCAGCACTGGCGGGGAAGACTGGCGCCAGCGGCGGTATAGGCGCCGCCGTGGCCAGGGGTCTGGCGGCCAGGGGGCTGCGGGTGGCAGGCCTGGCGCGGAGGGCCGACAAGGTGCAGGTGAGTGGCCAGCAGGGGGAGAGAGAGGCAGGGTCGCCATGGAGCGCTGGCGGGGAAGACTGGCGCCAGCGGCGGTATAGGCGCCGCCGTGGCCAGGGGTCTGGCGGCGAGGGGGCTGCGGGTGGCAGGCCTGGCGCGGAGAGCCGACAAGGTGCAGGTGAGTGGCCAGCAGGGGGAGAGACAAGCAGGGTCGCCATGCAGCACTGGCGGGGAAGACTGGCGCCACCGGCGGTATAGGCGCCGCCGTGGCTAGGGGTCTGGCGGCCAGGGGGCTGCGGGTGGCAGGTCTGGCGCGGAGGGCCGACAAGGTGCAGGTGAGAGGCCAGCAGGGGGAGAGAGAGGCAGGGTCGCCATGGAGCGCTGGCGGGGAAGATTGGCGCCACCGGCGGTATAGGCGCCGCCGTGGCCAGGGGTCTGGCGGCGAGGGGGCTGCGGGTGGCAGGTCTGGCGCGGAGAGCCGAAAAGGTGCAGGTGAGTGGCCAGCAGGGGGAGAGAGAGGCAGGGTCGCCATGCAGCACTGGCGGGGAAGACTGGCGCCAGCGGCGGTATAGGCGCCGCCGTGGCCAGGGGGCTGCGGGTGGCAGGTCTGGCGCGGAGGGCCGACAAGGTGCAGGTGAGTGGCCAGCAGGGGGAGAGAGAGGCAGGGTCGCCATGCAGCACTGGCGGGGAAGACTGGTGCCAGCGGCGGTATAGGCGCCGCCGTGGCCAGGGGTCTGGTGGCCAGGGGGCTGCGGGTGGCAGGCCTGGCGCGGAGGGCCGACAAGGTGCAGGTGAGTGGCTAGCAGGGGGAGAGAGAGGCAGGGTCGCCATGGAGCGCTGGCGGATAAGACTGGCGCCAGCGGAGGTATAGGCGCCGCGTGGTCAGGGGTCTGGCGGCGAGGGGGCTGCGGGTGGCAGGCCTGTCGCGCAGAGCCGACAAGGTGCAGGTGAGTGGCCAGCAGGGGGAGAGATAGGCAGGGTCGCCATGCAGCGCTGGCGGGGAAGACTGGCGCCAGCGGCGGTATAGGCGCTGCCGTGGCCAGGGGTCTGGTGGCGAGGGGGCTGCGGGTGGTAGGCCTGGCGCGGAGAGCCGACAAGGTGCAGGTGAATGGCCAGCAGGGGGAGAGAGAGGCAGGGTCGCCATGCAGCACTAGCGGGGAAGACTGGCGCCAGCGCCAGTATAGGCGCCGCCGAGGCCAGGGGTCTGGTGGCGAGGGGGCTGCGGGTGGCAGGCCTGGCGCGGAGAGCCGACAAGGTGTAGGTGAGAGGCCAGCAGGGGGAGAGATAGGCAGGGTCGCCATGCAGCACTAGCGGGGAAGACTGGCGCCAGCGCCAGTATAGGCGCCGCCGAGGCCAGGGGTCTGGTGGCGAGGGGGCTGCGGGTGGCAGGCCTGGCGCGGAGAGCCGACAAGGTGCAGGTGAGTGGCCAGCAGGGGGAGAGAGAGGCAGGGTCTCCATGCAGCACTAGCAGGGAAGACTGGCGCCAGCGCCAGTATAGGCGCCGCCGAGGCCAGGGGTCTGGTGGCGAGGGGGCTGCGGGTGGCAGGCCTGGCGCGGAGAGCCGACAAGGTGCAGGTGAGTGGCCAGCAGGGGGAGAGAGAGGCAGGGTCGCCATGCAGCACTAGCGGGGAAGACTGGCGCCAGCGCCAGTATAGGCGCCGCCGAGGCCAGGGGTCTGGTGGCGAGGGGGCTGCGGGTGGCAGGCCTGGCGCGGAGAGCCGACAAGGTGCAGGTGAGTGGCCAGCAGGGGGAGAGATAGGCAGGGTCGCCATGCAGTGCTGGCGGGTAAGACTGGCGCCACCGGCGGTATAGGCGCCGCCGTGGCCAGGGGTCTGGCGGCCAGGGGGCTGCGGGTGGCAGGCCTGGCGCGCGCGGAGGGCCGACAAGGTGCAGGTGAGTGGCCAGCAGGGGTAGAGATATGCAGGGTCACCATGGAGCGCTGGCGGGGAAGACTGGCGCCAGCGCTGGTATAGGCGCCGCCGTGGCCAGGGGTCTGGTGGCGAGGGGGCTGCGGGAAGCAGGCCTGGTGCGGAGAGTCGACAAGGTGCAGGTGAGTGAAATCCTCCAGTGTTGCCGACCAGGACCTGTTCCACGGGCACATCCCATTACGAGGGTACAACATGCACTGGGTGAATTCATGGTCTGTACAAATCGGGCTAATTTTTAAATTTAAAATTAATATTTTTACCTAAAATCTGCTTCTGCTATTGGCTCATCACTCATCTGGAGGCCTGAGCGCCGATGAACATAAGCTCATTCAGAGCTGTGTGAAACTACAGGCCTCTACGTTGGAACATCTCGCAAGACAGCAGCCAATGAGTGGGCGACAACTGCCCCAGTGTACGTAGGTAGAACTATGGTGTCTATCCTGGAGGTCATTGAACCAGTCCCTAGCCATGGCCAGTTTCTTCCCCATATTAACTTGACTCATGCAATAAAAAAAAATCCTTTGGAAACCAGTTGTCAAGAAATAGTTTGTAACACTACATGAAAGATAGTGTTACTTTGTGTAACACATGGCTATGGTTATTTTTGCATACATGAAATACGTTTATCGAGACAATACTGAGTATTTATCACGAAAATTGGCGTATAATTTTGTATTCTAATGTTTTAATAATAATCAAAAAGCACGAATGCCTGGGTAAAAATTCGAACCTAATATAACTGCGAACACTAGTTTGTAGTGTTACTGTCGTTTTCATGTACCTAATTGTACTAATTAACGAATATCTGTAATTTTACATGATTATTTTTTTTCTTTTCCAGTTACAAAACCAATTATCATATAGTGCTTTTTTCCTGAGAAAAAAAAATACAATATTTTTTCTGTCTAATATTAACTCATTTGTGGCAGTTTTAGGCCTAATGACTATGCTCGTGAATGTCCAGGTAAAACCTCGCTCTTCAATATATATATTTCTTGTCACCAGCTATAGTGCTTCTAGATACGTTACAATGGTTGACTGTAGAATTAAACGT
The DNA here is from genome assembly GCF_032445375.1 of Bacillus rossius redtenbacheri. Classification (NCBI taxonomy): domain Eukaryota; kingdom Metazoa; phylum Arthropoda; class Insecta; order Phasmatodea; family Bacillidae; genus Bacillus; species Bacillus rossius. Next base: position 2,319,287 of record NC_086339.1, on the reverse strand, counting down.
ATAATGATTATGTCAACATACGTTCATATATTATTATTGAACTAAAGCTACGCTTGAAGATACGTTTATACAGGGGGTGGGGATTTTTTTAAAATACAAATTAACAGCACACACGTGGACTGTGAATACGTAACTATGACAGTGTATTTCTAAAAGGCGAGTAGACGTTACTATAACAGTGTATTTCTAAAAGGCGAGTAGACGTTACTATAACAGTGTCTTTCTAAAAGGCGAGTAGACGTGACTATAACAGTGTCTTTCTAAAAGGTTAGTAGACGTAACTATAACAGTGTCTTTCTAAAAGGCGAGTAGACATAACTTTGGCAGTGTCTTTCTAAAAGGCGAGTAGACGTGACTATGACAGTGTCTTTCTAAAAGGTGAGTAGACGTAACTGACAGTGTCTTACTAAAAGGCGAGTAGACGTAACTGTGACATGTGACAGTGTCTGTCTAAATGGCGTGTACTGCTCCCGCTCTGTCACTATCGGAGACAATGTCGGACCGGCAGAACGACTGTGCCACGGCCGCTGAAGATAAGGAGCAAGCTGATGACGTAGACGGGAACTCAAACAGCGATGATCACGCTGATTTACACACGCTCATACAAGCGCTACCCTCAGAAGCTGAATTAAATACATAGTCTTACACTGTGCAGATCGTACGTTTAGCCACGGACATTGTAAGATTTATAAGTTATACTTTTTCTCTGATAATAGTTTTTTCTGTTGTAGTCCCCAAAGATAAAAATTGAAATCTCTTAATAGATATTTAAAATAACAGTTTTATTGTCCTAAAATACTCTACACGCAAATGATAATTATCAAGCAAAAAAAAAAAAAACAATATCAGATACCAAATTAACAAGTAATTTTTTTTTAAATTTAGGCAGTAGGCCTCCGGTTCCTGTGTCACTAAGTACAGTATGTCCATAAAAGAATCTTCCAGTGTTAAAATATAATAGCATCAACTGTACGTGTTGTAAAATGTTGGTAACGCAAACAGTTCTAGATAAGTGTATGCGCGAGTACTGCTTTGTTGTTTTCTCGCTTGCAGTGTGAAATAATGACTCTTTCCCTAATTAGTATAGGGTGAACGAAAACATAAACCCACAGAAAACCAGCCTAAATCAGATGACGTTAAACAGATAAACCCAACGATGAACCTAACAGTTATTATACTAAAACACATTTTATTTTGCATTCTTGAATTTTTTCCCATGGCGAACAGTGCAGAACTGCAATGTCGTATGTCCAAGAAATTGTATCAAATTGCATTAATTAAATTTCATTCTGGAAGAACTAACAAACCTTCTCGTAAAACAAAATGTTGCTTTGAAATTGGGGAAAATGATAAGGTAGGCTTTAAACGAATAAATTTTAATGATATCCTGTGGTTATTGAAGTATAGGCACACAAAAATTTCTGACAACTAAAGTTTTTAAAAACAACATTTTCTTTCTGGGCTTTTTCATTTTTAACTGATACTTCTCATATGAATTAAATAAAAATTTTAAATACAGAAATATTTTACCAAGTACTCCGTTTAAAAGTTTCATTACATATTTCTTTCCATGACAAACAGTGAAAAACTGCAATGGTGTATGTCCAAAAACCTGCATCAAATTCTCTTTCACTAGCAAGTAAAACAACATAAAGATATATTAAATCTTTAATAAAAATTCCATGCATAATTTTCTGGACCACGTTAAAGAAATCCTAGTAGGATTCCCTGGGAGTCTTGAACTTATATTCCCGTCTGGGGACAAACAAGCCTTATGCCTGCGATTATTGTCCAAGTAAAAACTCTATACTATGCTCAGCATGGTTTAATAAATACCTTTTGATTCCATAGCTTGTATTTATATTCCTAAACACTGTTTATGCTTGTGGTAGCTTATGGACATGAATTATCTTGTAAAACTTTGAAATTGTTAAAAATAATAATAATCTGGTATTAAAATAATGTCTTTAAATAGCTTTTTTTTTTGTTTTTCAATGGGCCACAATCTTGCAATAAATTTTCAACCCACTTTTCTATATTCTATTTTACTGAAAATTTCATGCACTGACTAGTAATATCGTCATGATTATATATATATATATATATATATATATATATATATATATATATATACACACACACACACACACACACACAATTTTTCATTGGAAATCACAGCAAAAATCTTTTTACAGTATTATTTTAAATAAAGAAAAGGTAATATTTTCAACAAGAACCAAGCTTTTAATTTATGTTAAATTGATTTAGTAACAAACTTCGAGCCAATGCTACAGTTGTTTCAATGGTTACAGATGTAAGTATATTTGTTCCTAGAAGCTTACTGCAGCTAATTAAAAGAAATCTTCTTAGTTTGTGATCATAAATAGAATTTACACACACACCTCATAATTCTTACATTATCTGTAAGATAAGATGTTGCTATACTTTACTCCTTGCAGTTTTTTATTTGTCATATATTTTTATTTGGTTTCTTCATCTTTTAATTTTTTCATATTTTTAAGCACTTCAACATTTCTGTAATTATAATCTATTTACTTGGAAAGATAAACAGAATATAGATAATGAGAAATAATCTACATCTACATTATAATACTTTGTCACAAAGTCAAAATTCTACCCATTAATGACTAGTAAAACATCTAGCCCGATACCAAATGATGGTAGGGTAAAAACAATGGACTTGTGTTTGGAAGCATCCATGGTAGGATTTCGATCCAATCATCCTGAATACGGATTTCCATGATTTTACAAAACAACTCCAAGAAAATACTGTGATGGTTTCTTATTGTAAGCCATTCCTGAATTCTTCCTCAGTTTTCTTGATTCATTTTAGAACCATATCCTATTTCTAATGATCTCATTGTTGACAAAACTATAATACAAAATAAACCAGGAAGTAAAAACACATTTGTCTCTCTATCCCATTTTCTTTGACCAAGTATTGCAGATAAATGCTCTTTGCCAATATTACTAGTGGTACTTCTGGCCAGTTGCTCTATTCTGCTCTTCGATCTGCGATCCAATAATCTCCACCAAAGAATGATTAACAATATTTCCTCTGAACATCACGCCAACACATTCTATGACTACACGTTTTTCGCTAGTGTGGACCAAACGAAAAAATGTTTTTAATCTGCGGCAACAGGCATCAGCAGTGTCGAAGGATTATTAGGTACAAATATTGGTGGGATGGAATGATATGAAGTCGTTACAATCAACTGCGCCACCATGGCCAGAAAAAGGTTGATGTTGTCGCCACAAGATAGCATCTCATGTTGTCACTGCCTCTGAGCGGGGATTCTGACCTGGAAACGACATTAAATCTGTAAGCTCCGGGGAGGCGGAGACAGTGGGATATCTGAGGGGCTTGTCCTTCGGGTTTCATATCTGGGGGTGAACAAGTAGTCTGGACTGGGTCAGTTACCCTGTTAACTTACGGGTAACAGGTTGGAGAAGCCCCTAGTGCCATGAGAAATGTAGGCAGTAGTGCAGGGCGGCCAATCATACTGAGAGTCCCCCCCCCCCAAATAAGGTTTCCTCAACACACTTAGGCCTCACCTAGGTGTCATTCTCTCACTTGGTGTGTGGTCGCTCGGAGATTTACGAGCAAGCCCCCGGATTCCCCAATCCGAAACGGGTGGACATGCGAGTAGTGTTACACTGCTCTGGTACTAGCCTGTATAGCTAGTAGAGGCTGGATAGGTCTCTGGCTGGATCATGGGATCTCTTGGTTTTCTGAGGGGTCCCAGAGATATTATAGGGGCCTCTACTGCCTTCTGGAGGGTCATGCCCAGCAGGGAAGCCATTGGTTGCCGAATGGGCTAGGTGTTGGGTGGTGTCGATGCTGGGCTGTGTGGCCTCAGCCTCTCCGCCAACTCTTCACCGACGCCTCCAGGCCGCGATGAAATGGCGTATCTGTTTTCCTCACCATTTGAGACCATGCCACTTCCCTTCGGACTCTGCCCCTTACGGGGAGTACATGCCAGCCCATAAGTGTTTGGGAGTATGCATAATAAATTCAGAAGTGCACAAGCTTTCATTGAATGTCTCTGTGTCGTACCTTTCGATTTTTAGTTACTAAAAAACACATACCTGTATTTTAAGTGGTTTAAAAGCAAAACAAACTTTTCAATATGTTTAATATTCAAAGATGAAGTGTATATTAAATATTAAGTTTGTGACAAAATAAAAAACCTTATAAAAGCATTAAACAAAAGTAACGTGCATAACAATCACTTAAAATATGAATAAAACATATGGACAGCTAGAATTTTTCTTATATACTGTATGGGTGGTCTGGAATTTAGTATTCATCCTCTCATTTAACAGCCCGACTACAATAATACCCTCCATAAAGTCCAGTAAAATTCTGGACACGCTTGTCAGCATGAAACGAGATCATGCCGTTAGCCGCTCTTGCACGCACCCGTGTCGCAGAAGCGACTCGCTCCCCCTACTCCAATGTGGCGCTGTTCTGTGGGCGCAGGAGCTGGGCGCCTCGCTGGACGGAGCTCCGGGACAGCTGCACGCCGTGCCCTGCGACCTCACCCGGGAGGAGGACATCCTGGCCGCCTTCCAGTGGGTCGACGCGAACCTGGGCGGCGTCGACGTGCTGGTTAACAACGCGGGCATCCTGCACGTAGCGCCCTTGGCCAGTGAGTTGTAGCACCCTTGACACATGAAGCGTAGCGCCCTTGGCCAGAGAGTCGTAGCAAATTTTGTGGCAATAAAGTTCAAAAGACCTTGGCAAGTTAGTTGTAGTGCCAGATAGTTCATAGCGCTCTTGACCAGTGCGTGGCCAATTTTGTGCAGGGAGGAAGATTTAAAAACTTTTGAATATATTCCTATAACTTAAAAACCACGACATTTTTTTGCCTTTTTTTTAGAAACTTAATTTACTGGCCAGTGAACTGTTATCGGATTAATGTTACGTCATGGGATATTCTGTATATGAGTCACCAACGAGAGTAAATTGTCCCGGTTTAAAAAAATATATGTAATTAAATATATATAACATAAGTTATGTCTCAAGGCAGAAAATTTTCCTTCCGGCTGGAGGTCGGCGTAGTTCGATCCTGACCTCACCGCCAGCGCATGGCTCACTCATCGAGCATAAAGTCGATAATCAAGTGTCTCGCTTCCCGTAGTCCTGGAGAGTCCTTCGCTCTCGCCCTTGTGAGCAGCCACGCCCCTTTCTCCTTTTTTCTCTCACCCGCGTGACTGTACACGACTCCAACCTAGCATACGTGCGGGAAAATCTTTCCGAGAGCATAGTGACACCAAATAAGCCCCGAGTTAAACTATATAGAAGTAGACTAGGAACTGTCTATATTTTGCTTAATTCACTATTTACAATTATTGACTTGTGTTTACTACATAGAAATTGAATTTTATCATCATCTTGGCTGATACGTACCAATTTTACGTTCATTCAATCGTAGAAGTTCTTGTTATGATATTTGAAATTTTTTGGTCAAACTGCTACCTGAAACAAAAACAAATTCGATACACTGAAAACATTCAGTTGAATATCAAATTAATAAAGAATACATAAAATATTTGGTTCCTTAGCTATAACCGTGTGTTTGATTTACATACGAACACAGAACTAACTTTACATAATTTTTCTTTTTGTGTACGAATATTGTTGAGATCAGACATCCGCCGACACTCATGTTAACTGACAAAAACAATTATTTAAATTGTAATTTTTCTTTTTGTGTACGAATATTGTTGAGATCAGACATCCGCCGACACTCATGTTAACTGACAAAAACAATTATTTAAATTGTATGTACAAAGTAGTTATGTGTGATATATTAATGATGTGTTGTTTTCGAAGATGGCAACCCTGAGCACTGGCGGGAGATCATGAAAGTAAACGTTCTGGCTCTCAGCATCTGCACCAGAGAGGCACTCAAGTCCATGAAAAAAAGGAAAGTTGATGACGGCCACATCATACACATCAACAGGTATGTACTCCTCGCATCCACACACACAGCGCTAAACAAAGTTCCTCTGTGATGGAGGGTAGTTTCATAGCGTGGTATCAGATTGGCCAAGGCATAGATCCAAGGTGACCCTCACTCAAGATAGCAAATAAAATAAGTTATAAATATACATTTTATGAAAAAAATCTCAATATAAAAATGATAGTTTGTGTAATTGGTTTACATACAAATGTACAATGTTACTCTGAGCCCCCAGCTTGAAGAAATTTTGCACCCTATACGTTCAAAAAAGTGGAAAATTACTGTCGATACCTCAAAGCTCAGGACAGAGAAACGAAAAAGATAGTGTACCCTTGGGCTCTGCAATTAAAGGTTGTAAACTAAATAAATGTTATGTTTGGTTGTTAGTTTTTTTAATGTAAATCCACGGTGGTTTTTGAGTTAAGTTCGAATTTAACACAATTGACATTAACTGTTTACTGAGATTTTAAAAAAAAAAACCACCTTTCTCTAGCTGAAGCTTTGTCATATGCCTGCAACCCTTCGTCTTGGATAGTTTACAAATAAAAACTGTACAACAAAAATAGTTTTTATAAAATTAGTTTTGGAGGCAATGGCTGGGAAAGGTAAAAAGGGACAATGCAAACCTAAGTCCGAAAATGGCTGGTTTGCAAGGTGGCATCCATGTGCATAAAACGATTTGAAAGTAAAGCAGGGCATCTACTTTGTGCGAAGTAGTACAGTATTTATATGGACGAGAGCCTGTCTACATCGCAATTATTTCATGTCTCTGACAGGTATAGCCACAGGTGGGCTTCCAGTGAAATAAGGGGATTTCTTTATTTGTCTTGCCAGCAGTCATTCTGTCCCATACGTTTGTACCTATAGCTTTGAAAAAGCCTCCAGATGCTTGAAAATTTCCAGGAAGTTGCTAAGCAAAAAACTTCTTATTCTCTACATCATGAGCATTATGACGATCATACCCACACACTGACTAAAAAGGCGATTTTTCGTAATCGCTGGGGCAGACTTCAGCACGGAATGATAGCTTTCATCATGCACTCCAATTCAAAACTTCAAAGATTGACATTCTGAAGTACATAATCTTTTTCCTCTAGTGGCAGTTTCATATTCGAATACAATTTTTCCTTCGCTTCACCAGGTTATTTTATTTTCGCTATCGGATCTTTTAAAAAATACTACGTTTCTTATCATTGGCGATGCTATCTCACACAGTTATCTAAAAAACATCTTGTATTATGGATCAAGTACCATTCGTTATCTTGCTTTCGAAAGTAATTTCATTTAAAATATATATTATAACCGAATATAGCCCAGAAAAAAAGCCAAGCGCTACATACTAAAAATTAAAAACAAAAAAACTTTGCAAGAAGTAAAAAACGGTATGAGGACAAAGAAAAAAATATAAGTTCATTTTTGGTCGCACTTTTAATTAAATAACATTTAACGAAGTAAAGATAATCCCTAATAACTTGTTATGTCCCTTCTTATAGTTATGTTGCTTTAACGAATTTGAATTAGCCAGCAAGCAATGGATTGTAGTATCACAGTATTCCACAGTGTTTAAGCAAAGTTTTGATTCAGAATAACCTGTAAGCCTACCAATGTCTCTGGAAGGTTACCGTGCAGTTCAGGGCAATTTCACACTCTGGTATACATTATAATCTCTGATTAAGACTTATTCCATGAAGGAAATTTTTACAAAGAGTACCAGAAAACCATTCTGAGAGCTCATAATTTTTACCTTTGCTGGAACATTTTCATCAATTTGTCTTGAGTAAAATCTGGAGTGATGTTTATGACATCTGTGGACACAAATATTTTTACGTAATGCTGGCCAACTAGTGTGCATTTTTTTTTGCATAAGTAGCTATAAAAGTCACCATTTTCATTTATTTATATGGTACATATAAATAAGACTAATCTAAGCTCTTTCTAAGCTGAAACCATTGTAATGAAAATGTTTTACGATTATAAATTGGAAGATGCAGTTGATGGATTTGGTGTTGATTACTATCATACCTACTGATAATATTTAAATAAAGCTTAGTTTCTCTTGTTCCATTTTCTACAATAAAATATAACAAATATTTTGTAATTTACTGTGTCACATTTTAGACTACAGCTAATCTTAACATTTTTTATTCTTGCCAACAGCAGACACGACCTCTTCTACACCTATCAGATTATAACAAGATGGGCCATGGTGGTGGAGTGGTTATATCACTCACATCCCATCAAGGCGATCTGGGTCCGAATCGTGAAATTTTTTTCGTGACTGAAAATGAGACGGACTTTGCCTTGAGACTGTGGGGTTTCTCAAGGTACTCCTATTTCCCGCATCATTTTATTCCATCAATACTCCATTTAAATAGCATTTGTCATCGCCTACAATGATCGCAATGTCAAAAAAAACGTTAAACCTTCAGTTCATCCACATTAGAGCAAACACGCAGCAAGGCTTCTTCAGAGGTGTCCATGATGGCAAATGTTGACCAGTCCTCTGCAAGGCCAGGGTGAGCAGATGGAGCGGATAGTGTGTTGTGTGCAACCTGACACGAAGACTTCGGCGACGAAGTCATGGCAACCACAGTCGCCACACCTGGAGCGGTACGAGAGCTCTCCCTGGGGCGACGTGAAAGTGCACCTGCCTTGCGGCCGGGTGAGGTGATGCCCCACGACTCTTGCACCCGAGCGTCACAGGGGTGGTCATGTCGTGTGTGCAGTGTGGCGGGACACTTCCCGTCGCGGGTACCAGGGGTGTCCATGTATGCGGCCTCCAAGCACGCGGTCACGGCCTTGACGGAGGGACTCAGGAGGGAGCTGGTAGGCAGTGGCTCCAAGGTCAAAGTGACGGTGAGTGATCCGAGCAAACCACTAGCTACATACCACTGTGGCTATTATGCGGGATTATTTCAGATATTCAAATATTTTCAATACAGCTTGAATGACATAGAACTTAGCTTTGGGCACTGTGGAAGTTAAAATTCCTGAACTGGGAAATAATTACGATACCTATAGCCATCAAGGTTAATAATAATCAGATTTTCTTCCTCTGGACCATTTCAGGCTGGAATCTGTTAGTAAATATCAGGTTGTAACAAGTTTTGTAAGCAAAAGAACATTTTCGATGAAAATCTCCAAAACATTATATCATTTTAAAATCGTCCATAAATGAGCTCTTTAAAAAATAACTTGCATCATTTTCATGGTAGCTTTTTAACAGTAGGTTATGGATAGTTAAATTTACTCGATTAAAATATTTTCCGCAAAAGTAAACAAAGTAATGTTTTCTAAAATAAGTAAGATGTGGAATTTTATTTAGATTAACTATCAATAGTGGGATTATTCAGGATTGCATATCAACAATTTGAATAGTGTACTACAGAAATTTGCAGTTACGGTGTCTAGTAATTTGGTGTAGGTTGGGGATTTAATTTTTTTGTAAATAAAAGTTTATAACTCGAATATTATAATTTTTAATTTTATGTTTATTCAAAACTGTCATCATTTGGCCTATCAAAGATTCTCGTCTTGACTTCGAGTTCTGGGACATGTTGTAGAAATGATGCTATAATCTTATTCCAATACACACAAACGAAACTAAGCCAATTATAAACATTTTATTGCTTATAAGATGTTTAATCAATGAACTACTTTTATTTCTTGACTTCCAGGGAGTATCCCAGAATGTGAAATTGTTCGTTTATTCCCAGTTTAGGGGCAGGAAATTTAAACAGTTGTTTTATAATTGTTTAATCAACCCTGGATATGCTGTGAACCCAGCCTCTTTGCGAGTTCACCGCAAGTCAAAATGCTACCTTGGTTGTCGATGAGATGTAAGAACTAATTGTGAACGACCTGTCGCAGAGCGTGAGCCCGGGGGTGGTGCACACGGACATGGTGAGCAAGTTCGGCGCGGTGAAGGGACTCCAGCCCGAGGACGTAGCCGCCAGCGTGATCTTCAGCCTCAGCACCCCGCCTCACGTGCAGGTACCTCCAGAGACTCCATCACGTCGCGGCGTAGCTGGCCACCAGGGCAGACTCCGCAGTCCTGTACATCCTGCTTGTGTCAGATGCCATCTTCCATCTCTTATGACTAAAGACAGGCATTTTTCGCGAAAATATCTTAATGCCTATCAGACCGCAACAAGGCACACCCACACCAGCAGTTTCTTCCTTCTGAGTGGCGGCCGTCTACGAGAGATGGCATAGTCTTAGTTTGACCAAGCCACTCAGGACGTGTTTGCTTCCGCACTGAATTTTTACTGAAATTGGTGTTGTAATATGAGAGAAACTTACCTAACCCCGAAGGACAGACGATGCTACAGTGTTTTATCTTTCAGCTAGTCTCTGAATCTTTTCACGAAATATGCATGCCCCTACTTATGGATACATCTAGTGTTGGCATGAACAACGATTAAATGAACGATTATTGACTCAAGATGTTCTAGTGTGTTTGACTGATAACGATCCAATTAGAATTCCAATTAAAAATCTCATAATCTAGTTCTGCATTAAACATACTGACAGCAGAAGAAAACATGTTAACATTTAGCAAGTTTTAAAAAAGATCAAATTTATTATTTTTTTTTTGTAAAAAATGACTGGCATGTTAAATCTGAATTATTCTGGTCAAAAGATACAAAAAAATTGTCCGGCTAAGTTTATTTGATGTGTGTTTTAGATACACGAGGTGATGTTGAGGGGAGTCCCAGAAGTTCTGCCTATATCCGGCGAACAACCGGCAGACTTCCCGCTAGAATACCAGCGAAGCGGCCCACCGGCAAGCCCACCGCCAGAGAGCACAAGAGACATACCACCCATAAACCCACCAGAAAGCACTCCAGAAACTCCCGCAGAAAGCCCACCTGAAGACCAGGCAGAGAAGCAGCCTGAACACCTGCCAGGCCAGCCAACATCAGCCAATCAGGAACCAGAAAAACCACTCGAAACTGCTGAGGTGGAACAACCAGGAAAACCACCTGAAAGCCCACCTGAAAGTCCACCAGAAAAAATTTCAGAGGCACCGCTAACGGAGTCATGATGCACTCGAAGAACGAAAGTAAAAAGGCCACAAAATTTGTAATGAGCTGTGCTCTGAACACTCAGTGTGGCAGAGAGAGTATAATGATTGCAATAAAACTGTCATTGCTTTAAGAGAATGGTGTTTCTGTTGTAAATCACTATGTAGTTTATTACAATAAGCATTTTTAAGAACAAAATAAATTTATGTGGCAACTGCAAATACAAGATGGATAAAGTGAGTAAAAATAAGAGTTTTGAAAAATCTTAACGTACACACAAAATTTTTTGGAACATATATTCTGTACCTATGTGGTTTGGAGTCTACAACAATCTCATCTTCTGTAGCCTTAGGCTCTCTGGATAACCGCGAGTGCACAAAAAATATTCAATACTACAATCAAACTTCACAAGAAACCCTTTCCTTATTTTCTTATTTTTGTTTGTTCTCAAAATGTTTTTGCCAAAATGACACTTGTTTTAGTCTCACACACTTCAAAAGTTTAACAAGACTATTCTCACTTTAGCAAATTTATCAAACTATGAAATAAGTAATATTATCAAAATCTCAAGTGAACAATAAAAAAATATCAAAATGATAGATGACGTACTCTTTTTTTGTAAAAAAAAAATTATGCTTGCCAAAGAAAAAAAACTGAAACGGAACAACTTTGCTCCCCCTACTTCAAAACTGTTCATCACTTCTCTAAACGTTCTCCTCCTTTATGATACAACGGGGGTTAAACACTATCCATGTCTTACTCCTTGTAAAGATGATACCATTTGCCCATATGTCCTGATTCACTTCTCTCGCGTCCGTCAGGGTCAAGCACGTATATTAGATGTGTCGTGATTCGTTCTTTAAACTTTTCTTCCGAATGCCCGCTCGCCGTGCTTTTAGTGGGAATTTTATTTAGCCTCCGCCACGTGACTTAAATTATTCATGGGTCCGGCAGCCCCCGCCTTCTCCACGCGGTGTCTAAGGGACTGAGGGATGAGGGGACTCCCTCCCCACAATTCATCACGCGGAGTGGTAGGCGTGTTTCCTGGCGCTGCTGTGGTCTCACATACCTCCAGCCCGGGCCATTAGGCGCGGCGGCATGTGAAGTGTACCGCTCTCCCGTTTCTTAGATTCAATCCAGCATGCCCTAAAGATCTGAGTCTTTGGAAACAGCAAGTGTTTATCGAAAAGAATTTCACACTCTTTAACACTATGTTTTATTTTCTGTTTCCTATTTTCTTACATGAATGAAGCAGAAACAAGACATATTTTTAGAACCGTCAAATATTATTTGAATTACAAATTTTCGGTTACTATTTACCTTTAATTTTACCAAGAAAGTCTTAAAATATTTTTCTCAAGATTATAAGTTATCTTTCGGAACGCAAACGATATCCGTGATAGCACTAAAGCCATTAAAAATGAAGACTAAAAAATCCTCTTCGGTTTTATGAAAATGTCCGAAGCAAAAAATTTTTTTTAAGTCATTGGAACTTTCATTCTCTTGAATGACAAGAAGTTAGAGTTATTTCATATGCCATTCAAAAGTTCAGATTAAAAAAAAATTGACGTGATTTGAAGTGAAATTTGGTCGCGTGAAAGGGCCATTAGACGCAGCCATTAGGAGCAGCCATTAGGAGCAGCTGTTTGTAAACAACGCAAGGAACACAGCCAACGCAGGAAATCACAGTCGTTTACAAAGCATGCAAGTCGCAAAACGTCACCAACCCAACAACTCAAAATTATAAAACAATAGAAAACAAATTTCTACCCTAGGCTTCTTTTTACAATTCATATTTATCATGAAAACAAAGCAAATTGCAATGATTTTATTCAAATGTGTTCTTTTTTTTTATTGTGTGAACATTTGACTAATGTAAACAGGTTGTTTGAAACAACAAGAACATCGTGAGCTTTCACGAACTTACCGTCTGCGTCTTTGAAAGTTTTTGGAACACTCCCCACAAATATGGCCGTCGAAAACAAAAGGCACAAAGCAAGAAAATACTTGCGTGATTGCACCTTGCGTAGTTATTAAGTAGTTTATAAAGAAGGCGTTAGGGCGAAGCTCGCTGGTGCAGCTGACGCAGTATGGTCTCTATGGGAAGCCACGTCATAACAATCACCGCGACGTTGCTTGGGGCTGCGAATGATCATCCATGGGTGAGGTATGGCAAGGGGAGGAAAAAGAACTGTTTACGTTTAATTAGAAACCTAATTACAGATTGTTATTAGTAGCGTAAGAGCAACACCGTGCCGGAATTGGGCTGGGTGGAACTTTAGGCAGTAATATTATGTGCCTTTTCTCTCAAAATTGCAAAATAATATTTCTCTACTACTCTTTAATGAATATAAACAATTAACACTTCAAAAAAGCGATATCTGTGATAAAAAATGGACACGAATACGACACTTTCCATTAGTCACACCTAATATGGTGAGACCCTGTAATCCCAGTAGCCAACATCGTTAAGGCGCCGCGAGAAATGTAATAATAAGAATCGAGGGTTCTGACCTACCCCACGTTAGTTACATCATAACCAACAGTTGGCATATTGTTAGAACAATTGACTGTATGTTGGGTTGAAACACACACATTTGAAACAAAGTTGGCCCATTGGAACTTTCCCAAAGAAATTTCATCACTGAATTTTACCGCGAGGAATCACGAACATACATGACATCAACTCATTCAGAATATGTCAGGATGTGACACGTACCTACTGCATGTTGGGTAATGTAATGTTGGCAAAATACTGGCAAACATACAGTGGCCAATTGGTATGGCTGATTTTGTTGGACCAATGAGGTAAAGCAAAACAATTTAGAAGAAAATTAGAGCGTAATGTTTTTTAATTAAATAAAATATTTTTTTTATGCCTAGTATGGTTTCAACGTTGTACTTCAGTGGACGAACAACGCACGAAAATTACGTCGGGTCAATCTAGACCCAGAAGATGTTTCAATGTTGCGTTGGCCCAAAGTTTTTACTAGGACCGGGTCCCGTAGTCACTCATAACAATGAAGTTATAAGTTTGCAGCTGTGACCACGTGGTTTGGAAGCTATTATAATCTTGGAGGTAGTGCCGTCGCTTTTCTGAAGTTATGCGACACATACCTGTATCTATGAAGTTCGCCACTTTTAGCTTAAGTTTTGTTTCACCTTGCTTATACACCTCTGTTGGCAGCTAACATTTTACTAAATAATTTATAAGATAATACTTTGTAGGGTTGTGTAAATGGATATGTCAAACGCATTTATGTATGGAAGAACGAAAATTTATGTTATGTTCGAAACGATAAAAGTTTTTTTTAATGCAAATATAAATACGTCGTTTATTGAAATAAATAAGATGAAAATATTTTGTTTACATATTTTATGAGCAAATTATTAAAAATAACTGTTTTGTAATGCGTTCACTTAGTTTCACACTGTTAGATAAATTTTGTTCAATTTTTGACAGAGATATTTTTAAGTTGTATTAATTGACTAACATAATCTTATCACATATTTAGGTTTATAGTGGCGAAATACGTGTCACACTTAACTGATGAAGCCTACTTACTTGTTTTAAATTTTAATATTACAAAATTTTACTAATGTTATAAAACACGAAAATTTCTTCACGAAGCTTCACTGGTTGACTATGAACATAGGTATTTATGCGAAGTCGTCAAATTTCCCAACCGTCTTTATGTTCCTGCCCTACTTTTCTCACTTTATCATTTCTTTCCACCTCCTTTACCTCAGCTGTGATTTCTCCGCGGATTCTTGAATAACTTTCCAAGTGACAGAGTGTTCTCGCACGCCCCTGGAAAGATACTTCAGAGCACGAGAAACCACCCCCTAGGCGCGGTGCTTATCTTTGGGGAAAAAATTGGTTGTCTGTAAAGTCGGTTTACGGACGATAGTTTAACGTGACAACGTCATAACAAAACATTGATGAAATAATTGCATACTTTTTAGAATAAAATTTAATCATTTTAATTTTAATAATAAAAGAATAAAAACTTGAAATTATACTAGTAATCAGATTTTTAAAATGGAAGAATAATTAACCTTTATTGCCGAAATTGTTGTTGTAATAAGCAATGAAAACCACATTAACTTTTCACTTCACTTTATAAACAGTCGAGTGGAAGAGAGATAGATGCGGCGCAAGCGTACAATGAGCGTAACGGGACACAGCGTAACGGAAAAATGTGCGTAAAGGGGCACTTTTTCGTGCGTGCAGTCGGCGTTCATCGATTTATTAGACGTTGTCACGTCAAAAATTGCCTTATAGGGCAACCTATTTTTTATCGAACTACATACCTCTATGTAAAAAAAAAAATACGAATTATATGCCAGCTGTTACTATTTTCACGCTTGAAAATCTACCATTAAGTCATAAAAAAGGTGTAAAATGCTATCCAAAAAAATGTATAACAATGAAATTTCTAATTTTTTTTGTGTGTGTATATTCTACATAGGTAAATCACCTACATTATGCTTTGAGTACTAAATGACCCTGTATTTTGTAGCGGAATATTAAGGACGAAGGTTTCCTTTATTGTTTTTACCCCTTAAGGCCCGTCTACAACAATCCAAACAGGTGGGCGATCCGCATCCTTAGCCTAATGTCATCGACGTCACATTGTCGCACGGTAAACAGCCCTGTCTACAATTGAGATGTCCGATGTCCGAATCTACTGATCTCTAAATTAGTTACCAGAGCGCTGTAAATATAGAGCGACCACATTAGTGTTTTGGATTTTTTTTATGTTTATATTTTTCATGCATTGTAAATAAGTGCGCTTCTAAGTTTTGAATATTAATTTAACTGTTAAAGTTGTGAGAGTTCAAAAATATTTATTTATTCAGTAAGGAAAAAAAAAGGAAATCCTATTAAATGAATTCGTATGTTCGGCCTTTGAAAAGATCTGGTCACAAACGGACGGCACTGATCAATATTTTCTTTCTGTCTTCTTTGCTACCTAACACACAGTCCTTGTATTGTGAGGTAAGAGACGACCAGTAGACCTCCAGTGGGGAAAGTGAACTTTGATTGAACATTTTAAGTGTTGTAATTTTAATTCATAGTTTAAATATTATTAATAAATAAAACGGTATTCAATTAATTTGGCTATCCTTTACTAGACCCCCTTTTTCCCCACTCGAAACAATACAAACATATACTTGGTGTTATAATATATGTTTTAAAAATTTTCAGGTTAATATTTAAGTAATAATTCCAACAAAACATCGTCCACAGATTTTTCAAAGCACTCAAGGGCCTTGTGTTACATTTTTATCTTCATATCTCCGCCGTCTTTGTCTCATGCGCTAAGAGAAGCCTGCGCGCCAGTTTTAGAGGCGAAAACACGCCAGAAGCACCACAGAGCGTCGCACTTATCATCCCCACGCAAACGTTAAATCTTACGTTACGTAAGTTTTGACGTCATAACGTCTTATAAATCGATGGACGCCGGCTGCACGCACGATAAAATTGTCACGTTCCGCCTGAGCCGAGCGTGCAAGAACCGGCGAACCACCGTGCGATAAAATCTACTATAATATCAAACAGGTTAAGGCGGGCTTTATAACTAATTTTTCGGGATTATATTCGAACAGATTTATTTAAATAAAATTTGCAAAAAACTTTAAATAATATTTGAAAATTAAAAAAGTATGCAGGATTTTCATCAATTTTTCCTTATGACGTTTATCACGTAAAATTATCGTCCGTAAACCGACTTTACAGACAAACACCCCCTTTTTTCATTCACATTTTTGTGCACTGATTAAAAAACAAAACGGCCTATCACGTTCAGGCGTGTGCCTACGGCTTCACACGCGTCAACTTCAGAGTGCGTCGTGAACTCTGAGGAGCGTGTTATTACGGTCGCCTACCCTCGAGGGGTTTAGGTCAAACGGGGAAGTTTCGGTCTTCCACGGTGAGAAGGGGTGGGTTAAGAGTTCACTGCGCGGGCGACATCATTCACCGTCGACAATGGTCGCCGGAGCGAGGGGAAGCGGCTCTCCCCTCCACCGCCCCGCCGGAGGAGGGGCGGTGGAGGGGAGGCAGCGGTCCAGCAGAGACGCTCGTCTCTTCCCCCCAGTGTGTCGGCTGCTGCGGGCGGCGCGCGACGGGCGGTATACCCGGAGTCTGGCAGGGGCAGCCACAAGCACACGGCCCGGTGAGTCAGGCCATGTGACCACTGCGCGCCATCTATTCCCTAGAGACAACCCCCTTTGTCTGTTCTCGTCATTCGAACAATGCAAAAAACAAATCACAAGGCACGTTGTCTAAGGTTGTACGTAGAATCTCGTGGAACTCCCGAGTGTCTGATTTAAAAAACACAGAATGTCCTCTCGGGAGTTCGCGACTAGTACAAAAATTTACTTAAAAATAAAAAAAAATAAAATTTACGTTTGCTACGCATTTCATGCAATCATGAAGCACCAAACATAATAATTTTGTAAATTTTTTAGCCCTTTAGAAATTAAATACTTTCTAATAGTTTGAAAAGTGATCTGTTTGAAAAACAATTTTTTTCTTCAAATTATACGGACGTGATAGTGTAAAATTGTATCCATAAAAAAAAACTATTTTTTTTTGTATTTGGTTCCATTTGGCATAACTGCGTCCACGTAAAAATTTTAAGAATATTTTTTTTATTTGCGGGAGTCACATATTCAACAAATAAATGAATAGTTGTTTATATTATATTATATTTAAAGTCATTTTTTTAATATCGTAAGGAAATAATGGGCATAGACTACGAGCTTCGTCGTCTTCCAAAGGCGACGTCACAATTGAAATTACCTTGACGGTTTTAACAAATGTAAGACTTTAATAACTTATATTTAGTTGTGGTTGACGGCCTCAGTGGTCTATGGGTTTGTTGCTTCGATGGTTCAAATCCCGCATCGCGTTTTCATGTGTTTGGAATACATCGCTTTTTAAGTCCTTCCCCGCTTAACACTTGGCATAAATCAAGGATGCCAAACCATCAAAATAATATAAATTATTGGAATTAAATTTAATAGTTATTTCTAGAGGAGAGCAAAATATAGCCACTGGCATAACCATTGTACAATTCCAAAACAAAATGGCAAACCGTTTTTGTTTTTTTTTTAGCAACATACCTATAATTTTTTGTTATCATAACCGTTTGTACGTTTAAAATCCAATCGAAATATAAGAATAGCAAGTTTTATACACTTTAATGTTTATCATACATTTATTGAATCAGGTACTTGGCTGTTCAGATAAAATCATTACTTTAAAATATTTCCCGGGAATGAAAAATCAAATTCACTCTGTCATCGTAGTCTGAAAAAATGGTTTTCCAGATTGTTACACAATATTTATTTGTGACTAGCTGAAGTACTTGGAGTTTCCTGGGCTAAACACATAATAATATAAGGAACATCACTTCAAAAACACTTGAAAAACGGAAAAATTTTGATTTTAAAGTCCCATTGATTGCACAATCTCGGTGCATCCAGGCTACGCATAAAAAAAACCGGGACGCCAATCTTCAGCTTCGATTTTTTATAAAACTCGGTAAACCCTAGGCAAGACGTGACGAACACACCAAACGATAGTGCCTTACAAATGCAAGGCAAAGCCATTTATTGACGAAGTTATAAACTAAACTGTCACTAGCGCCTATAGTTCGCTAGCAGCCGCGAGCTTCACTAAGCGGATGGTTTTGCCAAGGAGAAGGATAGGAATTTACCAGACCTTACTATATGACCGTGTGGCGGACATAGAGACATGACACAAAATCTCTGTTTGTGTGTCTGTCACCTACCTCCAATGATTTTCTATTATAAAAGTGTATTATTATTCTGTGTCACTCTCCGGCACATAAACAATCTATATGCAACAAATTATGTCAATCCATTGCTTCTTTGCTACGTGAAAAAAAGGACAAGCATTTATAATATTAGTAGGGATAATGCAATCATACTTTAAGTGAAACTTCTTTACAGCCGGCAGTGTAAGTTGGAATCATAACGAAGAAAAACGTACAGTTTTAAGCTCAGGGAAGTGGGTTTCTTGATTTTTTACGATTGGGGGGAGGGGAAGAGGTTAAACAGCGAATAAATGAGAGAGTCAGACAACTGTAAGACTTCTTGTAGGTTAGGTTTTCGTTGCCATGTGAACCTCCAGAGCGAACCTCCATTTTGTATTCAAATTAAGGCGAATTCAAAAGTATCAAATTTTAGCTATCAAATATCTTGCCGAAAAAAAAAAAGACAGCAGTGTGGCTGATGGTTTGTTTGCATTTCAAGCGAACTAACGCCCTTGCATGCTTGGGCGCATGTGTGATTGCGCACTCGGATATTTGCGCACATCCTCATGCACTCGCATGTGCATGCACACGTGTCGTTCGTTTGTACATTCACCAAATTTTACTTTGAAATATTTGTGTACCAGACAAATTTCTCGTCCCTGTCCCTATGATGTTTCTCTTCTATCGAGCCCGGGGTTGTTTATTTAACGGCAATCGTATGCTTTATTGACGTGACAAAATCTAATAAATCGATGAACTCCGGCTGCACGCACGAAAAAGTGTCCCGTTACGCACATTTTCCCGTTACGCTGTGTCCCGTTATGCTCATTGTATAATTGCGCAGCATCTATCTCTCTTCCACTCGATTGGAACAACCATAGATTTGACTTTTTCGAGGCACATTAAACTTGAAACACTCCCATTCGTTTCCTACTTTTCCTATCATCGTCCTATCCTTAACAGAATAACACAGATTGGAAAAAGTTAAATAGTAAACATGTATAAAAGTTATAGTTAAAATAATATCTTTGTTAAAGTAATAAACATATTTGAATTAATGAGTGCAAATATAAGTAAATGTATCAATTAAATTGTAGGTTTCATTACACTCCTTCTTTGTATCCACACGAAATAGTGATTATTCAATACAAATGATTCAATTTTATCCATAAAAGTATGCAATCATTTCACCAATATTTTGTTATGACGTTGTCACGTTAAACTATCGTCCGTAAACCGAATTTACAGACAAACAATTTTTTTTGACGTGAATTCAATGAACGTCTTACCTGAAGGTAGGGCGACCACGCCAGAAAAAACTGCGACACCAAAAATTCAAAGTTAGTAACTGTGTTGTTATTCCACTCAACTAGCACCACTCAGTGCTCACTCACCAGCAACTTAAAAGTTTAAATCACGCAACTCGGTCTGCTACTCCAGCAGTCACAGCTCTCACTAACTTCAGCTCGACGCTCCACACCTACGCTCATAACGTCAATAATGCAAACGTTAAACCGGTTGAGTCATACGTAACGACCACAAGCAAAGTCTGCTCTACTAAGACTTCAACTCTGTAGCTTTCATTGTTTACGAGTTTTAAGCGGTGTCGAATCCTCAGCCGAAGTGACACCCAACCCGAGATTAAAGACATTCATGTTCCTGTCGGAAATTCATGTCCAAAAAAAATTGGTTGTCTGTAAAGTTGGTTTACGGACGATAGTTTAATGTGACAACGTCATAACAAAACATTGATTAAATGATTGCATACTTTTATGAATAAAATTGAATCATTTTTATTGAATTTTCACTATTTCGTGTGGATACAAAGAAGAGTGAAATAAAATCTACAATTCAATTGATAAATTTACTTTTATTTGCACTCATTAATTCAAACATGTTTATTACTTTAGCGAAGAGATTATTTTAACTATAACTTTTATAAATGTTTGCTATTTAACTTGTTCCAATCTTTGTTATTCTGTTAAGGATAGGACGATGATAGGAAAAGTAGGAAACGAATGGGAGTGTTTCAAGTTTAATGTGCCTCGAAAAAGTAAAATCGATGGTTGTTCCAATCGAGTGGAAGAGAGATAGATGCGGCGCAAGCGTACAATGAGCGTAACGGGACAATGTGCGAAACGGGACACTTTTTTGTGCGTGCAGGCGGCTTTCATCGATTTATTAGACGTTGTCACGTCAAAAAAGAAACAGAATTATATCTAACGGCCATTATTTAAAAAAAAAAGATGCACAAATGCAAACGAGAAACTTATTCGTAACTAAAAATAATTCATGTTATTTTCCTACTTTTAATAAGCGTTATGGTGATTTAAAAATATATATAAAAAATCACCAATCGGAAGAATATTTTAACTTGTTATTTACGAGCTGAACAGAGTTCTGGTCGCAGGAGGTCTCACTGGCTGCGGAGGTTCGCTGCAATAATTATTGTGAACGATGCAGCGAAGTGAATTAAAACCATTGCGTTTTGGTCAGCGTGTGTTTACCATTTCGCTTGCGGCAAATATTCCTTGTTTTGAATATATATATATATATTTTTAACGGATGCCGGACCGCGAATGGAAGCGAACCGCGGTACGAGTGAATGAAGTTAGATGCCCGAGGGTGTGCAAATGTAATTTATTTATGAAAAACCCGCGGAAATTGGAACATTGGCTTGTCACAATTATTATGCGAACAAACCATTTACACGTTGATCAATAATAATACTAATAATAATAGAATGGTGTGTGTATGCGCGGTCTGGGGGAGGGAGGATGTAGTGATGCACTCAAGATCAAAGATAGGCCATCAAACTGTGACCCGCGCGCGGAAGGTCAACATAGCTTCTGTCGGTGACGGAGTGTTGCAGCTTGTACGCCTCGAAGAACCTGCCGTCACCAGAGAGAAAGGCCGTGAAGTAGTCTTGGCTCAGGTAAAGGCAGCGCTACAAAGAAGTGAACTGACAAGGCAGCAGATTGGAGAAAAAAAAGCGAAAGGGTTGTTCGTTTACGATCCAGTCAAGACTACGACAATGTTCTGCTGATACGCTCGGGCACGAAGTTCCACCTGTCGGTACCAAGATGCTCATTTTCTAATTTATCAATTAATCACTAACACTTTACAACATAACATTTCGCATCTTTCTGCTTGAGGACCTCTGGAAAAGTTTTTCAAGTTTATAACTTAAACCGCAGCCGTATTGCCTATAGCAACTGGAAACCATTTATCACTTAACAGATGACAAGTGTTTGCTGATTGATTGTAAAATGTCTCTAGTGATGGCAGGTTCTTCGAGGCGTACAAGCTGCTACAAGCTGGCGGGATGTTGTTATGAGAAAACCCGGAGGAAACCTACTCTTCGCCGCCGGAAACGACCGCCACATTTCGCGCCGGCGAAGATGCAGGACTTGGACCAACAGGGCTTCGAAGCCCGTGTCGTGGGAGGCGAGTGCGCTGACCACGGGGCCACATGACAAATAACAACCCCGCTGTACCAGAAAGTGCAGCGATGGATGACTAAGGTGACAATGGTGCAGGCAGGAGTAGGAGTGCAAGACTACGGATGACTTCATGGAAGAAGGAAGAATGTCAGAGAATTCGGGAAGAGCGGCTGGCCAGGAAGAAGGCCCGAAAGAAGACCAATCAGAGGGCAGGAAGAGCGCTGTAGCGACACCCTCTGGACACACAAGGCCTGCTCTCTACACGGAGGGAGGCGTGTGACGTCAACAGGAGTTGCCTGCAGACAAGGGTCGTGCTAAGGGCGCGCCATTCTTTCCGTCTGTAGCTGCCAGACGCCAATTTTTTTTGTCGTGATTCATCACTGAACGGTAAGTGAACAACACGCCTTTCGCTTGTTTCTTTCTCGAGGGGGTGTGACGGAAATTATGATTATTTATTTAGAGTTCAGGTATTCGGGTTTCCCAAAAAACCAAGACGGAAAAATTCCTCATGCCAAATTTAAACCATCAAATTCTTCCATTTTTTTTTTTTTAGTAAAATGCTAATAGGTCTAGATTTAGCGTCACATATCCAAAAAAAAAAATGAATAGTTGTTTTGTATTATATGAATTTGATAGTGAAATTATTAAATGCATTCGTTTTTTTTATCGTGATGTACATCGCAGATGCCACGCATTTTTTTTAATGCTTGAAACATTCATTTAAACACCAATTTACAGTTAAATTGTATCTGTATGTCGTATACGCATTTATGACATGGGTCTAAAACTATTTAAGACAAGAAAAAAAATGTATGTAAAGATTTTTTCTGCGAGATAATACTGCCATTTGTCACCTAGCCGTTAAATCATACGATGTAACAAGTTGAATAATAATTCAGTGACTGCAGTGGTGTGGCATGCGCTGCCTGTGCAGTGAGATAAGAAGATAAGAAGACAGTTGCAAGAAAAGAACAGCGAAGAGTAGCTGCTTCGCAGAGCGCCAGCGCGCCGTAGGACTGGAACGAGGGACCGCTCTTGATGACGTCACTCGCCTGGAAGTAGGTCTGGAGTCCATAGGGTTGTCGGCGGGAGGGGAGGAGACTGGAACAGTCTGGAGGAGGAGAGGAAAATGGGCGCATTTTACTTTTCTGACCCGGCCGCGGACTGGAAGCAGTTTAATGATGATGATGATGATGATGATGATGATGATGATAACTGAGCAACGGCAAAATTGCACTCATGAAAACATTTTGCGAGTGGGATATACAACTGTGGTTTTAACCACAAGTATTCTGCTGGCCAAAACAATACATTTCTCTGGTTCCTTTTTATTATTATTATTTGCGTTGCACCTGACTATACCGGGCTATTATAGTAAATCAGTTTGAAAACCCGTCTTTTTTAGTGCTTTGGTACTTTACTACTAATCCACAGCGTGCATTTCGACGCCGTGATATATATAATGCCATTCCTGTTTTTTTTTGTTTTTTTTTTTTGCTGTTAGTAGGCTGTTTGATGACAAAAAAGTAATCCTTTCCGGGGAATTAAATTCACAGCAATATCCCTGCTGTATTAAAAGTGCTCTTGTCTCTTTGTGGCGTAAATGCAGTGTTTTGTGACACCGAGACCCCAGCAATCATGAAACCACAGAACTAAGTTTGAAATGCAACACTTCTGCATTGTTTGCTAAAAACTTTGTGAGATCAATGATTTTACGCTTCGATTTAATTAGATTTATTTTGGAAAGCTAGAATAAATTATGATCATGGACTAAAATACCGTAATCTTGAAAAAATGATTTCAATATTTGTGGTTTATGATACGTCAAGGTGAGCCCTCGCGTTATACCATTGAAATGCGTTAGAATTTTGTTATTTATTGCTAATAGAATAAACGTTTGACTTTTTTTTTAACACTATCACCGCATGTTTGACTACAACTCAATGAGCTGAGATACAATAATGCTGATTGCCAATAGTATTACCCACTCCGGCTTTGCGCGGATGTGGCGTTCTTTAGGTTTAATAAGTAAATAATAAATAATGAATAATAAGTAAATACTTACAAGTATCAAGTTCTCGTAAACTTCCGGTGTTTTAAAAAATCATATACAATTGACATGTACTGACCATAAGTAAAGAATTTTTGTAAACGATGTTTTTCTCATGAGATATCGCAAAGAGATTTTGTGTATAAAACAAACGCGTAAGGCTGTCCGCATAAAAAAACACTGAACTTTCAGATCTATTCTTTTTAAAGACCTTCAATTCTGTAATACATCAATTTGATGTTTCAGACATTTATGAGTCAGTATAAGCCGTGTGAGTGCCTTAAAAGCGCCTTTATGACGACTTGGTTACAAAACATAGAGATCTCTACTATATTTAAAGGAGAAATTATCTAAATGATGGTGAAAACCACATAAAAATCCATTTTGTAGTTAAGAAGAAGTAAGCGAACAGCAAGGCGCTAGCAGATAGTGACTTTGTTCTATAATATTTAGATATTAAAAATCTTCAGACTTTGAACTTTGATCGTAGACGTTTTACCAGGTTTATACACGTTGTTTCAGTTAAAAGGAAAAAAAAATATCTCATTCATTCAATGAAACTTGTAAGAAAAATTAAATATTGTGTCGAAGTTCGTGCGGGGTCCGCGGTTGCATGGCCTCAAACCTCCAGAGCACAGAGCCGTAACTGCTGGGACGATAGATGTTAGTTCTTCAATGTTCACCTTCTGGATCTGATATCAATTTAGGGTAAGGTAGAGGTTAAAGTTTATAGTTAAGTTTATAAATGATATCTTCTTTAATTTTCTTACAGTCCCCTGTATCTTAATGTTTTGTTTTATACGTAACGTTAAAAATATTTTGACGTGACAACGTCTAATAAATCGATGAACGCCGGCCTCACGCACGAAAAAGTGTCCCGTTACGCACATTGTTCCGTTACGCTGTGTCCCGTTACGCTCATTGTACGCTTGCGCCGCATCTATCTCTCTTCCACTCGACTGTTTATAAAGTGAAGTGAAAAGTTAATGTGGTTTTCATTGCTTATTACAACAACAATTTCGGCAATAAAGGTTAATTATTCTTGCATTTTAAAAATCTGATTACTAGTATAATTTCAAGTATTTATTCTTTTATTATTAAAATAAAAAATGATTAAATTTTATTCATAAAGTATGCAATCATTTCATCAATGTTTTGTTATGGCGTTTATCACGTTAAACTATCGTCCGTAAACCGACTTTACAGACAACCAATTTTTTTTTTTTTTCGTTGTTTCTTCTTACCTTCTTGCTACATACAACAGTCGTATGTACAGAAACACGCACATACACGTACACACAGTTTCCAGCACACCCTGTTGCGGTGATGCCTGAGTAAGCAACTGGTCTGTCGACTTCAACATCCCCCCCTCCCCCACCTCCCAATGCGCCAGCACACCGGCTATGGCCGTGCAGCCGGTAAATGTCATTTCCCCGCCTCACACCCTCGCCGGTGGTCCTTATCGGCCGAGGGAAGGCGCGATCGTCGGGGGTTATCGGATGACCCCGGGCGGCTATCGGGCGCGCGATCTGGGGACAGCCCGGCCGCATGGACAATGGGCGCCGACACGCAAAGGAGGGGGGGGGGGGGGGGTTGAGCTCTGCAGCCAGTCCGCGCGGCCAGCCACTGTCCACTGCTGCGTGACGTGAAGAACAACCAGTCACATCGCGACACCGTGTGGACCTGGTCAGAGCGAGGTAAAGTGAGTGACTGTACGGAACGAAAGAAACCGCGAAGAAATATTCAGAATGAGAGACCATGAAAACTATTCAGAGCGAGATACTGTGAATAATTGTCAGAAATAGATACCCTGAAAACTATGCCAAAAACAAGATCGCACGAAGAAGGGGTGATGATGGGATACATACGCAGTGCACTCCCGAAATACTTAAAAAATAAAAGTCTTCCAGTACTCGTCAGAGATGTGTAACATCTAACCTCAGTAACAAGCAAATTCATGTGTTCTCATGTTGCAAATACTCTTATAATACGAAAATCGGACACGAAATTTAACATAGAATTCATTAAA
This sequence comes from Bacillus rossius redtenbacheri, assembly GCF_032445375.1. NCBI lineage: Eukaryota > Metazoa > Arthropoda > Insecta > Phasmatodea > Bacillidae > Bacillus > Bacillus rossius. Next base: position 2,292,958 of record NC_086339.1, on the reverse strand, counting down.
ATAAAGTTGAGTGTGATAAATGTATGAAAATTGCGTGTTTTTTTTTTTTTTTTTTAACTAAATTCAAATATTCATCCAAGCGAATCACACGTAGTTTCCACATCCACAGCTAGAATTTGCTACCGGAGCAGTTACGCCGACTATTGGATCATCCTATCTGCAGAGCGAACGGTAAAACTAAATATGACTTGATGTAAGCTTTTGGACATACGCCATTGCTAAGCACATGTATGTCTGTAGAAGAAAACTACAAAAAACCAAAAGACAGTCGCACCTGTGTTTTCGTACCATGTGCGTCTCTGCCTGCGGACGGGAGCAGATAGCAGTTCCTGAAACGTCGCTTGTTTCTGTTTTGGAAAACTATTGTGTTTGTTTCGTCTTTTCGTTTTGTTGTGTTTTTGTCTAGTTTCAACTGTTATGCTGAATTTGTGGGTTTTTTTTTTTTTTTTTTCGTTTTCTTAGTCCATCTTTCTTTGTTTGTTGACAATAATCCTGTTATTTAATATTATGTGGTGTATATATTCTGTTTACAACAGCAATTTTTTTGCTTGATTTGTGTATTTTATCTTTTGGTTTTTTTGTAGTTTTCTTCTACAGACATACATGTGCTTAGCAATGGCGTATGTCCAAAATCTTACATCAAGTCATGCACTCCCATCGCACAAATCTTTCAAATATAATACAACTAAATATAATAAAAAGGCTGCGATAAAAGCGAAAAAATACTTGGAAAAAAAAAACTGAACCCTCGGCTTTGGACCTGGTTTTTTTTTTTAGACAAGGGATTTTATTAAAATATGTACTGCCCGTCTTGTCAAAAATTCATTTAACAGTTAATGATGTAAAGTTTCCCTTTGGCTTTGTGCCTTCCGCCACAGGTGGCAGCACAGTGGTTACACATTTCCGTTCCATTCACGAAATTAATCCTACACGAAGAGTAAAGATGTTTACACGTAAAATACTATCAAATAACATTTTTTCTTATTTCCCTTCCTTGTACCACCCTCCCAGAAATGAATTTGTGCGCGCGCTCCTGGCCACAGCAGGAATGTCGCTCGGCGCTGATCACATGACCTCTCGCCGAGCCTCCTGATTGGCCGAGACAGCGGGGCAAGGAGGGGAAGCCTTCTTTTCACAGACCAGAGAGCCAAACGGCCGATCGTGCATCTTCTGTTTTTTTTTTTTTTGTTCATTGTAACTCATGATAACTAATGGTCAATTAGGTTAGGTTAGCTACGTTATAAATACTTTAAAACATTGTGGACGGTTGATTTTGTTAGGATAGCTACATTAAAGATAGGCTACTGTGAAATCATGTAAACGGTTTCCTAGCGCTGGATAGCTACGTATTAAAAAAGTTATTTGCTAAGCAACCATAAAATGATTTTACAGTATTTTTAATGTAGCTATACTTACCTAATATAACCAACCATTCACCTATCCTAATCGACCGCAAAATTTAATGCCACACCGGTTTATACAATGAGATAGAACGGCGTATGACGTATGAGTAAGCTACATCCCAAATGAATACACCTGTTGTGGTACGGATAAAAAAAAAAGCGAGCATGAACTTCGGGGAACTTCGGGGAACTTCGGGGAACTTGGGGTGTGTCTCTCTCGTCTGTGAAATAAAGGCTTCCCGTCTGGGAGGCCTCGCCGGAAGGCAATCTCCCTGAGTGAGGCGGCCAGCGGGTCTAGCGAGAAGTCGCGAGATCAGCCCCGGACATTGACGTCTTCATTACAGGATTGTCGGCTCGGGCTAAGAGCGTCAAGGAAGGGGGGAGGAGGGGGATGCGACCTCTTCTTCGCTCCTCGACTGTAGGAGGACGACGCACTCCGCTTCTGTCCGGAGACTTCTCCTGCCTCGGCACTTGTCATCAGACACAGCGCTGCTCGCAGCTACAACGAGAAGAGGGGACATTTCTTTTTGAAAACCATCGCCTTTTAAGACCTCGCACATTTGGCAACGTCAAATATAGTTTTTGGAAACCAGCTAACAAGATTTTTTTTTGTATAAGTACAAAGATATGTTGTTAATTCTTTAGCATATTTATGAGGCAAATGCAAAGAAAATTATACAATTTTACTTAAGGGGTTTCAGTATTTTGTTATCACCCAGGAACTGCAAAAAGGGGAGGGACTTATAATTCGAAATTATCTGTTTAGCCCACCGCTGCAGGCAATGTTTTGTGATGACGCAAGTCTCAGTAGGGGCGCTCTGTGATGATGCTCGAACAAACTGCTGATCACCAACCTAACCAAAACTAAGTGTATTTGGAAGGGGTATAGGTAGAGACCGGAAAAATTCGCGGATTCATTTCATGAATTGCTAAAATGCAAATATGTAATTGTATTTTTATGCCACTTCTGCTATTGGTTCACTGTTAACCTGGAGGACTGTGAGCCAATTACAGACCCTCAGTCAAAGCGGTGTCGAATCACGAGTCTCCCAATCGAGACGCCTCACAAGTCAGTAGCCAATGAACAGGTGACGTTTGCCCGAGTGTGCACAGGATCGTGGAGTCTATCCTGGAGGTCACTGAATACGCGAATTTTCCCAGTCCCTAGGTATAGGTAGGGAAGACTCTAATTTCTGCCATCCCTACTCTCCCCATCGCGAGAACCCGCGCCTGGCCCGGGACTCGAACCCAGGACTCCTGCGGCAGACGGCGACATTTAGGGGTCGGCGAGTTCTGCGGAGGGATTCGTCTGCGTGCTGCCCTTTTTTTTTTGCAATAAAAAGTTTCCTGAAGCTGTCGCGGCGTGAAATTAAAGTAAGTGCATTTCGCCGTAGTCGATAGTTGTAACTTTATTATCCCCCCCACCCCACCTCTCCGATAACCGCGGGAAAGATGGAGTGCTGAACAGGTGCAGGAGCAACGCGAACAGCGATGACAGAGAGCAGTCCAGGTCTGGCTCGGTATCGGAATACCTCCTCCCGCCTGACTCCCCCCTCTCCTTGCCCAACACCGCAGCCGAACCCGCGCTCGGACAAGGTCAGACATCGTCGGGCGACGCAACTGACGATCGGGTCTTTACCACAACGCCGAAATACCATAACGCCGAATGTCAAAATTTACCAGAACGCCGACAGCTAGAAAACTGCGGTGTACCACAACGCCGAAATAACAACTGAATGAATCTGTGTGTGTTTCTTAAATGTACCTTAACGCCGAAATACCACAAGCAAACCTAACCTTACCTAACCTAACCTAACCTAACCTAGCGTAATATAATCTAACCAAACTTAACCTAGTCTATCCTAGCCTAGCCTAACCTAACCTAGCCTAGCCTAACCTAACCTAACCTAACCTAACCTTTGTGGCAGTCCTGCAATGACATTTTTCGGCGTTGTGGTGCGTCCCCCTGACGTCACGCCGCGTCAACACCTCTTATATCCCCGTGTTCACGACGGGGTTCACGAGGCCTCCGCCCACCCCCTGCGCTCCAAGCATCCGAGTCGCCGTCGGTTTGCGAAAAGCAACTAAGAACACGCTGAAGGCTGACGAGTAGTTCCTTTTTTTCCCCCCCGCTTTTCATTTTTGAACTGTGTTTTTGACGTGACAACGTCTAATAAATCGATGAACGCCGGCTGCACGCACGAAAAAGTGTCCCGTTACGCTCATTGTACGCTTGCGCCGCATCTATCTCTCTTCCACTCGATTGGAACAATAATCGATTTGACTTTTTTCGAGGCACATTAAACCTTGAAACACTCCCATTCGTTTCCTACTTTTCCTATCATCGTCCTATCCTTAACGGAATAACACAGATTGGAAGAAGTTAAATGGCAAACATGTATAAAAGTTATAGTTAAAATAATCTCTTCGTTAAAGTAATAAACATATTTGAATTAATGGGTGCAAATAAAAGTAAATTTATCAATTAAATTGTAGATTTGATTTCACTCCTTCTTTGTAGCCATACAAAATAGTGATAATTCAATAAAAATGATTCAATTTTATTCATAAAAGTATGCAATAATTTCATCAATGTTTTGTTATGACGTTGTCACGTTAAACTATCGTCCGTAAATTGACTTTACAGACAACCAATTTTTTTGAGTTGAGTCTTGACTTTGCCGATGCCGCCTTTCAACCAGTTTTCGAACATGCCCTGGTGCGTTCAGGGGCGCGCGAGCTCATCCACACGCTCTGCTGGACCAATGAGATCCTCCGCACGTTTCTCTTTCATCCCCCCTCGCCACCCGCGGCTCTCAGCACGAAGGAAGGGGGGGGGGGGCTGAGCACAGTTTCACAGCACACCGCGGACATTACTCCGAGCTGTCGCGCGTAAACACACATTACAAAGTGCTTTGCCCCGAGGTGCAATTTCTTTTTTTTTTTTTTAATGTTTCACAAAATATGCTTGCGACTAAATCTCAAAGGTCACATCTTTCTCAAAAAAAAAAAAAAAAAAAAAAAAGGTTTCCCGAAGATTAAAGAAGCATCAAAAATTAATCTTAAGTAATTCTTTGTAACTTATATTTACGTGAAATAACTTTTTTGTCATGACGGTTAGCAGCGGAAATTAACCTAAAAATATTGCTCCATATAAATGAATTTTAAGTATTTGCCTGATTATCGTGTAATCCCTTACTAAACGCTTACCATTTTAAACGTGTTTGAATATCCAGTCAATAGCAGCAGCGTTTTTTTTAAGTTAAATTATTTTGCACAAGCAGATAAACAGACAAAAAAAAGTTTAAACGTAAGATTTAGTTTAGGTATCTGCTTTCGTGATAGAAAACCAAATTAAAAATCATGGAAAATTCGATTTTACATTTTTGTCTCGATGCCCAAAATAATAAACATAAAATTAAATTTAGGTATATACAGCGAAACATTCTAAGAAAGTGGTTCTTTGAATTATTCTTGAACTGAGGAAGATTTATCTAAAAACAATTTTTATTTATATACTTTATTGCTAGTTTACACAGTATTTCATAGAGAAACTTCAAGAACGGTCAATTAAGGTTTTTATTTTATTTATTAATAAATTTACAAAGCGCCAGCCAACAGAGTAAGTCCAAAAAAGGCCGACACTTCACAAGTACGTTGATTCTATACAAGATGAATGTATAAATATACGGAGAGAACAATCCAAAAGCAGCTGATGTTGCAACTGTCTCTTCGTTGTCAGCCCGCTGTAATCATTTCTTCTGTGATTATTATTTTTTTTTAATTTTCTTACTAATTCCGTTCACGGGGAATTCTCAACGCTCTATAGGCATTTATCATTTGACATCAGCGGATATTGGCATGTTCTCCAAGTGTTCATCTTTATCGTAATTTATTGAATTTCTTTATGGTATAAATTGTAAAACAGCAATAGTGTTGGTTTATAAAAAAAAAAACATTATTCTAAGAAATTGTGACTTGATGTAAGCTTTTGGACATACGCCATTGCTAAGCTTTCAAAAATTTTCAAAATTTTCAAAGCTAAGAAATTGTCCTCGCACGAAAACAACTAATTGTAAATGCATGCACCCAGCTTCGAAGGTGAACCAGAACTGTGGATGGATGCTCGACGCCTCTCCGACGCGACAGCGCCGCCCGGCGAGCCGCGATGCCCCTCGACGCAGCATGCGCATTGCGCATGGCCCATGCCCGCGCTAACCTCAGCTTGTCAGCAACCCCCTCCCTCTCCTCCCCCGCCAAAAAGCGGTCGCGACTCGGCCCAGAAGCACAAATGAAAAAAAATCGGCCGTACATTGATTCGCCGGGTCAGGTCTGCCCGATGAAAAGCACGACGCCGCTCTTCAATGCGCGTGGTTCCCGCAGTTGGCGCGACTGCGCCGCGAGTGATTTGTGATCGTACCGAGGTCCAGGCCGCGAGGTTCCTGTCCTCCGTGAAAGAAACACCCAAAAATAATGAGCGATATCATGAATCACGGCATTAACGTTTCGCCGACATGTGTTGGTTCTATTTTTTTTTTCAACGTGACAACGTCTAATAAATCGATGAACGCCGGCTGCACGCACGAAAAAGTGTCCCGTTACGCACATTGTCCCGTTGCACTGTGTCCCGTTACGCTCATTGTACGCTTGCGCCGCATCTATCTCTCTTCCACTCGATTGGAACAACCATCGATTTGACTTTTTCGAGGCACATTAAACTTGAAACACTCCCATTCGTTTCCTACTTTTCCTATCATCGTCCTATCCTTAGCAGAATAACACATATCGGAAGAAGTTAAATAGCAAACATGTATAAAAGTTATAGTTAAAAATAATCTCTTCGTTAAAGTAATAAACATATTTGTATTAATGAGTGCAAATAAAAGTAAATTTATCAATTATTTTGTAGATTTCATTTCACTCCTTCTTTGTATCCATACAAAATAAAAATGATTCAATTTTATTCATAAATTATGCAATCATTTCATCAATGTTTTGTTATGACGTGGTCACGTTAAACTATCGTCCGTAAACTGACTTTACAGACAACCAATTTTATTTAAAGTGGAATCTCTTCGGGCGCGATGGGAGTAAAACTTCAAGGCCGAAAATTTAACGCAACGTTTTCGTGTAACGCTCGGTTAGGCGAGGTTAGCTACGTTAAAAAATATTGTAAACAACGCGTGAACGGTTTGCTTACGAACCTTTTCTTTTTTTTAATTGTAGACTGGTACACTCACCGGCAGTCGAGGCACAGCCGCGCTGTGAACCAGTTCAAACAGATGAGCACCCGGAACAGGTTGAGGTGATGTAAGGACCTATTGTGCCCGGAAGTTTGAGCTGGGGTACGCGTCACAGCACTGGATGCGGGGGTGGCTGAGGGTCGGTATGCAAGGAAAGGGGAGGGGGGGGGGTTATGAATTGGCGAGGGCTGGAACGAGTCACAACGTCCCTTAAAACCCAGAACGACGTGGCGCTGAGTTGTATGACGGGAGCCGTTGCCTTCAACTCTCCGAGTGCTCTGTGTTTAGCAGGGTTCTCCGTCCTCCGAGACGCCTCCCTCTCAGGTCTTGTCTTCTCTCTCTCTTCGTCTTCTATTATCTCCGCCTTCTCCTTCCGCGCCATTCCGCAGCGGTAGTTTCCGCGTGTTTGTTCCCGCGACACAACTTCCTCCCTCCCGAGGACAGAAAAGACAGCCCCCCCTTGCCGTAGTGCTTCATCAGGTACTGCTGCCTGATCACAACCTGAGGCGGCAAAGGCTTCTGTGAAAAGAACTCGAATTAGGATAACAAGTTGAAAAATATTTTTAAAAAAAATTTCGGCGTATGGTCACGAAAGCGGAAACTGAATCCGAGCTGTGATTGGTGTCGTTCAGAGGCCACTGTCGGAGGAGGTTCTGGCGAAGAAGGACGAGTCAGTGCAGAAGTTTCGGTGGCCACACATCATTATGTTCGGCCAGAATCCCACAAGATCTGCAAAATAGCAACAATAGTTACAGGAGTCGAGAGCTAAAAGCTACCAGAGCTGCAATAGCTACAGGAGCTAAAAGAGCTATCTTCCCTTTTGACGCGATTTCTTTTATTTCTATGGGGTCTGTGATGTCACGGCTTCTGTGATGGACTGAGCGTTCGGCAGTCCGTCATTTTCCAACACGCGGTCTCAAAACAGAAGCCAAAAAAGTAGTAGTATTTTGTATTGACTAACATTAGCAAGTATGTACGAAAAGCACAGATGAAATTTCACACGAGCTAGCATTCTTGTGATAGCAAATTGTGGTTTCCCCTCTTTCATTTTCATTTTGCAAACTAAAGACTTGCTTGCGAAACCAGAATTTCGTGGCGATGTTTTGACCAAAAGAGATAGGTTACATGGGAATATTTTGAGACCACCAGGACTTGCCAACCTAGTAACAGAGGGAGAAGTATGTAGAGGGTTAAAACGGTAAGGGGTGGACAAGTCCTCTAGTATGTGTATTAGGGCGCTGCATACTTCGTATAGGCTTGTTAAGGGGAGGTAAAAATATGAGTATTAAATAATATGAAGACTCTGGGAGTGGCACCAAATCAGCCTGGTGAACGATTTATTGTAAACTATAACAACTTTACAATATCCACTCCCGCTTGATGGATCTGGAACGATATGCGAGATAACGGAGCGCGTAAACCTTCATTTTAAGAACTATTTTATTTTTGAAGATTTTCGTTGAGAGGTAAAAAAAATCCCCTTTGGGAACGTTGGACGTTATGAGTTTATATCGAAATAATTCGATTTCTCTTCGTATGCTGTATCATTTACGTACAGTATTAGCCTGTCGTAAAAAAAAATCTTCTCCTTATCTGCGATCAAGAAAGGATCGGGGATTTGCCTGTGATCCGGGAATAGCATCGTCGCTAACTCTGAGAGCGAACACCCAAGAGACGGCTACAGCTTGCAGCAGTCGAAGCACGCTGCCTTCTTTGATGTGCCCCGTCTCCTAACACATATTTTTTAAAAGCTGTATTCATGCAAATTGCATTGAATGTCGTACTTACATTATATTAGTTTACGATAATAATCCCTTTATGTTCGGTCTACTGGCTTAAGTACATTACGACGATCATATTTCCTTTGGAACGTTCAAAATATATTTCCGGAACCTTTCAGAAATTTTATGTACAAAGCTTCGTATATTTTCCTTTATATATGTATTTTCATTTTAGAAAAAAAACTTTTAATTACACGTACAATGATGTGATTTGATCTTTAGCGTTTATAAAACTGACCCCAGGATAATTTATCAGGAAGAATATTAAAATATCCTAAGGTATAAGAGCAAAACCATAATTCTAATTTTAAATTCCAAGTTGTGTTGGAAGTGGCTGGAAGAGAAGATATTTCAGTTTTTCGGGCGGGGAGCCCTCAAACAGGTAGATGCTGGGTGGAGACTGGTGGAGGCGAAGGGAGATAAGGTCAGCGCAGGAACTCGTTGGGCGTAACCGTCCGACGTGAGACGCCGCGTTGCGCCCCTTCCACCAGGGCATTATCCTCCAGTCCACGAGGGCATCTCAGCTCGGAGCGCGCCCGCCTCTATTACCGTCTTTTGAGACGGTCTCCCTCAGGGAAGAGCGGCTCGCGATAACTCCCGCTCGTAAAAGTCCTTCCGCGGGAGAAAAAAGGTCCCGAGTCCTCTTTCTTGTCTCGGAGCTCCTGCTCATCTGTTAGCGGAGCTTTCCGCTTTCGTCGGAGACTGCCCCCCCCCCCTCCCCCCTCACCAGGTCCTTGAGCCGGAGTCACGGTGGCCCGTAGTGGCCCGTAGCGTCTTTACGTCAGCCGCCGAAACTCCGCTACGCTGCCAACTGCCGAGAAAACTTACATTATCCCTCTTGTGTAAATGTATTAATTGGGCAACCTGCAAAGCTACGCGCTTATCACACATTTACTACATTTTCCACTCTGGTAGGCTATCTATTCAAACATTTCCAAGGATTGCCGTGCTTGATTACTTACGCTACCGTGACACGGAAAAATTCTTCTTTAAACAAACCAGTCTTTAAAATGTGATCAAACGTAAGTATTATTATTAAAGCATTTAAAAACCAAACGAACTTAAAAACCTTCTAATATAATAAGGTTAGAAACGCCTAAACACAGATGTCATCCGTCCGTCAAAAGTAGGAAGCTAACAAGCTTTGGTGGGACAGATGGATGATACTTTACTCGCCATCTTATTGGCTGCAGATCACGTGACTGAAGGAGTTGTTATTCCGGCTCTTTAGCACTCTTCCTGTGCTCTACCTTCCAGCGAGGCGCCGCACACAAAAATATTTTCTTTACTTTTACAGAAGATTACTTTGTAAACCAATTTCCAAGAAAACCGTTTGTAATAATTGTCGTGGGAAAAATTCATGAAATAAAAATGAAAACATAAACCCATAGAAAACAAGCCTAAACCATATTATGTCATATAGATAAACCCGTCGATGAACCTAAACAGGTATAATGGACAACACATTGAACACCGCACAAACGAACACATTCAAACTTAAATATCGAACAGCACAAGAAGTCCGTGGAAGGAATTTAGTCATGAAAAATAAAGTAATAATCCAGCACAGACGAACACACCAATTCTCCATTCCACGAATCATTTTAAATAACGTAACATTTCCTTGCTGAAACAAAATATTTTGTTGGTCTTACCAAATATGGCGAGTAACAATTTTTTTCATAACTTACAAAATTAACAGTTAAGTTGACCAAATCATTTTGTTGGGTCAACAACAATTTTCCTTTGAAACAACAAAACATTATTTTGCCACACGTGACAGGTTGGTTAATTTTCTTGTCATTACTTTTATTTAAGGTCTAGTCCCGCGTTACATTTGAAAGTTATTTTGGAAATAAAGTTTAGTACCTACATGGTGACAACAGTTGCGACGAAACACAATTTACAGGAATTAAGTGAAATTAAATGTTTTACTAGCTGATAACTCGTGGCATCAGGATACTGCTTATATCGCTTCACCGCGTCGCTCTACCGCTCTGGTTCTGGGGTAGAGCGCCTGCCTTGTGACTTGTAGGACCCGGGTTCGCGCCCCGGCTCCTCCAAGGCGGATTGCCCAGACGAAATGGCGGCATTTTCTCTGGTATGAATACAATCCCTTGCAACAAGTCAGGCTACCAAAGAAACGGTGGGTGGAACAGAAAAAAACCTTCCAGGTGGCTTCCAAATGGGGAGCCCGTTTCTTTTCTTGGGCTCCCCATGCGGTGGCCATTCCGGGGGTTTCTCCGGGGGAACGGAGTTTTGCAAAAAAAATTTTGAAGTGAAAACTTCTTTAGCCGCGTTGAGCGATTTTTGGTAGGGGCAAAACTTATGGGTTCGCGTCACCGACATGCTAGTGACGTGTTGCGCCAGACTGGCGACGCGCAGCGGCCTGTGTACATGTATACGCATACATACACTAATACATTGTATATACTCGACTGTATCATGTGCGTGTTGGACTCTTTTTGGATGGGTAAAATCTTTTGAGTTCGCGTCACCGACATGCTGTAGTAGCAGTAAGTGAAGTTAAATTGACCGCGTTAAAAGATTTTCTTTTGGTTATTTACGTAGTGAATGTTCATTATTCGTGAATTTAAGTTCAAGCTGTTTTTTTTTTCAAGGATGAAACTTCATTTAATCTAATATTAAAGTTATACGTTTTTCATTTTGTTTTTTTATTTTCCAGGGAAATTTTAAAGTTAATGTGTGTTGCAAATTGCAAGTATTTGTTTATTTATTTACGTAATGCTTTTCTTCAAATGTCAGTGAATGTTAATGTTGATTTAAGTTCTTTTTTTTTTCAATGATAAAACTTCATTTCTTCTAATTCTAAAGTTATTATTGGTAGGGGGCAAAACTTACGGTTTCGCGTCATCGGCATGCTAGTGATATAAAAACTAAAACATTTTCTTACATGCATTTGACGTAGAAATGATGTCATATTACATATTTTAATATCAAAGTTTTAAGTTTTCACTTCTGCCGACAATCCTCATTGGTTTTTTTTATCATCCTAAATAAAGTTAATCAAACGACAAAACTTACTTTTTAAATGTTCCTTTGTACGTAAAATATTAAAAAATATACGTTTAAATTTGTTTCTAACTTTTGACTAACAAAAATGACATTTTATATTATTCATTGTTTTCATTACCTCGACAATAGACACACAGTAATGGGGCTGACAATCTTAGGAGACAACTGCCCTATCAGGAGAATTCATGAGCGTACATTTTACACCATGACCTGGTCTCTTGGATCAGGAACACTCCAAATCGACACAGGATTGTTTTTTTATTTTTAATTATCGATATTTTGGGGGTTTTCCCCATGAGGGAGCATTCAACGACCGGACAATCTTGCCACCATGCCCTGGCCACATGGATAAACAAAAAGCATGGTTACTGCCCATATCTCGAAGGTAGTAGTTTTTTGCCCCTATAAACCCCCTCTCTTTTCAGGTTTTAATAATAAAATTATTATATTGTCATAATATACTTGCAAAGTTTTAAATCAATACGGCAATTATAGAAGTAAATTAAAATCGTCTTTCAAGATTTGATTACATAGTTGTTGTGTTAAAAAGATACTGCCTCGTTCGTAATTCTTTATAAAACCATTAAATATATTTGACAACGTGTTTGTCTCAACACAACAATTCATTTCTTTCAAGTGTCTTTCGTGTTTTAGAGAAATTGTTTTCACAAATACAATCATAAAAATCGTCCAATATTTTTTGCGTGATGCTGAAACAAATTTTACAAAGACGTGACGAACCCACCAAGTGATAGCGCGGGGTTCTAATTCCAGGCAACGCCATCTATTGAGGAACTTTATAACTAAACTGTCATTAGCGCCGTTAGTTCACTAAGCGGACGGGTCTCGCCAAGAAGTGTAAAATAAAAATTTGGTTTTATTGTTATATCTGCGGGTCCCGTCACCGTGGGGAAATAAAATATACACCAGTTTTTAAGTCAGATCATAAGTTTTAAAACACAAATTTTTTTCATCAAAATAGTCTAGTGGTTTTAGCGTGATGATCGAACAAACAGACGGGTACAGTTTTACAACAGCATAGATTTATGGAATATTTTATTGTGACAGCTAAATTAATTGGATAATATTGCTTCCACCGACGTTTAGACATTTCAAAATTGCTAAAACTTTTAATATTATTTATATATAAAATTTAATAAATTCAATTAAAAAAATATTGGGCAGATATAAATCGTACCTCGTAAGTAGAGCCATGCATTTTTCGCGAAAATATGTTCATATCAGCTCTATCATTGTCTGTGTTTCGAGGTTTGCTGGATTTGATTCAGGTTCATGTATACTGTCGGCACACTAATCATAGTCATTCAGTGCAAACCAGGGCAATGGCCAATCACAAGGGCACAACCACTAGCACAGGCATACCTTACTGCAGTCTCATGAGCGATCGGATTATTTCGCGAAAAATACATGCCCGTTCGCATAGGCTCCGTCACTAGCGAATATTAGAAGTTCACAGCTTCTATGAATCCATTTTTTTTCTCTAATGACCGCATAATATTCTTTATCGAAGCTAACAACTCGTTACTCCGAACGCTTGATGTTTACAAAAAAAATATTAAATCTAATCTACAAAATAACTTAACGAAACGCCCGTTCCTTATCAAAGCTTAGATAATTCTTGCAGGTACCGCACTTGCGACACCAGGTCAAAGATATGATAGACCATACACGATGGTGGCCACTGGAAGACTATGGCTGTACATACTGGGGAAGCCTATGATGTACATTCTGTATGGCACAGACCCGAAAAAGCCCGAATATCTACCTTTGGCCAACTTCGTCAGTTTTTTTGTTTATTACTTTACACAATTGTGGATGGTTGGTTATGTTAGGTTAGTATAGCTACATTAAAAATACTATCAAATCATTTTAATGGTTCTTTAGGAATTTCTAATTTAATATGTAGCTATCGTGGCCTAACAAACCATTCACACAATCTCCCATGTTTTTTAAATGTAGCTCTTATTTCCACAAAATGTGTCAAATAGAGGAAATTTTGCAGCACGAAATAAACGTATTGCCGATTTTTTTTTTCATTTTTCTTTTTTAAAGAAGAGGGACTAGTCGAGATAATTACCCATTCAACATCAGTAATCAGTTCGTTTACGTATCCATAAATTCAAACTATGCCTTCAACCTTGAATCCTTCTCATGTTAATATTTTGAGTCTACAGAAAAAAATTATCCGACGTTGGCCGAAGGTAGATATTCGGGCTTGTTCGGGTCTGTGCAATACAGAATGTGCATCGTAGGCTTCCCTACATACTACCTTCAACTGTTCGTTTGAATTGTGCCTCTCCGTTTGAAATGTGCCTAGCAAACTCTATATTCTTCAACTCCTCCATTTGAAATGTGCCCAGCAATTTATACTGCCTTAAAATTCTCCATTTGAAATGTTAAATCAATATGAAAATAAAGATCTAGTTTTACAGTTCACGCAAAACTGACTCAGAGGCCAGTCTTTCTGTGGAAAAGTTTTGAAAATTTTGACATAATTATGACTTATAGAAATATCCAAAATCAATACAATCAGTACAATTTAGCCACGCAGTAGCGTGTTATGAACCCGGAAATTTAGTTTAGTTGTTATTTTAGCCAAGTCGCCAAAAAGTTAATTAGTAGTCGAACTTAATGTAATTAACGATCCCTATACATATGTAGTTAGTAACTTATTATCTGAACATGTTAATGAAGTGAAACTTCTAATGCGACTTCCAACAAGGTTGCGTTAAACGTTCAACGCTCCTGGGGAGGGGGAATAGAAAGAGACAGAGCGAGAGTGAATGCGTGGCACTCGAACGCATGCGCGTAGTATATACCTGTTACAGGCCAGAGCGAGCGTTAGCAACGAGTAGCGTCCAATATTCCAACACAAGAGGGAGAGAGAAAGAAAGATACACAAAGGTAGAAAGTAGGAGAGAGAAAGAGAGTGAGTCGGTAGATCCCAAGCACATGCGCGTGGTATTCTTGCTATGCAGCGAAGTAAACAGTGAAGTTTCACTTCTTCCGCGCGGAGGGACTCCACGCACTATTTTTTTTTATTCTACCATCAAACCTTGGTTTATATATGAAATAAAACGGCGGAGGTAAATAGAGAGTACAAATTATTGTTAGTAAATTGTTAACTACGTCCTCCAAAAACCACGAAGATATAATTTCTATTTCGGTGGTTGGGAGTGGGGAACGTGGTATTTGAAGACTCTGCAAGTATTAACGAAAATTCCGCTTGAATATTCAATGACAAGCAGACAGGCGAAAAAAGCATGTTTGAGTAAGTTTTTCGCTTCGTATTTTGTGCTTCCGAGCGGCTTTCTGTTTGCCTGGCCAAGGCGGCAGAGGCGGCGGCGAGCATGATTTGCGTGCGAGTGTCACCCTTATCGCCGGGGGAACACTCGGTCCTCCCCCCCCCTCCAACCCTCTTCCCGGGGCAGGCGGGGTGACGTATCGACACATGCCTGGAGCCGGCCGGGTATCGCAGTTTTGGCACGGCCGGGGCACATTGCCCCTCCCCCCCCTCCCCAGGGGCGACTTGGCCCCTTGCCAGTCTCGCCCCTTCCCCCGACACAACCCCCGGGACGACCTGCGACCGGCGCGCCCACTATGTTCGCGTCGCGACACTCCTCCTGGGCACCTCGTGCGAGGAGCCTAACATGTGCATCAAGCTCTGTCCCTGCCCGAACACGCCCGAATACTCACCTCCGGCCAACCTCGGGATTTGTTTTATTGACGGAATCCAGAACTGGACAATTAGCACAGCGGACCACGAGTCCAAGTGCCCAACCCCCGCATGGTAGACTCTTTTCTACTCTGTCCAACACTTCATCCAGACCATCCTCTGTCTCCTGTAAATTCCTACACGTAATGCATGCCAATTTGCATCCCGCATGAATGTGCCCAGGGTTTTCCCTGTGTCTATGCAGGTTTTACCTGGGCCCAACCTATCTCTAGTTATAGTCTAAATTTAAGAGTGAGGGGAGTTAGTCATGGCGCCAATCGCTGCCATGGCTGGCCAATCCCCTCCTAGCACATGATGCATGCGACCCTCTCCCTGCATGGCTAATCCCAGCATGACTAGGCGTATAGGCTTCGGCCTGAAACGCACCTAGGTCCCTCCCTAACCCGGACCCCTCCAAAATACACTTAGTTTTAGTTAGGTTAGGAAAAAAAATTTTAATCGTGGCAACGTCTACTAAATCGATGAACGCCGGCTGCACGCACCGAAAAAGGATGACTCATTGTCCCGTTACGCACAAATGTCCCGTTACGCTCATTGTACGCTTGCGCCGCATCTACCTCTCTTCCACTCGATTGGAACAACCATCGATTTTACTTTTTCGAGGCGCCATTAAACTTGAAACACTCCCATTCGTTTCCTACTTTTCCTATCATCGTCCTATCCTTAACAGAATAACACAGATTGGAAGAAGTTAAATAGCAAACATGTATAAAAGTTAAAGTTAAAATAATCTCTTCGTTAAAGTAATGAACACATTTGAATTAATGAGTGCAAATAAAAGTAAATTTGTCAATTAAATTGTAGATTTCATTTCACTCCTCCTTTGCATCCATACAAAATAGTGATAATTCAATAAAAATGATTCAATTTTATTCATAAAATTATGCAATCATTTCATAAATGTTTTTTACGACGTGGTCACGTTAAACTATCGTCCGTAAACCTACTTTACCGACAACCACTTTTTTTTTTTGCGCAGGAAAAATGAATTCAAGTATTAAAAGTGGTCGGTTAGGTTAGCTACATTAAAACACTTTAAAACGCTATGGACGGTTAGTTAGGTTAGTATAGCTACATTAAAATAAACAGAGAAATATAAATATATATAAATGAACCCGAGGTTGGCCGAAGGTGAATATTCTGGCGTGTTCGGGCAGGGACAGAGCTTGATGTACATCTTAGGCTTCCCACCTCGTGTGCTCAGGGCGTCGGAGGAAACACGAGTCTGCAGACATCTGCTGTGAGTTGCGGAGAAGACCGAGACATGACGAGCGAGAACGACCCTTGAAGAACACCCTGCCGCCAAATAAAACAAAAATAAAATAAAATAAAATAAAATAAATCCACCATGACGAAAATCAGGCCCAAAGCTGGATTTAATTTTTTCTTAAGTCTTTTTTCGCTCTTATTGGAGTCGTTTCATTAAAAAAGTTTAACATTTCTGTCTATCGATAGTCGACACAGTCGCTCTGGCAGCACGTTCTAGCGGCGGATACGGAAACTACGTGTGATTCGCGTCCAGAATTTTAGTTGAAAACACAATCTGCGTAAATTTATCATTTTCGGCCCCTATTTTTTTAAGATTCGCGCGTTAAATTTCGGGTCTGAGGCCTGAGGTTCGTATTGCAAGTGTACCAGCTACAACGAGAACACGTGAGTTGGTTCGTTACCGAGGCCAAGGGTCAGTCACGCAGCGGCAGTTCCTCGCCCAGAGACGGGCAAACACGCAGCTGGGGTATCAGGTTCGATTCCCGGCGAGGGAGGTGTAGCCAAGAGGCATGGGGGGGGGGGGAATTTCAGTGCACTACACGTGCCAATGTGGCGGCCTTTTTTTTTTTACAAACATATAAGCTGTACCTGTATTGGAGGTTAAATTGAAAAAAAAAAAAATGTCTGTAAAGTCGGTTTACGGACGATAGTTTAACGTGACAACGTCATAACAAAACATTGATGAAATTATTTTATGAATAAAATTGAATCATTTTTTATTTTAATGATAAAAGAATAAATACTTGAAATTATGCTAGTAATCAGATTTTTAAAATGCAAGAATAATTAACCTTTATTGCCGAAATTGTTGTTGTAATAAGCATTGAAAACCACATTAACTTTTCACTTCACTTTATAAACAGTCGAGTGGAAGAGATATATATGCGGCGCAAGCGTACAATGAGCGTAACGGGACACAGCGTAACGGAACAATGTGCGCAACGGGACAATTTTTCGTGCGTGCAGCCGGCGTTCATCGATTTATTAGACGTTGTCACATCAAAAATTGTCGACTCACATCATTACATTTGTATTATGAAGATTCGTTATGGATTTGTAACACATGTATGTAAACATTTTAACCAGTAATATTACGATCAGCTCAACTACAGTCGTTAATAAAAGCAGGCTGGAACAGCTGATACGTGTTGGTGTGTGGAAAAGGGAAAAGGGAGGGGGGCTGACGGGTAGTCCCAGCTGCGCGCGACAGTGGCGCTGGTTGGTCGCAGTGTGACATCGCGACTCGCGGTTGATTGACGGCTCGACAGTTGTGGTGACGGTAGGACCGATCGTGTATCCGCGTGTGGTTTGCTGCCGCCTGTTCCACCCGCGCAGGTAGGGATTGTCAGCTGACGGCATACTGTGACGTATTAGAATCCCCCTTTTTACCTCGCCACCGGCATATCGCCGCGCCTAAAAAAAATTGCGCTAAGCAAGTTAAAAACTTTTCAAGAAATAGGCAAGCAATGACGGAATTGATATATTGCTCAAATAAATTCTTGAGCAGTCTTCCAGTACTGCACCATCGATGTTGTCTGGATGTCCAACTTTACGATAGTCTACACATTCCAATTAAACTTCGTATCAATCAATGGCACGATCATTATTAGACACAACTGTTGCACCAACAATAGCAACTAACTCAGCCCCATCATCTTCAACAAACAGATCTTTGATTACTATGAGAAAGAAGCACAGTATGTCCATAAAAGAATAGCCCGATCATAAATTTTAATAGTGTTGTAGAATTTTGGTTCAAGGTCACAACTGAAGGTTTACTCAAACCATTTTAATAAGCGCATGCACGAGTACTGCTTTGTTCTTTTCCCGCTTGCAGCGCCACTTACGCTAAATAGCGATTAGTGGAGGGTGAAACTGTAAACGTATTTGTCAGCAGAATGGAGCCCCTCCCCATTGGAATATCTTTTTTCGAAAGTGGTTATCGCTGGCCTCCATGTTCACCTGACATAACGTCCTGCAATTTATTTTCTTTTAGGGCTGTATATAAGATCGTGTCTACGTTCCGCCACTACCTAATGATTTGCCAGGGTTGAGACACAGAATTGTAGAGGCTATTGCTTCCATTACTCCGGACTTTTTAACCGAAGTGTGGGAAGAATTGTACTTTAGATTGGATGTGTGTCGTATAAATAAAGGTGCACATATTGAACATTAATAAGAACAACTAGGTTAGTTTACATTCAGTTTGATGTATGGTTTGTTGTAAATAGTGTAAATTAAACTTTTATGATACCCATTGAAAATGGGACATACGTTTTTGGTAATTCTGTATTATACTGCAATCACATGTTTTTAGTAGTTTTTAATATACATTTAAATGCTTTGCAGTTTTATTTCAAATTGTGTCATAGTTGAATTAATGTCATGTTAGAATTAGAGGATTTCAAAAAACACAAATTTCAGATATTATTTTATTTTATCCTACTCTGAAATATTACATTATCAACAATAGTAACCATGGCAAAGTCACATAAAGTTTATTAATTTGTGCCCTCCACCTTTGCGCAGGCTTGGGCTGTCTTTTCTAGATTATTTTTTAATTACGTTGTTGCTATTTTCCGCGCGTTTAATTACGTCGCTGTTGAGGATACGAGCTCATAATTTATAAATGAACAAGCTTTCTCCCCGCGGCATCTCCCGAGAAAATATTGTAAAACTGTAATAAAAGTATGAAATAAATTTGCCATCATCCTTAGGTAAAACAACATAGACATACGCAATAAAATATAAGGTAAAAACAAAGTTTCATTTATTACAAAACCATTCATGGATGGAATTTCGAAAGTGGTAACGTATATAAACCTGATTATTTCTAATTCAGATTACATGTGTCAGTTTATTTCCCGTTTTAGTGTAACTGGAGATACATATATTTAACTCAGATGAAATAACACTTACCTTTCCAAACCATTACAACGCGGATTTTGAGGAATTAAATAATAACCAAAATTAGCCTAATACCTCTTAACTGTCGATCATGCTTACACAATTCCTTAAAACATTATGGAGCTGAGTTTTAGGTTGTTAGTCTAAAAATATTAATTCTGTGTTTTCAACTTGGGAGTGTTTTTCTATCTTAAATAAAAATTGTGAATTATTCTGTTCATGCGATCGAAGTTTCAGGAGTCAGAGAGTGAAAAAAAAAAAAAAAAAAAAAAGCCCGATCTCTGTTTTTTTCAAGCAAAAAATATGAACCATTGGCGTTTTTCTGTTGTATTTACTCCGAAAAAGGCGACGCGATGCTTTACGGAAATCAATTTTTGGTATACAATTAGCACCTTTTCATCGGAACGTTTTGAGATAATATAATAGAATGGGGACTTGTATTAATCCTGGGGTTGCTATCTAAATCATGTGTGATTTTAAAGTCAACAGATTAATAGGCCTACACCTTTCGCAGACATTAATGTTCCAACGAGAAAATCATGTAATATATCATAATTTGAAAATCACTTTCCAAGACCAAATTTTATTTATTTGAATTTATAATAAATGTACTTCTCTCACAAATTAAAAATCTTTTGAAAGTGATTTATTTCCCCTCATTATAATATTCTTCAAGAAAACAGGATTTTATAATAATATGTGAGATTTTGGTGACTTTCACAAATGACTTAACTTATCTGTTTATCTAGCAGCGAGACATCTGGATTCCTCCCAGGTCGAAGTACAGTTCTATCCTAGTATAAGTGAGTTGAAGATCTCAGTATCACTATTGTCTTTCCAATTATATCCTAAATTTATTATTTTTTTTAATGTTTACCTATTTAGTTTTACTATTAAATATTTATATAATTTATTTACGAGGCGAAGCGTATAACCCTGCATTATGCTGTGGCGTTTACTTATATTGTTGCTCGCGATACTGTTTTTACATAGACATGGTAATATATTTACACTGTCTGTTAATATTTTATGTAGCTGCTTTATTTTAACAATATACATATTTATGATTCTTAGATTAAAGATATTTGTTAAATTATAAGAGAGAGAGAGTTTACCAGCTTCGTAGTGTGTGACGCCGCAGTAGTTATTATTTGTTGATGCATAATTATGGTGAATTCACCTTCACGCTTTGTCAAAATATATATATATATATTTTTTTTCAAAATATTTAATTGTCTTTTGAAACTATAAAATCTATTATAAATATCTTATCTGCGTGGTTTTTCGTTAAGAACATCACTCAAAAAAATAATAATAAAAAAAATAACAGTAATCAATTTTTGCTGTCATTTTGTTATAGGAAGTAGCTCTGTGGTTCGATAATTGGTTGCACTTGAGTGGTGGGGCGTACAAACAGAAGCGACGCGTTTCGTTTGTTTCAGAACACAGCGAAAAATCATTGTGACGTGCCAGACCACCGGACCAGATGGTTTCAAATGGACGCATCGAAGCCGGGAAAATTTAATTGGGAAGCGACAGAGTTAATTTTGAAAAACTGGCGAACCTCAACTGGCGCGTAGCTAAATGGGAAAATATGTGTTGTTTACGTTCATTGAGCACTGGAATGGAAAAAGAGTATTATTTTTCTAGCTACTCACTACACACTCCAGCAACGGACATTTCGCGTCCATAAATGTTACCTACCTCAGCCACTGCATAACTCCGGAAAATTATTTGAAAGGCCTGTAATATTTACTGGTGAAAATTTGTAATGATTATTACTAACAACGGTGGCAAGAAAGTAAAGAAACGCGCTCTTTTTAAAATATTTGTTGAGATTAAATTGAAAAATTCCAAACAATTTTTACGCGTGAATTCACAGTCTTCCACACGAGTTCCTTTAACAAGCAAACAAAGTTCCATCATGTTGTGTTTGAAGTATAATCATCACGCATTTTATGAGTTACTATATTAAATTATCACCTACTTGCAATGCATATCATTCTCCCATTAATATTTTTTTTATTAAAATACCAAGAATTTTCGTAGCAGAAAAATAAAATGGTAAGGGAAAGATTTTAATATTTTGTTTTGCACTGGTTATTAGCGACATGATTTCAACCCTTCAAACAACACAACCAACCATGTTTGTTTTTTTTTGCAAACGAATAACCTTTTTTTTATTTTAAAAATGGTATCAGTTTTTTTACGTGAAATTATTTTTCTTTTTCTTTTTTCTTTTTCTTTTTTAAAATTGAATTTCACACCATCTCTGTGGAAATTTTTTTAATGACATCGCGTATAAAAACTCACATTTATTCTTTTCCTAATTAAATTCATATAGGCTACTGAAATACAGTAAACTAAATTAAACACCGTAGAAGATCATGGAATTTTTTTTGGCTCTAATGACAAACTAACCACAATAGCGTTGATATTTTACTTTACTTATAGATTTAAAGTCAGTTTTAGTGACTTTACAGTAAAATTATCCCAGATTGTACTTTTGCGCAAGTACGAAAAACACACACAAAAAATGAAGCATGTAATTTAATAAATCATAATTCAAATGGTTTTGAAATGCGTCTAAAATAATTTAATTTTTTTTTACATTTTACGTAAAATTTTCTTAAAAACGAATTATTTTTAATGTCGTGGTTATTATCGTGTGTAAAAGGTTGGCAGAGAGAGGAGCAGAATGTAAAGTCTTGCAAGGGTTCGCCCACTGGTGGCTGGTAGAGGCGCAGTTAACACGAGATCTCCACGCAATCTCCGGAGCTGCTCATCTCCGGACACGCGAGCACAGCCACTCCTGCTCTGAATCGATCTCTATGCTTTGTTCTGTTTCCTCCAGCAACCACCCCCCTCCCCCCTCCCTCCCCCACCGCCGGCGAGAGCGCGCCACTTTCTTCTTCAACTGAGAGGGGAAGCCTTCTTTTCACAGACGAGAGAGCCAAACGCCCGATCGTGCATCTTCGGGATTTTTTTTTTTTTGGTTCATTGTAAATAAATATGGCGGTGTTGATAAAAGGATACTAATGGTCAATTAGGTTAGGTTAGCTACATTATAAATACTTTAAAACATTGTGGACGGTTGATTTGGTTACGATAGCTACATTAAAGATACTGTGAAATCATGTAAACGGTTTCCTAGCCATGGATGGCTACATATTAAAAAGTTATATGCTAAGCAACCATAAAATGATTTTACAGAATTTTCAATGTAGCTACACTTACCTAATATAACCAACCATCCACAATGTTTTAAAGTATTTATAATGTAGCTAACCTATCCTAATCGACCGCAAAATTTAATGCCACACCGGTTTATACAATGAGATAGAACGGGGGGGAAAAAGCGAGCATGAACTTCGAGGGAACTTCGGGTGTGGCTCTCTCGTCTGTGGAATGAAGGCTTCCCGTGTTCCGTGACTGGGTGTTATTGTGCGCGAGCATAGTATGCATTTCCACGTGGAACCAAAACAAAAGAAGGCGCACGCCGCTAGCCGGATTGGGGGGGGGGGGGGGGGGTACAGCGGTAACCCGACGCTCGCAAACAGGCGACGACTCGGAAGCCCTCGAATGTTAACGGGCTCAGGACCGGATGGAAATGGAAGGGTGGATGAGGGAGGAAGGGTTGTTACCATGTCGCGAGCGAGTCTCTATGGATGTAAAAAATATATAACAGAGTGAAGCGCAATCAAACACCGGAGTTAATTAGATCCTGCTTCCACTCGGTTCTGGAAGTCTGCGACGACATAGCGGGAGCCTTTTCTCTCCCGATTGCAACGGAGCAAACCCCCCGCGCGTATCTCCTGCTGATCCCTGCCACGGTTTGAAAGCAGGTTATTTTATTCCGTTAACATCCGTGGCTGCGAGAGCTGTCCTCGCATCGTGGCGCTGTTTGGAGATGCACTCTCCAATTACTGAAGGAAAAAGGGAATATGAATATTCTCTCCGTACGCACGATGTTAAAAGGTAAAAGTACTCCATTACGTTACTCTCTCTTTATCTTCATCTTTGTCGTCTCCGGGAATTCAATTTTATGTTTTTTTTTTTTCATTCATATACAGTATGTCCAGAAAAAATAATGTTACAGATTCAATGGTATAATATAACAGTATAATTTAGACTGTTTACAACAAACTATACATCAAACCTAGTTTTTCTTACAAATGTTCGATATGTACACCTTTATTTAACCGGCACACATCCAACTTAAAAGTCAAATTATCCCCACAATTTTGGTTTAAAAGTCCGGGGTAATGGAAGCAATGGTCTCTTCAGTTCCGTGTCTCAACTCTGGCGAATCATCACGTAGCGACGGAACGTAGACACGATCTTTTATAAAGCCCCAAAGGAAAAATCGCTTGGAGTGGACCCACCCTCTCCTGTCCCTCCTCGACTGGTTTCTCCCTGAGGTGAAATCTTAAAGGTTGGTTGGTGGGAATGATAAATATTAAGGATTTAAGGGAAGGAAAAGTATTCTCTCCCCCACCTCCCCACGACCCAAATCAAGGTTCGTCTCTGTGTCAAATAAAAGGGTAAACTTTCATTGCTACAATCACTAGTTATTATAAAGCCACAGAAATTAATCAAAAAGTATTATTACTTCAGAAATAGGAAATAGACTTCATTAGCATATTAAATTCATTTTTTTAATTTCTGGAATGAGTTTATTACTCAATGTAAGAAGAATAAAAAGTTAATTTAACCTAAGTGGCTTATTTTGTGACAGAAATATCGCCAGAATGAAAGAAAAAATAAAAATTTCTGGACAGCTGATAATACGACATCATGTTAGCTACGCTATTACATTAATTATAGTATATTAATTCCATAGAATGAATTGATTAATCGTATTCGTTATAATCTAATGCAAACAGTGCAAAACTGCAATGATGTACATGTGTCCGAGAAATTGTATGTAAAAATACAAATTTTTGAACAATCCTTACAATTATTTTTGTAATTAAATATTTAGAAAAATATACATACATATATGTTGGGATGATTGTAAAAACAATTATTTATTTGAATTTTATTCAGTTTATCTTACTGTACAACTGTCTATAGTTAACAGAGTTGCTCAATGAACACATAATGGTCATTTGTAGATGATAGTGTTGATGCTTCTTTTCTGGACAGTGACTGAAATATGGGCTTTCGCCTTCTCTGAGATGACGACGGTCTTCTGTTGGTCGCTTCTGGAACACACATAATTTACTCCACGATAACAGGTTTTCAAAATTCACAATTATAGCGGCTGTCAAAATCTAAAAGTTGGAACGAAACATTAACTTCATTGACAAACATTAGATAATTTAAATTACTTACTACAAATTATTCAAAAGTTATATATTTATATATTTTATTTTAATTGCTGTTCTTTCTAAATGCTACAACACATAAATGTTAAATTGCTAAGAGAGTTGCAAGAGCTGTGAAATTAAGATAATTAATAATACGAAATATAGAATTCTTAAGAAATGTCATTTAACCAGAAAAAAAGATAATCTAAAAACATGAATAAAAATTACTAAGTTATAAAGCTACGTTAGCAATTGATGATGGCGTACATCTAAAGCTAAATTAATATAACATGGATCATTACTTTTATTGATTTTTATCTGAGCATAACATTCTCTTCCAAACGATCAGGTGGATGTAATTGAGCATATAACTCTTAGATATAATCAGCCAACAGGTGTCACGTGACACGGGACTCTTGGCTGCAAATACAAAGGTCCCAAGTTCGATTCCCGGCGGAACGGTGATTTATCATGTGTGGAAAATTTCCTATCCGGGTTCAAAGAATGGGTGTAGTGTTCTCCAAACCACGTCTTACGACAGATCCAGTGGAAAACCACAGCGGCATTACCGTTAAAACCCGAGGTGTTCTGCAACTTCCATCACCGCACCCTGGCCAGAATACCGTCCTGCTATCCTGATTTCTGTGCACCACGGATTCCCGCAACTACTGCAGATGCATGCAGGCATGGTTCCTTGCATTGGGCCAAGGTTGACTTCAGCCCCGATATCCGTGGAGTGCCATCTGTTACTGCTATGACCTCACTAACAACGAGACTCATTCCAAGTGACCAAAAGACCATTGAGTTTTATTGCTATCCCTTGTTTAATACTCTAGATATACGGGCAAAAAAGCAAGTCGCTCAAGCAAAATTCGGTATTCTATTTTTCTATGGCGTAATCACCAGAATTATTTTTTTCAGTCTAATGGAAAATAAATGCATAAAAATAAAACCCACAAAAGGCTAGAGCAACTAGACCATAGTTTTAGAAACAAAACCATGTCAGAAGCAAGTATGACCAGAACATGAAATTTTGTTCAGTTTACAAAAACACATTTGTAAGAGTCGTTTAACCCCCCCACCCCCCAACATAAAGCTTATATTGTACGTTTCGCACTCAAACAGTGGAGGGAGATAGCGCTCACTGATTGGCCAGGACCACCACGATGCGCCCCTGAGGAGTGAAGAAGGCCACATTCTGCAGAGAGTTGTAAGCGGAGGAAGAGAAGAGGAAGAGAGCGCTCACTGATTGGCCAGGACCACCACGATGCGCCCCTGAGGAGTGAGGAAGGCCACATTCTGCAGAGAGTTGTAAGCGGAGGAAGAGAAGAGGAAGAGAGCGCTCACTGATTGGCCAGGACCACCACGATGCGCCCCTGAGGAGTGAAGAAGGCCACATTCTGCAGAGAGTTGTAAGCGGAGGAAGAGAAGAGGAAGAGAGCGCTCACTGATTGGCCAGGACCACCACGATGCGCCCCTGAGGAGTGAGGAAGGCCACATTCTGCAGAGAGTTGTAAGCGGAGGAAGAGAAGAGGGATAGAGCGCTCACTGATTGGCCAGGACCACCACGATGCGCCCCTGAGGAGTGAGGAAGGCCACGTTCAGCAGAGAGTTGTAAGCGGAGGAAGAGAAGAGGGATAGAGCGCTCACTGATTGGCCAGGACCACCACGATGCGCCCCTGAGGAGTGAGGAAGGCCACGTTCAGCAGAGAGTTGTAAGCGGAGGAAGAGAAGAGGAAGAGAGCGCTCACTGATTGGCCAGGACCACCACGATGCGCCCCTGAGGAGTGAAGAAGGCCACATTCTGCAGAGAGTTGTAAGCGGAGGAAGAGAAGAGGAAGAGAGCGCTCACTGATTGGCCAGGACCACCACGATGCGCCCCTGAGGAGTGAAGAAGGCCACATTCTGCAGAGAGTTGTAAGCGGAGGAAGAGAAGAGGAAGAGAGCGCTCACTGATTGGCCAGGACCACCACGATGCGCCCCTGAGGAGTGAGGAAGGCCACATTCTGCAGAGAGTTGTAAGCGGAGGAAGAGAAGAGGGATAGAGCGCTCACTGATTGGCCAGGACCACCACGATGCGCCCCTGAGGAGTGAGGAAGGCCACGTTCAGCAGAGAGTTGTAAGCGGAGGAAGAGAAGAGGGATAGAGCGCTCACTGATTGGCCAGGACCACCACGATGCGCCCCTGAGGAGTGAGGAAGGCCACATTCTGCAGAGAGTTGTAAGCGGAGGAAGAGAAGAGGGATAGAGCGCTCACTGATTGGCCAGGACCACCACGATGCGCCCCTGAGGAGTGAGGAAGGCCACATTCTGCAGAGAGTTGTAAGCGGAGGAAGAGAAGAGGGATAGAGCGCTCACTGATTGGCCAGGACCACCACGATGCGCCCCTGAGGAGTGAAGAAGGCCACATTCTGCAGAGAGTTGTAAGCGGAGGAAGAGAAGAGGAAGAGAGCGCTCACTGATTGGCCAGGACCACCACGATGCGCCCCTGAGGAGTGAGGAAGGCCACATTCTGCAGAGAGTTGTAAGCGGAGGAAGAGAAGAGGGATAGAGCGCTCACTGATTGGCCAGGACCACCACGATGCGCCCCTGAGGAGTGAGGAAGGCCACGTTCAGCAGAGAGTTGTAAGCGGAGGAAGAGAAGAGGGATAGAGCGCTCACTGATTGGCCAGGACCACCACGATGCGCCCCTGAGGAGTGAAGAAGGCCACATTCTGCAGAGAGTTGTAAGCGGAGGAAGAGAAGAGGGATAGAGCGCTCACTGATTGGCCAGGACCACCACGATGCGCCCCTGAGGAGTGAGGAAGGCCACGTTCAGCAGAGAGTTGTAAGCGGAGGAAGAGAAGAGGGATAGAGCGCTCACTGATTGGCCAGGACCACCACGATGCGCCCCTGAGGAGTGAAGAAGGCCACATTCTGCAGAGAGTTGTAAGCGGAGGAAGAGAAGAGGGATAGAGCGCTCACTGATCGGCCAGGACCACCACGATGCGCCCCTGAGGAGTGAGGAAGGCCACGTTCAGCAGAGAGTTGTAAGCGGAGGAAGAGAAGAGGGATAGAGCGCTCACTGATTGGCCAGGACCACCACGATGCGCCCCTGAGGAGTGAGGAAGGCCACGTTCAGCAGAGAGTTGTAAGCGGAGGAAGAGAAGAGGGATAGAGCGCTCACTGATTGGCCAGGACCACCACGATGCGCCCCTGAGGAGTGAAGAAGGCCACATTCTGCAGAGAGTTGTAAGCGGAGGAAGAGAAGAGGGATAGAGCGCTCACTGATTGACCAGGACCACCACGATGCGCCCCTGAGGAGTGAAGAAGGCCACATTCTGCAGAGAGTTGTAAGCGGAGGAAGAGAAGAGGGATAGAGCGCTCACTGATTGGCCAGGACCACCACGATGCGCCCCTGAGGAGTGAGGAAGGCCACGTTCAGCAGAGAGTTGTAAGCGGAGGAAGAGAAGAGGGATAGAGCGCTCACTGATTGGCCAGGACCACCACGATGCGCCCCTGAGGAGTGAGGAAGGCCACGTTCAGCAGAGAGTTGTAAGCGGAGGAAGAGAAGAGGGATAGAGCGCTCACTGATTGGCCAGGACCACCACGATGCGCCCCTGAGGAGTGAAGAAGGCCACATTCTGCAGAGAGTTGTAAGCGGAGGAAGAGAAGAGGGATAGAGCGCTCACTGATTGGCCAGGACCACCACGATGCGCCCCTGAGGAGTGAAGAAGGCCACATTCTGCAGAGAGTTGTAAGCGGAGGAAGAGAAGAGGGATAGAGCGCTCACTGATTGGCCAGGACCACCACGATGCGCCCCTGAGGAGTGAAGAAGGCCACATTCTGCAGAGAGTTGTAAGCGGAGGAAGAGAAGAGGAAGAGAGCGCTCACTGATTGGCCAGGACCACCACGATGCGCCCCTGAGGAGTGAAGAAGGCCACATTCTGCAGAGAGTTGTAAGCGGAGGAAGAGAAGAGGGATAGAGCGCTCACTGATTGGCCAGGACCACCACGATGCGCCCCTGAGGAGTGAGGAAGGCCACGTTCAGCAGAGAGTTGTAAGCGGAGGAAGAGAAGAGGGATAGAGCGCTCACTGATTGGCCAGGACCACCACGATGAGCCCCTGAGGAGTGAAGAAGGCCACATTCTGCAGAGAGTTGTAAGCGGAGGAAGAGAAGAGGAAGAGAGCGCTCACTGATTGGCCAGGACCACCACGATGCGCCCCTGAGGAGTGAGGAAGGCCACGTTCAGCAGAGAGTTGTAAGCGGAGGAAGAGAAGAGGGATAGAGCGCTCACTGATTGGCCAGGACCACCACGATGCGCCCCTGAGGAGTGAAGAAGGCCACGTTCAGCAGAGAGTTGTAAGCGGAGGAAGAGAAGAGGGATAGAGCGCTCACTGATTGGCCAGGACCACCACGATGCGCCCCTGAGGAGTGAGGAAGGCCACGTTCAGCAGAGAGTTGTAAGCGGAGGAAGAGAAGAGGGATAGAGCGCTGACTGATTGGCCAGGACCACCACGATGCGCCCCTGAGGAGTGAAGAAGGCCACATTCTGCAGAGAGTTGTAAGCGGAGGTAGAGAAGAGGGATAGAGCGCTCACAGATTGGCCAGGACCACCACGATGCGCCCCTGAGGAGTGAAGAAGGCCACATTCTGCAGAGAGTTGTAAGCGGAGGAAGAGAAGAGGGATAGAGCGCTCACTGATTTGCCAGGACCACCACGATGCGCCCCTGAGGAGTGAAGAAGGCCACATTCTGCAGAGAGTTGTAAGCGGAGGAAGAGAAGAGGGATAGAGCGCTCACTGATTGGCCAGGACCACCACGATGCGCCCCTGAGGAGTGAGGAAGGCCACGTTCAGCAGAGAGTTGTAAGCGGAGGAAGAGAAGAGGAAGATTGCGCTCACTGATTGGCCAGGACCACCACGATGCGCCCTTGAGGAGTGAGGAAGGCCACGTTCAACAGCGTGTTGTCCCCGCTGAGGTCCAGCTGCACTCGCTTGGACCCGGGCGGTATGAAGGAGGAGAAGTGCGCCTGCACGTAGTAGGACGACAGCTTGTAGAACTCTTGGGCCGATGCGTTCACCAGCACGGAGGCGGGGTAGCCGTAGTAGGTCATGTGGTCGCCGACGTTCTTGGGTCCGCCCTGCTCGTTCAGCGCCATGTTCCAGTCCGTCCAGCCCACCACCCAGTTGTTGAGCGCCTGAAACAATCACAGCTCCTGCTTAGTCCCACAGTAGTCAGACAAAACTTCGTACTGCACCCCACGGGATATCTTCCACTTATGGCCTTAGATTAGTCATACACTCCTTCGTATCTTCGCAGAGCACCTCGAGTAGCTATATATAGTCGTCATAGAATCTTAGATTACTCCAGCACACCTTAGGACTCTTGTAGATCTTCATAGATTTGATTATTACTTTTGTGTACATTTGCAGAGAAATTGTAACAGCAGTTAATATTCTTCTTAAAATCTTAGATTAGTTCAACCTTTTTTTTTCTTTGTAGATGACTTGGAACAGTATGGCATGATTTTCTTATTTTGTAGCAGGCTGTAGCTCATACTACATGTTATTTAGCTAAAGCCTTAGTGGATTATTGCCCTAACATCCTTCTTTACGGTGCCATGCTCAGCTTTTTGGAACATACCCCTATATTCAAGCATACAGCTCAATTTAGTGAACTCCATGCAGCCCTTTATTCGAGTGTTTAAGCTCACTCCCCCAGGGGTGGATTCTATAGAGCATATCATGCTTTCTCACGTGAAAATTATATAAGCTCTCTGTTTCCATTCAGTATTGTAAACAGAAACATAACTTAGCATTTTCAAGTGTTGTTAGACATTCGCTCAGTACACAGAGGGAAAGCAATGGCAACAGTAAGAAAAAGGAGATAGTATTACAAACCTGTTATGTAAATGATTTCAGTGTTTGCTGTAACCAAATTTAGTGCCAATAACCGATTGATTTGCATACAGAAATTTTTAAACCATATTTCGTATTAGTTATGGGTGTTGCAGAAAGATTTGTATGTTACCAACAACCCATAACAGCCTTTTTTGGCGTTGGAACATAATTTTGGCTCCTAAATCATTTTCTCGGTGGAGCAGGGTCTCGAAAGAAATGTATGGTCATCACTATGTCAGTCACTATCGCCTACCCGGGCACACACGCGGTGCGCAGAGCTTCAGGAAATAATGCTAATAATTAAAATCATTCTGTTATTAAAATCTCTGCTGTGTGATTGTCAATACTAAAATCGGATAGCAGTGTCTAAATTATTTATTATATTTTAAAATAAAAAATTTAGTCTCGCCACCAAAGAACCTTGTTATTTTAGCTGAAAAATTTTGATTTGTATAGAACATAATTTTTAGTCTATGATTCTGACTACAGCTTTAGTTAAAAACAGACAGAACTCAAATGATTTAATAATCTAAATAGCAGTCATTTGAGAGCTTGATGACGGGTCCACATTGCAGTCACCGAAATGTCGCATATGTTTCGTCGTATGACGCCTACTGCGTTTGCCTGTGTTGTATTTGTTTGCACTGTCTGTATTTGGTTTGCCTCTGGAATTCTTCGCCAGTGTGTTCGTCTGAGCTATCGTCGTCGAATATGCTATTTATCTGCCTTCGTTGTTCTCAGTTTTATTATTTTTCCTGTTTTTTTTCCCCTTTTAGCTTTGCGTGTTATTGAATGACTTAATTTCTTCTTCAGAATTCATAGTGTTTACTTATTTTGACAAAAGCTACCCTGGGAATGTTTCATCCGTGTTTTACTTGATTACATATTTTTCGACTGTTGTTGTTTTTTTTCTGTGAAGGGCAAATGGTTTGGAATACGGATGATCAAACTCAGAGGTGCCCCACCCCCCCAAACACTATGACTCACCCCCCTTCCTAACCTAATGATGGCCTCCCCCCCCCCCCCGAAATTTTTTATGCCATTTTCTCAATGATTTACTCATTATTTTATAATATTATACTTTTTTTAGTATTATATTTTATCACATTTTGCATTAATTAAAACTAATTTTCTATTAATAATTTTGGTCATATCAGGTAATATTTCCATCCTGAACCGACAGATGCCAAACTGCTTTTGTTGAGGAAAGTGCGGGGTTGCCAATTTGATTTACAAGATCCCTTTCAATTATTAAAGCACCAGAAACGTATTTTCACATTAGAAGCTATAATTATGTAAATAATATATACATTTTTCTCGTCTTTTAACCACCCCCCCCCCCCCCTGAAAATTTTATGACGCAGTCTGCGTCGTTACCCCCCCCCCCCCCCCTTGTGGGCACCCCTGATCAAACTTCTTCACCTAATTATCTACTTCCATTATAACCAGCTTTTAAAGGTTACTAAAATAATGCATATGATTGAAAATAAACTGTTTAACAAGAGCATTTAGTTTTCCGATACTCACAAGTTTTTAATTATTTTATCACATGATTATTCCAGTTAGGTAGGCTAGACTATAGTTATAAAATTGGTACTGAATAAATAAATAATCCTGCTTTCCTTTAGAAATGTGTATTTTTATGTATTAATAAAACTTACGTATTTACTTCAGAAGTTTTTTTAAATTATATTCTAATATTCTAATCTAGATATCGGTAACGAACCACTTATATTTACCTGAAACATGCTGTTCATATAACGTTCTCCAATCGCCACCCATGATCCCATAACGGCTGGCGTCAGTGTAGTTACTGAAAAATATTAATAAAAGTGAGCCTAATTTTATAATCAGGATGAATTTAATTTAATTTTCTTATTAAATTCACTTAACTACATTTTATTACGTGCTTTATACATACACAATTTAATCTTATTTTGACCTAAAGTCCATATTTAGGGTGGTCATTTTGTTATCAGTTAAAATGTTTTAATCTCACAAAGTAAACTAATACGATTATGAAGATATGAAAAAAATTGTTTCTGATGACATTTTTTATAATTTTTTTATTTTAAGAATCTGGCAGTATTCATAAAATTGTCACTTTAATAATTATGAAATATGCTTTTCCAACTCAAATACTTCAGTAGCTTCTCTTATTAACTAGATAACTATTTTTCAGCAATATCTTTAAAATGGTTTTGCATCAATGAAAATCAAAACTGAATTCTAAACAACATAAAAAAATATTTCTACGTAGTTATATACATTTTTTGCCTAATTAATTGAAAATTTATTTTCATTTTCCTCTGCGTATAATGTTATTGTAAAGTTGTATGTTACTTTGATCTACATAATGGCTAAAACTGTTTCAGTAAAACTTTTTTATGAACGGTAATTCACATACTAACACAGCTATTTACGATTAATTCTGTTAGAGTTTAAGTAACTGAGTAGTGGAATATTTGGTTGAAAACTATTTTTAACGAGAAAACTATTAGGGTACCAAAAACGTAAAACACTTACGCTTTTGCGATATACTAACAACACGAACATTGTGAGTAGCTGAATCACAAATTATCAACAAATATTCATGACAATGTACTACAGTATGTTGCACAACTTACTGACGCAGGCCTCGGTGTAGAAAAGAAATTGATCAGGGTGATCGCTGTGGGTTTTCCTGAGAGCGTTTACCGAATTCCAGCTGTCCGTGTACCAATGGACAGATATCCCCGAAGAGTACTTCTTAGCTTCTGCGTCCGCTAGCACCTGTCAAGGAAAACGTGAGTGCCGTCAGATATTTTAATGCTCACTAACTACTAACGTTATGACCTCAATATAAAAGGGATTGATGCATAATTTATTACGACTATGTATTAGTGTGTTTCTCGTGAAAATGTATTTAGGTTCAGCAACAAAAATACAAAAAAATAATAAACTGATTTCGTTTTGTAAACACTATATTTGTTAGTTTTATAATATATGGAACATTTATTTATAAAAATTCTCATTATTTTGGATATTTTAAAATGACGACTTTTATTTCTGATACGATTATGTTATCTGAACTATTTTACTGACGTGATTAATTGATTTTCCATAACTGTTGAAACATATTAGTATGTATCATGAAAATAAAATTCAACAGAAATTTAGAGGTTCCTGAGGAAAATTCTGAAAGACAAACCCATCATTTCTTACTTTCTTGTCAACAGTTACAATCCTAGTTGCGAAAAAAAAAAAGATTGGACAATGTTACGTTATAATTATTTATGCTCATGAATCCTGGTAAACTGGCAACATAGTTTTAAAGTTTAGGAGGTACATTCATATTTCCTTTGTTACTGTGAGCAGTTGGTGGTGTTTAGCTAGTGAATAGCATCTTACCATAAGGACTGATATATTACTTGGCTTGAAGTTTTGTTAACTAACTCCTTCTATACGAACTGAAAACTTGAGCTCTCTTCACAGTTGCGCCACTGCATGACATGACTCTAAAGACAAGAGGCAAAGCGGTTTAACAGGCTTAAAAAAAAGCATAAAAAATATCACGAAATAAGGCAAATAATAATATTTCCAAAAGATGGAAACTACGGCATTTACATTGACCAAATTTTGAAGCACATTGCCGTATTAGTAGCTTATTCTCTTAAGCCATAAGTAAATAGTTAATTATTTCGGTTATGAAATTTTATAGTAAACCGAACGGAGACAGCAACATTGCTCGTCCGTCTTATCAGATATATTTGGACTGAGTAATTTTTTTAAATCCACCTTATAAAAATATTGTCAGTTCTGATTTAGTACCAGAAATTATCAATTTAATTGCATCACAGGATAAAATGACATACCTCATTAGGTAAAAAAGTCCTTCATGCGGAGATCAATTTCTCATCTGTAACCAGAAGCATGTGTGATGGACTTTCAGTGTGAAACCCAGAGGAAGGTTGTCGACACTTAACAGGGAAACATTAGACAGCACAAATTTTTAGAACAAAATAAGTCAATAAAGAGAAACGAATGTTCTCAGAGAAATATTCTGCTGGCCGTCGTAGATGTTCGTCTTGTTTAGGAGTTCTTATCATCTAATCTTGAGCTCTCGCGGGGATACACAGACTAGGAAACTACTACGATTACTCCTAATTTCTGTTTACTCCCCAATTCGTGGCAAGAGATCAGATTCTGACCAGAACTGGTATTTAACCTAGGAGCTATCTGAAGTTCCAGTGAGATAACATCTGGTCCAAGATCCGACTCAGTAATCCACTTAAGGACCATCTCTCACGACCTTAATCAGATCTCCTCCTCCGGGACTCACCCCATCCCCGGAGCTAAGTCCCAACCTGGCTCCTGCCCCGTGATCCAACTCGCGGATCACCCCAATATCCATCCCGTGATCCAACACAGGAGAAAGATCTGGGTATGCTAGCCATGCATTGCGCCCGTGATGTAAATGGAACATATTAGTGAAGGGAGTTCCTGAACCGACCTCAGCGGTCGAAAACAACTTCTCTGGCAAGTTGACCTGGCTGACCGGATCCAATCGTTGAAGTACCAGGCCAATTCCATCAACGCGAGTATAGTAACTGATGCCAACAGGACCTGCCCGTCAACGCCACAGACTAGCGTGAGTTAGATGTCGTCCGGGAGACACTGACCGCGTCAGCGAAGCCAGGCAGGTTGCTGCGGTTGTCATCGAGGTTCATGAGCTTGAGCCCGCCGAAGCCCGAGCGATGGAGCGTCGGGCCCAGGTTCTGCCCCACGAACTTCTTCATCTGGTCCTCGGTCCAGCCCATGCTGGGGATGGAGGACGGTGTCCTCTGGCCCTGGCTGGGCTCGTTCTGAGGGTTCACCCCCCAGAACGTCACGCCGTGCAGCTTGTACGCCTCGAAGAACCTGCCATCACCAGAGAGAAAGGCCCTGAAGTAGTCTTGGCTCAGGTGAAGGCAGCGCTACCAAGAAGTGAACTCACAAGGCAACAGATCGGATTTAAAAAAAGAAAGGATTTTTCGTTTACGATCCAGTCGAAAATGTTCTGCTGATACGCTCCGGCACGAAGTTCCACCTGTCGGTACCAATATGCTCATTTTCCAACTGATCAATTAATCACTAACACTTTACATCATACCATTTCGCATCTTTCTGCTTGAGGACCTTTGGAAAAGTATTTGAAGTTTATAACTTAAACCACAGATGTATTGTCCTATAGCAACTGTAAACAATTTATCATTTGCTGATGGAAACCCTATATTCTAGATATATTATTTGTATCACGAGAGGTACGCATGATAAGCGTGATAAAACTAATCTGGAGCGTGGCAAACAATGTGTAGAAGATAGTCCTTTTTTTCCGCAAGACTGTGTGAAGGTGACCAGGGTCATAAACCTGTTCAGGTTTTGTATTTTTGATTGCATCTACAGATATATAGAGGCTGACAAGACGAAATTCGCTGTGCGTCAGTGCTGTAAGTTTATACTAATGAAGTACTGGTAAATGAAGGAACAACATCGTTTACTTTAAGACTCCCATCACTCTGTTCCCTGAGCTCTTTCGCCCTTGTCTCGCAGCTATCCTTCTCAACCGGCTTTACTCCCTTTCTTTTATGACAATCTCTTACTGGCACAGTCAGCTCAGCACAGGTGTCTGACTAATGATAAAAAAATCACTTCCATGAGTTTTTTCAAGGCATAAAGCTGCAGGGATTAACTTGAGAACCTAGAGACTCTCTGAGTAGCAAGAGGTGGTGGATTTTAAATTCGACTTATGATTCGGAAGAGGAAAGGTTTTTCAGGTGCAACAAGGTATCGGTTGTTTTTTTTTTAAACTATCCCTGCCAATCCGGTAGTTTAGACGGAAGCACTGTTTCGACGGAACAGCAGTGAGACTCCCGCGAAGCATGGACGCGACCGGGACCAAACGAAAACAGATGAGAGGCTGCGTCCCGAGGGAGCGACCATATCGGGAACTGGTAGAGGATCGGGCCGGCTAACAGATGGGCCGGCACCGCTGCCGGAGGGAGCTTGCAGGGCAGTTCAGTTTCCTCCGGCCAACTTCTCACGCCTGTCAGCCAGACCCTCCCGGGCCGGGAGGAAGAACATCCTTACTTACTGGAACACTCCCGGCGCGGAATGAAGTGTTCTCGGACAGCTGCGATATTGCCTGGGCTCCAGTATCCTTGTTTTCGGCAGAGCTATAGCCCCAAGGAAACAACTTCGACATTGGAATTGTTTTAATTTGCCACTAAAAATCCTCCAATTGTTATCTGTGCCGTACAAATACCATTCTATTTAAAACCACCAGTCCTTTAGGTTGGTTTTCTCATTCCTTCACTTCCTCCTATTCTGTGTCAATATGCGATATGTTTTTGACTTCTAACACACCATTCTCCAAATAGTACAATTATAATTTTTTTTGTATTCTGATTACCTATTATGTCGTTTGAGAAATTTCCAACTGGGCATCTGGATTAAAGACGATTTTAACTTTGAAGTTTACAACCAGAGAAAAAGAATGTACAAAACAGTGCCAAGGTCAAATATAATATTCGGTTTTTAAATGGCTGAAACACTCTTTTTTTTTGTTCATTCGACAGTAAAATATTTAGCCTATGTGAAGTTTTGATACATTATCAATAAAAGTTTCCTTTTAAAATTTCATTATCAATGATTAGAAAGAATTTATTTATTTTTAAATAGAGCTATTTATTGCAAAATTTTGACAAACAGAAGCATCATTAAAGTTATCTTTTTTGACCTAGATTTACAGATGTTTTTAAAGATATTTTTTGCATTAATTGAAATTGTTTCCTAAAAAGTTTCAAAACTATTTATGTTATTATTGATTTTAAAACATTTACATGACATATTTTAAAAGTGTTCAAAATTAAAACCAGTACATTATACATATTTCAATTTCCTAAGACACAGACAAGAACTGCACTTAATAAAAAACACAGAAAATTTAAAATTTTTAATCACCGCTAGGGGAAATCTTCAAAAATCAAATAAACATTAAGGATGTTCTTGACAGTCTGATAATACCCTCATGCGATTATATAAATTCCATTGAGGTTTCTACACAGCTTGTTAAAAAAACCAAATTGATTTGGAAGTCATGATTTATTTTTTCGTTGGCACGGAAACTCCCCAGCTTCATGGCCCAGCATGGACATACCGGCAACGCATTTAGCGTCATCATCTGGCATAGACACAGTAAAGGTGTGAGAGCTCTAAGAATGTTAGTCGTCTTAGAACGAATGGGGAATTTTGTGTTTTCGGGTCATCATGAATTACTGGACACAGGCTGAATGATTACCCCAGTGTTCCGGTCAGTCAGGTTTTCGTGTATGTTGGGTAAGAAGTAGAGAAGCATTTGAATGACAAAAAAACAAAATAAAAACCTTATCACAAAGATTACAAAATCATGCATGTTGGTTCTCATAGTTGTTTAAGTGTTCCTGAAGCGATTGTTGACAGGAACAGCCTCAGGAATGAGCGCGCACCCACATGACGAAGTAGTCGCCACTTACTTGACGAAGTAGTCGCCACTTACTTGACGAAGTAGTTGGCCCAGACCTGATAGTAGGACTCGTTGAGGCGGCTGATGCCCTTGGTAGTGCCGTTGATCTTCATCCAATATGGCGCCGACCAGGGCGACGCGAACAGCTTGATCTCCTGGCCGCGGAGCTGAGACGCCTCCTTCACGATGGGCACCTGGAAGGGAGACAACAGATATCAAACCGCAAACAAATTACATTATTCGGCTGTTTATGAACTTCTACCTACTGGAGCTGAATCAATTTTATATTAGTGGGTGATCTTTTTGATATCTGTGCAAAGCTTTATACTTAATATAAAAAGGACCTTTTGCCTGCAGTGATATCTTCCGAAAATGGTCCACCAATATAGATCTGGAATTGAATTTTTTTGGTTGTTTTATTGGGAATAAGTAGGAATGATTTTTGTGGAATGTTTATAGGCGTATCATCAAGAATGCTAATATAATTTTATTGAAATCAATGTTTTACCGGTAGGCTATACCAACCAGTAAAATAATGGTAATTTGTGATCCGGAATTTCTGCTACTCTACAGAATAGTTCCTGTATGAAGTTATGTTATAACAGTTTTTTTGGAGATTTACCTTATAATAGACATCATTTTTTGTGAGACTAAAATGTTTGAGTTCCACATCGCCTTTCACATCGTCGTAGGAATAGTATGTCTCGGAGAAGTCACAAGACGCCATCGGAACTCTCAAGTACAAGTAGTTAGATCCGCCTTCTCCGAAATAGGTCCTGAAAAAACAATTTATTTACATTGGAATCAAAATGGTAATTGTGATTGTAATCTTTAGCAACCTTGTATAGTTATTTATCCTCCATTCCGAAAACATTTTTCCTTCACTCTGTGTCCACTAGAGCCTGTTAAATATCACAATCGTAATGTTTTTTTTTTAAATGAAACTATCATCAACAGTAGTAACTTACCTTAAAGAAGGAGCAATCTTATAAATTTTTGCCAGTCTAATATAAGACCGATAGAAGATAAAACGAAATAGTTTAAATGGGGAGAGAATGAGCATATGTAGTCATCTAAAACACACCATTGCAGTGACTTACCCTGTATCCAAAAAAAATTTATATATATCATGGTTATAAAGTAGTCATTGATCAAACTCTTTGTCTTTTTCCCATAAGTAATGCCAATTTACAAAATGTCAGAAGTCTTACGTCTGTGAGTAATTTTAAGAACATAAGGCATGTCTCAATTTCAAGCCTTGTTCTGAAAATAGCTCCAAAATGCAGGGAAGAGTGTCCACTTGTGGTGTCTTACCTGAGGAGATTGTGCCTAGTGACCTGGTTCAGCTTCATGATGTTCAGTGCGGCTGAGTCTGTGAGTGCGGCTCCAAAACCCAGCATCTCCTGGAACGTCTGGGCGCGGTCGACAGTGAGCGTGGTTGTTGCAGTTGCTCTACTGCCTGCAAAAATATCCAAACTCGTTCATCTCATTTCCACACCAGCCTTCTTCAAGGACTGGTCACAATAACTCAGCATACAGATGAAGGACACTGCATCATCCGAGCTACACATATAGGAAATAAAAATATTTGAAGGAATATTCAGGAACTTTGTTCCATCACAAGGAGAGACTTGGGATGTTCAATCTAGGTAACACTTGTCGTTTCCCATCTAAGGCATGGTCCACAAAGACGAGGTGAAAGAAGACTGGCACACAGTGGAGCCAGAGTTGCCGTATTTCGACTTGTTGTTTCCTGTAAATAACTATTGAATGAAAATGTGTGGTTAAGTGAGAGTGAAGCAGCAGATCAGTTATAATGGAGAAATTTCATAAAATATTTTAACTATTTGCAAAAGTATCCATTTTCCCACATAAAAAAATTCAGAGTAGTTTTTTTTTTGCAAGGATTCCAACATGGGTTTTCTTGGCTGAGAGAATGGTCACATATAAGATTTGAAGAAGAAATAATAAGACGATTGACTCCATCATGGTCAAAGTGAGATTAAGAAGAACCATGAAATATATATACACTTTGTTAAAAGTCATTATTTTTCGTCAAAAATGAGTAGGTCAATAATTGAGACCAATCAAGTTTAATGAGAAAAAAAAATTGTGCGATAACACATGATGAACTATTTCAGTATGTAACTGGAGTAGTTTTGGGAAATCTTTAAATAAAATGAAGTCAGGGTTGCTGGATTGCAGAGCCATGATCGGTGCTGGGGTACCGAGGAGTAACGCGGAACGTGAGGTGAAGGTGCTCACCTGCGGAGCGCTTCCCCTGGGTGCGGTGCAGTCTGAGCCCGGCCTCAGAGGTCTCGAAGAGCAGGAAGGCCGTGCCGGACACCTGCTGGTCCGAGATGGCGTCCAGGAAGTCGCAGTACGTGGCGTTGCACACGCAGACGACGGTCTCTCCGCCCGTGTGCCGCGGGAGGCATGGCTTCCCCGCCAGGCTCACTGGGCAGGACACAGCAGATACGCCCTCAGTCTCGAACCAGTAGACACCCGCTCAGCAGATACACCCTCAGTAGACACCCGCTCCCCAATGTCTCACACCCACGGTGAAAACAGCCCTTAAACCGTTCCGAAAGAAGGTTACGAAAGTGTCCTGATTCCGTAGCGTGCTCTTTGGGCAGGTGTGGAATACATCGACCCTTCTACCGAAATCATTCCCTCATGCGATCGACGCCACGACACACCGGGGAAAATCCTAGCACTCGGACCTTTTTTCTACCCCTCGACACAGTCATTTTCCAGTTATTAGGGGGAGTATAGGCCCATGAGGGAGGGGAATATTTTTGGAATGTGTGAATAGAGTTTTGGGGGATCACTGCCAAATCACTACACTTCTGTCATGGGAAACAAGCAACTAGAAATCAATGATTACAACGGTACAATTTTTTTTATTTATTTGCGGTGATAAAATGCTATCGCTTATGATCGTATTGCGCGGAGCATAGGGAGTCCAAAGAGTTTCTTCATGGGTGATGTCACTGATGAAAAGAAAGAAGCAATGTTTGTGGGAAAGAAATTCAAGGAAAAAAAGGTTAAGCAAAGAAACGGTCAAAGGCAATTAGTTTTTC
The DNA here is from genome assembly GCF_032445375.1 of Bacillus rossius redtenbacheri. NCBI lineage: Eukaryota > Metazoa > Arthropoda > Insecta > Phasmatodea > Bacillidae > Bacillus > Bacillus rossius. Next base: position 2,251,764 of record NC_086339.1, on the reverse strand, counting down.
CAGAACTAAAGTAAGGTCCAATCTACAGTATCTTTTTTGTCAAATGTCACATTTTGTGGGTAATGAAATACAGAAAGTCTAAGCTGTTTCTACACGGGTCTTAGACAGTGCAATAGTTTTTAGAGTCAGTCCTCTTGCTTCGAAAACATCAGCGTGTTGCTTACAAGTTTACTTCCATTATCGTCCGGCGATGGCATATCAGGTGTTCCTGATATTATTATTGCGCATCAAATAAAAGAGTGTTACATTTACAAACGATACACAAATTAAAACATGATCAAAAACTACGACCTTGACTTACCAGCCACACAATATTACTACTGAGCCAAATTGAATGACCAGTTTCTAATATTTTATTTATAATAGTTAGCCGAGGTTCCTAAAGTTGTTGAAATCAAACATTAATCAAAAGGCACCAACGTGCAAGAGTTGAGAAAAATTTTAATTTGTTCAGGCGAATGACTACATGAGTCATTATAGCTAGTTAGCCCAAAAACCATGTGCTAAAAATGGGCGCGTGTACTTAGGTACGCGCGTGAGAAGTTATACTTATTTGGCATCATTAAAAATATTTTTTAATTGCATGCAAATAATTCTCCATGGTAGCGTTATTCTTAATGGTAGCGTTAAACGTTTAACGCAACCTTGTTGGAAGTCGTATTAGAAGTATAACTTCAAAAAGTGTTTAAAACCACGTTCTTTACTTTTGGAGCCAAAAAATGTTGCACAAAAGGTGTTTGCAAGATACGACGAAGTATTTTTAAAAATTTCAAGATCGTGAACTATTCTTCTTTACTCTAAAGTAAGTTCTTTGAATGGTTCTTGCAATGTGGAAGATTGACTCAATATACATAGATAATTGTAGGTTAAACTATATGCAGTAATAAACCTCAATAAAGTACAAAAGAGATGAATATACAAGAAAGATGAACATGCAAACACACAGAAAACAAGACACTATCAACCGTGAAAAAACAAACTAAAAAAACATAAATAGCATAGACAATTCCATGGAATGAATTAATCACAAAATTATAACAATACAGACGGAAACAGCTAACAACAACGGGACAGCAGCAACAAGAACAGTAAATACTTACAACGGCCTTGGACAACAACACAGTAACGAACAGACAAACCCAACGATTAGACTTAACAGACAATGCGGACAACACAACAACACAGAGACAGTACAGGTGAAACTCTGCGATCAGAAAAAAAAAACATATTCTGGACACCTCAACGACAGAACCGACGAACACAGCAGGGTTCCTAAAACAACAGTTACGACGTTTTGAAAACTGAGATCTGTTTCCGTCCTTATGCACAAACAGATTGATTTCGCGTGTGCGCCTCTGCGTTGTCGTTTTTGTCCATATTATCTGTTTAGTATCATCGTTGGGCTAGTCTGTTTGTTGCTGAGTTGTCCAAGGAATTTTTTTGTCTTTATTTACTGTCCTTTTTTTCTACTGTCCCGTCGTTGCTAGTCCAGTGCGTCCGTCTGGGCTGTTATAAAGTTTTGACAAATTACTTTCATGGAAGTTTTGTGCTGTTTATTTTTTGACATCGGCTGATATAGTTTTGTTGTCTGTGTATTTGAACGTTCGTTTTTCTTTTATATTCGTTTTTATTTTGTCCTTATTAAGATTTCTTATGATATACATTGTAACCAGCAATGGTGTATTTTTAAAATAACGTCTTGAATTACTCTAAAGTGTTAGCTACCGTACATGCATGCATACGAACATATCGGCTAATGTAGATGTTTCTTTCTTTAACGAGAAACGTAGCATGTTTATTTATTTTTTTCCCCGAAAACTTGTAAAACTATTTTACCTGAGATCAGAACAGAGAAAAACAAAATGAGTTGTCCCATTTCTTGTCTCGTGTGCGCACTGCAACTGCGATCGAAGAAGAGTTAATTTAAACAGATGAATTTCTTTAGGTATATCTAAATGATAGCAAACACAATGGTTTCATTTTGAGATAGTGTCGTACTAAAAGTGATAAAAGTGAGGCAGTGATACTGAAACCTCTTTGTCCTTATCAGCTTTTAAAACCATGATTACAAATAAACAATTTTTTTAGCAGCTTGAACAATAAAAACGTTTTCATTCTTCATCATATATCTGTCGGTATCTATGAAACTTTGGGAATTTAATAAAATAATAAAACATTTTAAATAACAAATAATTTTATGCTATCGAATGGGCAGAAATTTTTTTTGCTAAATTTGCAGGAATAAGGCAAATGGTTTATAAACAAATTGGTTATTTTTTGTTTCAGAACTTCTACATATCAGTTCATGACTAAATAAAAATCATCTAAATCATCAATTTTTTTTATTTTGTCATAAAAAGTTTTTAAACACTTACCTGGTTCGTGGTAATCAAATTATTGTTAATTAATATTTGTTCTCTCTCTCTCTTTTACAGCTCGCTTTTATATGAAACTCATAAGACGAGGATTATGTTAATTAATTCGGCATTTTAGAAGATCGTTTGAAGAGAGCCGTGCAGGTACCTGAGGCGCTTCTAACGAGCCGGGCTTTGAAGAAAGCGGTTACTCGCGCGACGCGCAGCTACGGGGCTTTAGTAATTACGGGATCGTTACTTTGTGTCGGGGTCCGTCCGGCTGCAGGGGTAGTTTCCCCCCTCCCTTCTCCACACCCCTAGCCGCATCAACCCCTAACGCCCCTGGCTGGGGTAGCGCGTCTCACGTAGCTAAGCAGCACACGACCACACACCACGTGGTCGCTCTCGGAGCCAGCTCATTGGCCAGGGTAAGGTGGAGGGGGGATAAAAACTCATTTCCCTGATGCCTTTCTCTGCCTCCCATTCGTCTGCGGAGAGAATTATGCGGCCTGAACCACTTCTCTCGACTCTAGGTATTAGGCGAGAAACCCTCAGCTTAAAAATAAACCTCTACTAAATGACGAACCCATTTATTTGTATTATTTATTTTTATTATTTTATTGAAAAATGTAACTGAGCACTCTACGAGGAGTGGTCACAAAAGTGTGGGATACTGATTTAAAAAAAAAAACGTTTGAGATGAATATAATTATATTTTGTGTGTCCACCTCTCAAGTTTATAAGTCAACACAGCCAGCCGAGCTAACAGTTTTCTTTGAAATCAGTATTCCAAGTTTTTCTCACAACTGTAGTAAATGGTCTATAGTAACGAACCATCGTGGGATTCTCCTGGAAAGATTGGCAAACCAACTTGAAACTAGGATAGCCTTTTTCTTCTCTGTAACACAAGTCCAGTACGGCATCTCTAATGAAATATGGTACAGATTTCTCGTCCCATTTCATGCGATTTTAACGTCAATGTTTTCAAACCTGTGGCTAATTTTACAAAAACATAAATTTCCACGAAGATTTTTTTTTTTTTTTTTTTTTTTTACAAATAACTTAATGTTCACCCAGGGCCATCAAACGATAACAATGTTTCGGGAGCGAAAACATTTTTGTACAGTTTTTTTTCTTCTAAATCTATTACTGTATACTATAACTGTAAACGTGTTCTGTACGTATCACATAATTTGTAAAAAAAAATTTCCTGTGACATCTGTTAGCAATAGTTATATTTGTTAGTTTAAGTCCTTTCAGGGTAGACCCAAGCATTGGTTGTCTGTAAAGTCAGTTTACGGACGATAATATTTTAAAGTGGCAACGTCGTAACAAAACATTGATGAAATGATTGCATATTTGTATGAATAAAATTGAATCATTTTTATTGAATTATCACTATTTTGTATGCATGCAAAGGAGTGAAATGAAATCTACAATTTAATTGATAAATTTACTTTGATTAGCACTCATTAATTCAAATATGTTTATTACTTTAACGAAGAGATTATTTTAACTATAACTTTTATACATGTTAGCTATTTAACTTCTTCCAATCTGTGTTATTCTGTTAAGGATAGAACGATGATAGGAAACGTAGGAAACGAATGGGAGTGTTTCAAGTTTAATGTGCCTCGAAAAAGTCAAATCGATGGTTGTTCCAATCGAGTGGAAGAGATATAGATGCGGCGCAAGCGTACAATGTGCGTAACGGGACAATGAGTCATCCTTTTTCGTGCGTGCAGCCGGCGTTCATCGATTTATTAGACGTTGTCACGTCAAAAAAAAAAATTCCCGAGCCTCATCCGGGTCGAACGGTCTTGTAATTGGATAGCCACCCCGCTGGCCTTGCGCGGCTGTACCTTGGAAGATGGAGGGTGCTGTTGCTTCACACGCCTTTGTTGCGCTCTGGGGGGTGGGGGGGGGGGATGAAGTATGGCGAGGTCGTGTGCCTGAGCACCCTCTTGCGTCGCGTGACGTCACGAAGCACAACCGGGCCACTCGAGTCTGGTCGGGAGGTCCCTGGGTTCGAGTCCCGTCGCACGGTTTTATACAGGATAATTTTGTGATCAAAATTGTATCAGATATACCAATTAAAAAAATACTCAAATAACAGTAAGGTGCTGTTTACAAAAAAAGAAAATTGTAAATGGGGTACTGGTAAGTATCTTTATAACGTTATAATTGAAATTTAAAAAAAAAAACTCTCGTGTTCGTCACAAGATACTTTGGTTGATAGTTAGGTATGTCTTGAATCGAAAGTTAAAGTTCATTTTTAATTTAGTTTTGTAAAGTGTAACAAAAACATATATGATGTATTAATTCAATATAAAAACACAACAAATTGTAGTATTGAATTTTTTTTATTTGCGTTTGAGTTTCCATATCTCCATCGAATTTTTGGTTATGTTTTGTCTACGTGAAGTTTCTTTTAAATTTGCATCTTTTTTGTTAAGTGGTAATGTTTCTACCAGACTGTACCCCATCTATGTACTACCAACTTACTGATGATAAAGTTGCATGCTTGACACAGAGTTGGAGGCGTCATCACTAGGGACTGGAAAAATTCGCTTTTTTGATGATTTTCAGGATATACTACACAGTTCTCAGTATACTCGGGAAAATAATGGCTGTTCATTGGCTGCTGACTTGTGAGTCGTCTCAAATGTTTTGCCTGTGATACGTTACTTCTTTGATTGTTTCCCATTGGCTCACAGTCATCCAGATGAACAGTGTGCCAATAACAAAAGCAGCTTAGATGTATGTGTATTTGAATTTTAGCCTATCGCGAAATGAATACGCGAATTTTTCCGGTCTCTAGTCATCACAATGGAATATCACCACAAAAAAAAACACTGGCTTTGAACTCCAACAAACCTGCCGACTTTGTTCAACGTCCCCGCGACACACCTGCGCTTTGACCGCTGCTGCGTCAGGATAAATCCCCTAACTCTCTCCTCCACGTCTGTCCGTTCCCTTTAACTTTTCATTTCCGTTCCGTTTCCAGGAGATGTTCCGTCGCGTGCACGGGGCTTCACGGTTCTTTATTTTTTTTTTTACCCCATCCTTTGTCTACCTTTTATTTTCTTCTTCTCCGCTGATTATGTTGCCGTTTCCTCCTTCCCGCCCCTTGTTCTCCGCCAACGAGCTCGTGAACCCTCACCCCCACCCCCTCCACTCGTCGGGCCAATCGAAGGCCTCGAAAGAGGGCTTCCTTCCTGATCCCCCGTGGACTGTCTCTGCCCCCCTCCCCCCCTCCCCAACGCCCGCGGGGCAAACTAGCGATGGGCCAATCATATCCTCAAATTCTCAATTAGCTGCAAATCCTTAACATTCGAAGGATTATATATTCGAGTAAAAAAGATTCCAAGGATCAAAAAATAAGAACGCTTGTAATTCGGTACACGTGAGAGAAGTGAAACTTCCTTGCAATTCAAACCCCGACTCGTGAGTATATCGCAAGAGGTAAAACGGCAGAGAGAGAGAGAAAGAAGACAATTTTATAAAAATAACACAGCGTCGGGATTTTGGTTTTAATTTTTTTTTAAGTATTGAAAAATCATATCCTTTTTTTGTAATCATTATAAATACTATTAAAATTAATTAATAAACATGAGTTAGCAAAATTATTTCTCACTTCAAAAAAAACTTCTCATCATATCAATAATTATTCATCAATCAATAATGATTAAGTAACAGTAAATATAACTTAACTGTTGAAATACTCACACTATAAAGAAGAAGAAAATGTGCGTGTTACTGTTTCTTCAAACAATACTGCCATTTGAAACATGCAAAATCTCCGAACGAAATATCATATTCATAACAGGTGGCGCTAACTATGCGGGAAATGCAGGGACTGTCTCAACAGCGCTCTCTACGCTGCTGGTTGAACAAGGAGGAACACGAGCGCGCTGGTAGCACATATAAAATTCCAAGGCGCTCGCCCCAGACTGTATAGGATACCTATACATATTTTTTTATGAAAACAAGCGCATGCGCACACTCTCTATACTATTCTTTTGTTGATCTATCTCTCCCAGTTCTATTTTTTGGGGAGGGGGATTAATCATCGCACAAAGAGAACGAAAACGAGCCCAGAAACGTATATAGCATAGTGCTCATAATGAGAGCTCTTTGGCCAAGTGCCTATTCTCTGTCCTTTTCGCGTCAGAAACGTTTCACAACAATGTTTCACGAAAACTTTGCGTTAAAAATTTCGCCCTTGAAATTTTACTCTCATCGCGCCCAAAGAATTCGGGAAGCATTCATTTCACAGACGAGAGAGCCACATCCGAAGTTCCCCGAAGTTCATGCTCGCTTTTTTTTTTAAATTTTTTATTTCACAGTATCTTTAATAAAGCTATCCTGACCAAATCAACCGTCCACAATGTTTTAAAGTATTTATAATGTAGCTAACCTAACCTAATTGACCATTAGTTATCATGAGTTACAATGAACGAAAAAAAAACCTCGAAGATGCACGATCGGGCGTTTGGCTCTCTCGTCTGTGAAAAGAAGGCTTCCCAAAGAAGTTTCAGAGCGCGGTGACCGTGGGTCAGTGAACGGCAGGCTCCCGCGGACGGCACCGCGGCACTGAGACGTGGAAGCGGGGGAGACCTAAGATGCACATCAAGTTCTGCCATTCCCGATTACACCCGAACAATTCACCTTCGGCCAACTTCGGGATTTGTTTTATTTTTGCGCAGGAAAACTGAATTTGAATATTAAAAGTGATCGGTTAGGTTAACTACATTAAAACAATTTAAAACACTGTGGACGGTTAGTTAGGTTAGTATAGCTACATTAAAATAAACAGAGAAATATAAATATGTATAAATAAACTCGAGGTTGGCCGAAGGTGAATTGTTCGGGTGTAATCGGGAATGGCAGAACTTTATGTGCATCTTAGGCTTTCCCGTGGAAGCGTGTTTCGCCCGCGAGCAGGCAGAGGGCGCTAATTGCTTCTCCGAGTGGCCTCGCAACCAGCGCAGATTGCCTCCCCGCTACGTCACTCGCGCTCGCCCAATCAGACGTCGCGTGGTTGAGACCCACTCGCGGGGAGATTGCGACGTCCCGCTACAGTCGATGCTTAATTTGTTCGCGGATTACATTCGCCAAGGGCCCCCCGCCTAGCCAGGGGCGTGTCTGTGCTAGCGAGGCGGGACTAGCTGGTGCCGGGTCGTTACCACAACGCCGAAATACCACAACGCCGAACGTACAATAACGCCGAATACCATAACGCCGAAAAATCGAAAAATATTGCTGCGGGGTGGGGGGGGGGGGGCCACAGGAGCAAAATGAAAAACAACTGAATGCATTTGTGTGCTAACCTTACCTAACCTAACCTTTTTGGCCGTCCTGCAATGACTTTTTTTGGGGTTAATGTATTTCGGCGTTGTGGTAATTCGGCGTTGTGATACACAACAGTTTTCTAGCTGTCGGCGTTGTAGTCAATTTGGCATTCGGCGTTATGGTTTTCGGCGTTATTGTACGTTCGGCGTTGTTGTGCGTCCCCCCCTTCAGCATATTGACCGCGCATTATAACCACTGCTTTGACAGAAGGTTACGAGGAAAATGTGTATCTATTATTTTTGATGTAATACCAAAATAATGTGTTTTTTTTTTAAACCTTGTAATTTACTCTTTACTATTACTATTCTAGTTTACCAAAATAAATTCCATGGTAATTTCACTATCATAAAGTTTCATTTGGCACACCAATACGTTTGGTATGTCCCCTAATGTGGGTTTATGTTCATACACGTGGGTCCGCCATCTTCCTGTGAAATTGTCGTCACATGGTGCGCGCGCAGCTTCAACCCGTTAATTTTGTGTTACAGTGATGCGCGCGCATCTTAAAAAATTTCACACTCATCATTTTTTTTCCATAACGTGCCTAAAAAAGAAGTATAAATTCAAAAAAAAAATGTAAATAAATTCAAGTTTAAGATGATCGTGACACTGCCGCGGGTGTGTGGGAAAAAAGTCCGAGATAGTGGGAGGGATTTTTTTTGGAGGGGGGGGGGGAGGAGAGAGGTTTACGGACGGACGAAAACATTGTCGGAATCTCGGCGCCAGCTATTCCGCCCCAGGTCTCGCCGATATATTGGCCTCTGCGCCTGCTCGCTCGTCCCCCCCCCCCCCACTCCTAACACTGGTCCCGGTGGCGGCTATCGCCCCTGGAATACAGCCCAGTTATTAAAACAGCTCTCGTATCTCCTCCTGGAGGAGGGGTGCAGAGCCGAAGGGAAGGGGGGTAGCCACCCTCTACTCCGATATTGCACATTTCAGTGCCAGTCCGGGCATGATAAATGTGTAGGTATTTATCAGCATGCCCTCCGGCGCACCAGAGCTAATACACGATAAACGCCCAAACACCCTAACCACCCCCCCCCCCCCCAATGTAACACCAAAACTCTCGTCGTTTGTTCGCCCCCTCCCTCTCCCCCCCCCCTTGACTTAGCTGTCGGGAGTGGGTCAGCGGGGTCTTATCTTCTCGCGCGCCGCGCCGGTCTGATAACAGCGGCCCAGCCGTCGACAAGTGTTCCGTCCGTTATGTAACTTCTCATCGCTCTGTCCGGGACCAATCACAGCTCTCTTCCGTGCCGAGCATCTTCATCGCGGATCTAAACGACTTAGAGGGGGAAAAATAACTGTATGACAGGCTTACTTATCTGCCAATGTAGTAGCGCCATTTCCCTCTTTAATAATGTACACCCATTTTTTTTTTAAACCATATCAACGTAGGCGTATATTTCGTGGAAATGCTGGATGAGGGACCGTTTCAATGCTCGTGAAATGTGTGCGCCTGAAGACAGGATTATAAAATGGCTGAGGGAAATAAATTTAATGTATTTTAGTAGTATGGCTTGGTCGGTTCTGGCGCAGGAGTTGAAGTGAGGTGCTGGGGACGTGTGGTGGGGTCAATAACCGGCGTCACGGCGGCCATCTTAATTGATGACGTCATCGTTGCACTATTCGTTATTGAATTAGGACGTCACAACGGTCGGCTTGCATGACCTTTGACCTTGACCCTGACCTTTGACCTTAACCTTGACTTTTTCCTTTTACGTTTGAATTAGAAATTTGACCTTGACCCTTGAAATGACCTTGATCTTAAACTTTGGCCTAGAATTTTTACCTTCAACATGACTTTGATCTTTGACCTTGACCTTTGACTCAAGTTGCCATCTTGTATTATGCTGTCTTGTCATCGAGCGCCCAAACCCCGAACGTTGCAATTTTCGTTTGTGTGGCCATCTTAAATTCTAATAACATGTCTATCTTGGATCTGATGTCACAACCACATTTTTTTAGATCCTGTCGGCAATCTTTTTTTTTTTTTTTTTTTTTTTTTTTTTTCGTTTTGCCACGTTTTCAAAGAGTGGGTCTGAGTTATTTCAGGAGGAAAGACTTTTTATCAGGCTAACAGCAGTCTTTCTCCAAGAACAGGCGATTTCAAAAAGGGCTGTTTTAGTTTTGTTGAAAGGCAGAATTTAAGTTAACCTGTGTGTCCAAGCAATGGCGGCTCTAGTCTTTGCGGGGCCCTGGACCATAGTTCAGGGTCCTAATATTATATATAATGGCCTTCCAAGGAACCTGAGATACATAGAATATTCCCCTAGTAAAAAGGCCAGAAAATATTTTAAAATAAACTCTCGAAAACAACGTTTTTAAACCAACCTGAAACTCAAAATTCGACCATTATGTTTGTAATTTGGCTTAAGAAATTTTGTTTTTTTTTTCTATAAAAAATTTTACTCGGGTTTAGTTATATTAATGCCAACTTTAAAATTCCTGTGAAATCACGTCATTTTATGAGGCAATAAAATCATTGAATACATTTTGTTCTGTGAAATTATGCAAACTTAATTGAAATCGTTATATTAGATGCTGAAATTTTTTTTTTCCTATTCCAATTAATGCTCTTATGGTTTATAGGAAAGCAGACAAAGAAGGAGCCTAGAAAAGAAGATGGCCGCCGCGAGGTTCCCGGCCTGGGGCCACTGACGTCTGGCGCGAAACTTTTCTTGAAAACATTCTGCGCACTTTAACGGTCACAACAAGAAAAATATTCGCAACATGAAATGTACTCGAGAAAATTATAATAACACCATTTAATTCGTGCGACGGTGCTGCCATCTCCAGGACTTTTTTTTTTGCCGTAACTAGATGGTTTGCCAAACTTCCGCTGGGATGCGTTGGAACCTGTTTCTAGCCTCGCGCGGGGCGCCGTTTATTAGGAACAAGTCTGCTTTTCTGTTCCCCTTCTGGAAGTCGGTGTTTGGACACGTTTCTGGAACACGGCCCGACAAGGCAATACTTATCCGCTGCCTTATAGCCAAGGTTACTGGAATACCGGCCTTAGGTGTTCCAGCCCATGTCCAGTGATTTTACTTTGAAAATGTTTTCCAGTGTTGGGTGCGGGAACTCCTCCGGGGAAATAATAAGAAATCCTTAAAAAAATAATAATTTATCTCTAAAAAAGGAAAGAATTTGAATGCAAACAGCAGGCAAAGAGGTTTTGTTACCCACAAACAAACCCCCCCCCCCCCCAAATCCACCACACCCCCCTAGAACACTCCGCTCCATCCCCGGTGGATGGTAGCGTCCAGACTGCAGTCGGAGCTATGTACAGTACTTGTCGGGAGAAGCGGAACGGAATGGACCGAGCCCAGGAAAAGGACCGATGCTGCCGCAATATCTTCCTCGAATAGGCCATCCACGAGGAATTGCTGGCGGCCATTCGACCAGGACGGCAATTGGGCGCCAAATTCCCCCGCGACACCCACTCTCCCCCCCCCCCCCCCCAACCCAAACGGCTGTCCCGTAAGCGCAGTAGTTCTCAGACCTCTCTCCACCCGCCCACAGCGAGAGAGAATGATATAATAAGAGTTTTAATCACATTTCAAGTTTTTTTTTTTAAATTTAAAACCACGTTTAATATGATTAAGGTTAGTATTTAATTATATTTTAATATTTTGTATCAAAAACAGTATTTAATATATTTTAATTTTTGTATTTTGATCTTTTTTTATTCAAACACTTTATTTTAATTGGTTTATGTTAGTACTAAACTTCGATGTTATAATGGTACATGGTTCACCAGTTATTGCCGTAATTTGTTTGATTTCTGGATACAACTTATCACACTCTATGTCTCATAGTTCAGTGTAAGAGAAGGAGTACACGCCTCAACTGCACCAAGCTGCAGTCGGAATAATTAAATAAATAAATACTTCAATACAGGCGTGCACAATGTAAATGCGAGTAAAAGTACAGTTCGTTAGGGTTCTTTTAACAATAAAAAAAATTCATTCATTGCTTACTAACATGAGTTTATCTTTGTATGATGTAAGCACTGGGTTTTTCCTCTTTCACCATATTAGTCTGTAGTATCATCTCCTTGTTTTGTTCATTTTTATAAATGCATTCTGTAGTATGCAATAATTGATGGTTGAAACTTTTTCACTGAAATATAAATCGTGAAAAAGAGATAACCTATGGACCACAACCGGCCAAGTCCGAACATCTGGTACATCAATAGAACACTGATTATGTACTTGTACATCAAAATGTCAAAATGGCTTCTTATATCGCTCATCATTTTTTTTTTTTACTGTTTTATATATTATCGTGACGAGAATGTCCTAATTTTATTTCAGTACGTAGATTTAATAGCAGTTATCTTCATGTGAAGCAATTTGCAATGTAGTCTGTGCTTTCTTCCAAAATCACAAGTTATAAATTTCACCCGAGGAAGAACCAATGAGGAATCTCTGACAGCGCAGGTGTTTTGGGACGATCAAAGAGAAAAATTAACTTACAGAGAAGTAGGTCGCTTTATCGTTGTGCAACCTAGCTGAACTCACGAGTAACGATTCTTAATATTTAAAGTGTTGGATGTGTGATAAATATGTTGTCGTGTTTCCACTATTATATTTAAAGATTTAAATTATTTTTTATTCAGTTTAATTAAGTATAAAACACTAACGTGTTTTTTTTTTGTGTTTTATTATTTCCAGATTCAAGCGGTGACACACTCGAGTCAGATGATGGCTTGGTAAGTAAAATTTAAAGACCAACTGCTTTGAAAAAACTTAAAAGTAGAGAGCGCGGGCTAGGTTTGAAATTAAAATCACATTTCAAAGAGAACAAGAGGTGTTTCTTATTTGTTGTTGAGGTGTTTAGTGGTTGTTGTTAGAAAATTATTATGTCCACCACTAGTATAATGTCTACTGGGAGGTGTCTTATGAGAGTAACTAACTATTAATACACTAATATGACAAAATCATGCAATATCTTCAAGTCTGAAGTCAGAATTGTTACTGAAAGCTTCACGAAAAAAAATATTTCTCCATTCATGACGTTTATAATCATTAATTGTTTATTTATGTTGGACTACACATTGGTAGAAGTAATATTTTTATAGAATCCACAAAAACGTTGTTACTCAAAGAAGTGGTCAAGAGTGTAGTGAACAAATTCCCTAAAGTCACTCCTTGGATCCTACACGTACATAGATAATAAACAACAGTAGCGAAGCAGATTATTCATTGGTCCTGCCCTATAACATGTTATAGCAACACAAGGCATTTATCGAGACATATACGATAGGGTCTAGTAATATTCTTTGGTGCCATAAAACATTTAATTATATCTTAATAGGATTTATAGAACTTAATTATAATTATTGGTATTTAATTTAAAATTTTTAGAATATTAACCTTGCTCTGGTTATACATAGGTGACAAGTATTTTTTTATGATTTTATCTTGTATAACTAACATTGCTGCAATACCAATATATTAAGTAAATATTAGTAAGCATAAACTGCTATATATATTTTTCATTACTCATAAAACTGTCAGCGGCTAAAAATTATTTTCGCTTCGTGAAATGTTATCACCACCAATTTGTGATAAATAATTTTGACAGATATTTTTGATGAGCAATGAACTTTTCTCATCTCTCTATGCACTGCTAAAGATCTAATATTTCGTGTTCGTTACGACATTTGATTATGTTTAGGTTAATTTTAAGATTTTTTTAAAATTTGTATTTACTAAACACAGGAATAGTTCATTCGAGAATTCATTTCGATTTTTTTTTTAAATTTCATGAAACCTGAAAAAAGTTATTATACAATCTGGAAGATCTGTGAGAGGTAAGTACAGTTTGTTCATAACAGGATGTCCCAGATATCACATTCAATAGTATCAAGTGTAAGCGTTGTAGAGTGTTGGTTGAATGTCACAACTAAAGTGTAAATCAAACAGTTTTAGATAACCGCATGCGTGATACTGCTTTGTTGTTTTCTCGCTCGCAGCGCCACCTACGCAGAATGGCGACTCCTGAGCGTAAAGCCTTTTTACACGCTTTATATTAGCTTCACCTGTATGTTTGTATGTTTGTATGTTTGTTTGTATGTTTGTAACCGACTCCTTTGGGTGCGATTTTGACCCTCTTTAAACGGCCAGATTTCATTAAAACTTTGTAGATTTATCGAGGACCGATGACAATACACTAATTTGATAAGATTATTCCATTATTCAATTTGAAAAATAAGATTTTTGTCAAATTATATAATTTCACAAGAAAAGAGTTCGCACATGACCGAAATGGTTTTCTTTACAATGTGCGAACTCTTTTCTTTCAGTTTGTCTTTGGCGCGATACAAACAAAGCCTACTAAATATTGTGACATTTAATTAAATGAAAAGTGAGAGTGGGTTATGATTATTGTGAACAATATACTTTCTTGAAGAGAATATTATCTATATTTGTAAAAATATGAAAAAAACCTGAAATAAGGGCTTTAAATGTTGTTTCTTTCGTTTAATAAAGAAACACAATTACGTCTTTGTTTCATTTTGCCAATTAACCAAGAGTGAAACATTATTATAAAACAACATTTTCTGCAAATATTTCATGAAACATGGAAAAATTGAAGTTTGATTTTGCTGTGAAACCAACAGCAGATGGGAAATCAAACACCATATGCATAACCTCAATAGCTACACCTGATGGGCAGATTTTTGAAATTCCACTCGAACACCAACCTGCAAATCTACACCAAGCAGTTACAAATACTCCAAACTATGCCAAGGTCAGTAAATAATTAAATAAAAGACATCAAATATGGATAAGTTTGACAGATGATGTATCAAAAAACATATTTTGATAGAGAGAAAAACTTACAGTTTAAGGATTTTTACCTGGAAGAAATTGAGGAAAAAAAAATATAAACAAACCAAACTAAAAAGTAGAAAATAAATAATAGTTTAAACAACTAAAAAAACACGCTTTATATAAGAAAACCAAACTAAAAAATAGAAAATAAATTTTAATAAATTTGAATTAAGAATTGTGTAAAAATATTTTATAAATATAAATTAATAATAGTGTGAATAATAAAATAATGTATTTTATTTTTAAAAAAAGCGTGGGGTACTTTTTAAGATATTATCGAAATGATAAACCTTCTACTCATATCTGTCAATAAAATATTTATAACTATTGACACCATGCACCCCACGCTTTTTTTTTAATAAAATACATTATTTTCTTATTTACACTATTATTAATTTATATTTATAAAAAAATTACACTATTCATTCAAATTTATTCAAATTTATTTTCTATTTTTTAGTTTGGTTTTCTATATATCTAAAGCGTGTTTTTTTAGTTGTTTAAACTATTATTTATGTGTTCTGCAATTTGCTAAGATTGAATCTGTAATTTTATTCATTCCCCATTAGAATCTCTTTGTACGAGAGTGGTTGAACTTCGAGGTCTCTGGCCGTTGGAATGGTCGTAATGGTCGAGACGACAGAGCTCTTTTTCGCTGGCCTCCACTTTCACCTCGCATAACGCAATGCGATTTTTTTTTCCTTTGGAGCTTTATAAAAGATCGTGTCTACGTTCCGCCGCTACCTGATGATTTGCCAGAGTTGAGACACAGAATTGATGAGGCTATTACTTCCAGACGTGTTAACCAAAGAGTGGGAAGAATTATTGGACTTAAGGTTGGATGTGTGCACAGTTCAAACGTAAGAAAAAACTAGGTTAGTCTACCTCCAATTTAATGTATTTCGAGTATATACAATGTATTAGTGTATGTATGCATATACATGTACACAGGCCGCTGCGCGTCGCCAGTCTGGCGCAACACGTCACTAGCATGTCGGTGACGCGAACCCATAAGTTTTTCCCCTACCGAAAAAATCGCTCAACGCGGCTAAAGAAGTTTTCACTTCAAAAATTATTAAAATACTTGCAGAAGAAAGTTGAAAAAGCAAGTTTTTATACAATACATGTGCGTTTTTTTATCGTGACTTATTTGATACATTTTCCAATCTCCTTCTTTGTCTTGTTTGTGTTGACGAGTCGGTAACCAAGAGGTTCGAAGCATACTGAACATGACGTTTATTACCCTGACACGAGTTGTCATAGCGGACTCATAACGGTGTTTTGTAAATAACACTGTTTTCCGGTAATATTATATGGATCACTGTGAACAGGTCAGAAGCCATTACATACATTGTTGCATACACTTAAGGCCTATGTGTCCAAAAATAATATTGTTTTCCTGTTCACAAAATTTGCTTTCTCTGGTCTTCCTAAACACTCGTGTGCTTTGATTTCACATGACTTTTGTTCTCGTCTGTTATCTCTCTTTCTGTACACATGTTCTTCCAGGGCGCATTTAAATTTCAAATGCCTACATTTCGAACTGTAGTTCGCCACGCGCTGAGGGTTTGTTGTTTTGAGGGGTTTTTTTTTTGTTTGTATAACTGTGAAGTTACGAGCGCGTGAAAGGAAACTTTATTTTTTGACACATGTTGGCAGAACAAATCTGTGTGTGGTCATGGCCTCGTACAAATGAGAAATTCCTGTTTTCCGCTGTTGTTAAATGTATGTGCCATTTTAAAGCAGACTCGCTAACACGTTTAATTTCTAACCGTGAGTTTGAATACGAATGTAGACAAATCGTAAAAAAAAAAAATGTTCAAGATGTTTTTATTTTTTGTTTTTGACATACTTATGTTATGTAGGCTACAACCGGGGAATTTTCCTTTCCAAAGAACTCTATGGTTTTGGTTTATCATGTGCCGCATATGTAACGATTTGTTATTGGGTAAAGTGTGTCAACTCCTTTGCATAATATTATGAATGCAATATTAATCGACTGTACGACACCGTAACAACTAGAGTAATTGGCGTTTGTATGTATGTTTGTATGTATGTATGTATGTATGTATGATGTATGTATGTATGTATGTATGTATGTATGTATGTATGTGACTTTGTCCAACGATAACTTATGAACCAGTGATTGGATTTTCACACAATTTAGTTGGTAGCTAGGTATGGCCAATGGAATTTTTTTTCAAGTTAGTTTGTGAGCAAACACGTTAAAAGAGTTTTTGAAACATTAAAAAAATACACATGTAGCATCCAAGATCAAACACATTACTCAAATTTCTGCCTTGGAATTCAGAGATTATAGTGTCCAAGGATACAATGATACTGCATGGCTCAAAGTGAACTAAAGAAAATATCGAACAACAAAATGCAACAGAAATATATCCACTTCTTATTTAAGAAAGTATTCGTTGCGTTAAGGTTTAAGAAATTTGCACAGTTATGTAGGTTTCGTATTATTTAGTTGTTAGGTTGTCGATTACATTGTAAATATTAGTTTGGAATTATTTTAATTCAAACTATTTTCTTGTTTTGTTTGTTTGCTTCCTTTTATCTGTGTGTAACTAATATCAACGTATCTACATTTATAGTTTTCGTCGTAATTGTTTTTTTTTTATTTAATTTGAAAGTATTAGTACGTTGGTAGTATCTGACTTAAAACTATTTCCTGGGTTTGTTCTGATAATAAGCAAGCAGCTACTACTTGCCTACACTAAATACGGAGGCATCGGGAGATGCCAGTTCCGGGCGAATTGTTTTTTACACGGAGTCCTCCTGTTCGGGAATGCCGACATGTTTGCGCGAAGAAGCGAAAGGGTAGGAAGCGGTGCGAATGGCGACGACAGAGCTCGTCATGCCGGCGCCAACTTCCTGCAATGCTGGATTACTTGCCTCCTCCCCCCCTCCCCTCACTTAAGGGCAGTCAGCTCTGCGTGACCCCGAGCTGACCTCTGCCGCCGCCTTTCGCTTCCACCGGTAAACTCTCAGCCGCTGTAGGAATGCCAGCGAGGAATCAATTCCTCTTTGGTAGGCACATTCCTGCGTGCTCTGAAGGGCAACAAAAAAAAGTTGCGTGCTTTTTCCCAACCCCCCTTCCCAGCCCACTGCGCATTTTATATATATTTTTTTTCAATATTGCTACGACGTTCCAAAGCTCTGAGGGTTCTTTGTCGCCTTACAAAAGCGATTTAAAAAAAGAAAGGATCTTCAACTATGCCGCTAAGTGGTTCGATGTCATTTTTTTTAACTCAAGGGTTCCAGTATGCATCATGCAAAACTGGCTTAAAAGTGTGTTAAAAAGATTTTGTTTTTAAATGGCAAAAAAAATAATTTAAAAAAAAGGCGTTTGGCGTTTTGTGTCTTAAGAAATTGCGTCAATGCTTCAGCGCGTATTTCCTCTGTGTTTTGGATGATTTTATAAACCATGCACCAACTATATTAAGTAAACTTTTGTAAGATAGACATACGTCCTTGTTTCATTTTGAATCGTTTAAATGACTGCATCTAAGCTTTTTTTTTTTTTTTTTTTTTTCGTAATAAATGACGAAACTTGATGGTAGTCAATACGGGTACCAGGCACAAGACCGGAAGTCATGAGACCGAAATTTCGGTCTTGTGCCTTTCAGTCTTGTACCTTTCGGTCTAGTGATTTTCGGTATACTGCCGCTTCTCCGTCAATACTGGGTGTCATTGATTGACAGCACACCACGTTCGGGCGAAGAGGTCTTGAGTTCGTCCCCAGAGCCCAGCACATATCTAGCAGACAAGAGAGCTAGGAATAGCGCCCTTAATGCTTCCACGGGCCTTGAAGGATCATTCATAACCACATGACCTAAACACTCGCCTGCCTAGTGGCCGCAAGGCTATGCAAATGTCAGCTCAAATGTAACTATTACCGCGTGATTCGTATGTTTGGAACTTAAAAAATAGAGCAGTAATGATACTAGTAACCAAACAAAACTTGAAGCAAAGAATTGCCAAAAACCATAATTTTCGAAATAAATCCGTGTACCCAGATAACAGAAAAAAATACATACGCAACCCAGTCCTCAAATATACAATAAATTAAAAATAATTAAGTACCATAATGAGCAAGTAATTGAAAAAGACTTTACGAGAGTACCCAAAAAAGACTGATGTTGACTACATTAATTCCTAACTACCACTTTTTTCTTAGAAAATAGATTCTAAATGGAAATGTGTAACAACATTTCGAGATCAGCCTCATGATGCAATATTTAGATGAATATAATTTACGAATAGTATTTTGACAAAAGCAGCTAGATAAAGCTAGCTGCTGTAACGCAAAATTACACAAATGTGACAAAATATAACAAATAACTTAGATAAAAATAATACTTCATCTGTGTTCATATCTTATCAGTTTTCTGTTATTTCCCATCACTTGATAATACACATTCAGAATTTGTTAGTTATGTTCATTGTATTTTGGACTTGTTAAATATTTTGGGCATACCTACTTTTCTGTGTTTGTTCTTTTTAGTTTCTTATATTATAATTTTGTCTGCATTTAAATTTTTTTAAAAAATTATAATCAATTACATTACCTTCTAAATTTAGGTTTAATGCTAAGTATTTGCAAAATATTTTTGCGTGTTTTTAAATTGACGTTATTTTTATGACTATAAATTATAACATAAAGTATTAAAGGATAGTTGTACTATCATAAAGTTTCATTTGACACACCAATAAGTTTGGTATGTCCCCTAATGTTTACGAAAGAGACTACATACGGGTCTACGTTGCTACACGTGGGTCCACCATCTTTGTGTCAAATTTTCGTTCGTCGAGTTCCATTCCATTTTCACTATATTACTCCTACCAAATGCCATATACTGAGAGCTAAGATGTTTACACATCAAAAACTACAGATGTATTAACGCAGTTATGGTGAAACGATAACTATTACTCCTGATTCAGCTAGGAAGAAATAGGTACGTTAATATTAGTAATTCAATGTTGCAAGTTAGGCGGGAAACGTTCAGAGTTCATTTCGTGTACTTTAAAATTGAGTACTTTTATGTGTGCGACGGCATACAAATTTCGTTGAAAGTATTTCTAACGAACGTTTTGCAAAATTGCACTTATAGCAATTTTTTCTGTTTCAGCTACGAACTATTATACTGAGTGTATGGTTGCTGACTGAAGTTGGTTTTTCAGCGCGAAAACGAGTTACGAAAATGTTGTGTTTTAAGTTGTTTGCGCATAACAGCAAAAAAAATAAAAAAAAATACTTACGTGTCAATACTGGGTTGTTTTGCCACCGTGCTAAAAGCTACACTGAACTTTTTTTCCTTGGTAGCTTTCTTAACTGAATTATAAAGTTTCTATTCGGTTGGGAAAATTTTCAAGTGCCAGTTATTTAAGTGGACTTCTAATTAGTACAGAATGGCGAAAATATCTGAAATGAAGCAGGGTTTTCTTTCCATAAAACCACATTCTGTGAAATTATACTTGAGTAAGCCTTAGCATATTCAAAGGAAACTTTACACCGGGCTAATAACTTCTTGTTCTCTTTTTAATAAAAGCCTGGTATTTTTTTAGCACAAAAAAAATTAAAGATACATGTTGGGAACCGGCTGGCAAGTTAAAACTTTAATAAAAATGGAATAACTTGAAAGAAAAAAAACTTTAAATGTGTTTTCATGCTCAGGTAGGAATTTGCCAAGAAAAGATATTCCAAGCATATTCTGGGCATAAAAAACTTTATATTTCTCGTGATCGTTGGCTGACACAATTTATATTCCAATTAAATTAATCGGTGCCTTGTTTTAATTTAAGGGATATCAATTTTTTTGTGGAAGAGATTATTTGAAATTTCCCAAAAGAATAAAGATATGTTCTGTCTCACTATCAATTTTAACACAATTCTACCCCTCATTTTCAATCTCTGTACTTTTTAAAGTCACGCAAATAAAATTAGTATAGCAACAACACAGTAGATTTCATCTTAATAA